>NW_020450385.1:151405-227682 GCF_003343035.1 Apteryx rowi | reverse complement strand
ATTTCAGAGAGGTGATCGAGCATGCAGGTTTCCCAGGAGGGGTACAAGAGGGTCCTCCATAGCCACATCCCATGCACACTTCCCTGGCTGCATTCACCTGCTGGAGGCATCCTGACTTGAGCAGTCTTTTGCCAACYACCCTGKCACTRTAAYTCTCCCCTTCCCCCATCTTTCCTAGTTTAAAGCCCTCCTTACCAGGTTGGCCAACCTGTTGACAAAGACAGCAGTCCTAATGCTTTCAAGATTGAGCCAAGACAAATTTTCATTTCTGGGTCACCTCTTTTGGAACCTGATTCTCTCAAACAGAAGAACAATGCACTATTTTTTAGGATGATTTGGGAAGAACTTCCTTAATCATCTACATACAGGCCTAACAATGGACTGTTTTCCTGAACACAGATTACCACCATGATGAGACTGAAGCCAACAGTCTGAAGGGCAGGACCCTGTACTGCATTTTCCTGTGAGAAGTAAATACACACAACTCAAAGGTTACAAAATTGCAAGCTCATTCCCTTCAATCTAGAGGGAATACTATGATGTCTGGCTTAGCCATCTCTAACTTCAATTTACGGATGAACAACCTTAGCCTTCCTCAGACCAAAGACAGGCCACCAACCTTGGGGGCTGGTGGGGGAGCAGGGGCATTGGGGATGAAGAAGCAGAACTCTAACTCTCCTTCCTAATACTGGGATGGAACAACTTTTTCACCTCAGTGAATCAAAAACACCTCTCACTGCAGTAAGACTTGGTGAGAATGGCATTTGAAAAAGGACAGGGAAAAGAGGTAAAAAATAAGCAATGAAACAAGTTTTTCTTCATTGTAATTATACATTTTTCTATAACAAGGCAGTAGATAAAATGATTTGTATGTCTAGAATCAGTATTTTCAGACTTTCAAATGTTTCATACTCAAGATTCCCTCTCATGTTCACTAACTGTTATGATGGCAGTGTTTCTACTAAGGTTAATTTGGCTCACATTATATCCTTCAGCCTACAGCCTGCTACAAGAATAGAATACACAGACCAGAGAGATTGGGTGACATGAGCACACATCTATGATTCCCTCTAGCGTAGCTTTCATATTTTTCAGCTTCAGTTTTCTGGGAACTTTGAATTTGTTCTTGTAAACAGAAGCTCTACACAGCCAACAAGACATTGTTCATACAGATGTTCAGCCATTTTACTCAACTCAGTACCCATAATGTTCAAACAGCAAGAAATAGCTATCAACAGAAAACATTAACATATATTGTAAATTACTGCTCATCAGAAATTAGAAAAATATTTCCACCTAAATCTTGTCAACTTCTGCTTCCATTTCATGTCACTGAAATTTCATTTTCAATTAAAGCTGTCAACCAGCTTTATTGAAATCAAAGATTTTAATTACACTTGGCAATTCCAAATGTGTTATGTCGTGTCTGAAAGATATTATTTAATATTAGCCAACAAAAGAAATTTGAAATTTCAATTCATCCTTTTTCTCACAGTGACATTCATTCCTTTGCAAAGTAGGCGGAAAACAGGAGGCTGCTGGTTCTTTTGGTGAAAGAAGTATCTAGAATGCAAAAAAATATATAGCAGCTTCTACATATGCAAGTAGATTGACATCTAGTGTGAAAACATTGAACTACAAAGCCTATACTGCATATAATCTAGGCTGAATTAAAGATAACAGAAAAAATGTATTTGCTTAACCATGAGTGAAGCAAATCTTCCAGATACAAACACATTTAAATCTGTTTTTAGATAGTTACACATCTTGTGGCCAAGATGATTGATATACAAGTCTCTCATGATAGTCTGATATAAAGCCTTATGCATCATATTGCATTAAATCAGCTTTAGAGATGGCTTCTCTCTCAAACACAGAATATTAGTTTAGATGACCTATATGGATACAGAAGACCTAATCAAGGAATCTCCAGGGAGCCACACGTCTGTAGTGAGTGTAGGAGCAGTATTTTTTCAAGTATGCATTGTACATGTCCTGTAGTTCACAAAATTCACAATTATTCCTACAACTATCTTAATATTACCCTCCAGAAATCCTCTCAGAACTTCCAGTCATTTTCTTTCATATTAAACCTGAATGTGACACACAATTATAGCCCCTAAAATATGCTAATACATACGAATCCAGCACATTTATTACATTACTTTTGAAAACAATGTATCTCCACTTTGAAAAATGATCAAGTAGAAATCTGTCACTTTTATCAAATTACAATGAAAAAAATCTCAGACCGTGTCCAGTTTGATCCACTCATTCATGTGCAAAGGTAATTTCTTACTTTTCCATCCTCTTTTTCATTGTGTCAAGAATTCTGTCTAGCAAAGCTTTATTAATGGCTCAAATAGCTATTATACTTTGTGTTACTGTATTTTTCAGTTGAAACCCATTTTGTTAGATCTTCAACATTGTACATCCTCCAGCTGAATTGCCTTGTTAGTTTACTCACATGAATTTCATTTTGTGAACTTCTTTACGCTTGCTTACACTGCAGCATATTTATCTTTGAAAAGCTTGACCTTTACCCATTTTCCCAGTACTACTCCAGTTCTTTAAAATATCAAATACCTTTCTGTGAATTTTAATACTGTTTACAATTTTTCTGTATCATAGTTCCAACTGTAATCTACTTATAACAAACAGATTCCAGTGGGGACATTTAAAGAATTTATGTTCCACTTTAATACACAGTTTTGCGAACTGTCTATATTCTTATTACTATCTTCTACTGATTTTGCCTAGCACTTCTAGGGCTTAGGAGTGACAGCAGATAACAATATACCTTATACAATATAACAATATTGGTTGTCAGAGGCTATTACTTTCTGGATCAATCTTACCCAGAATGGCAAGAGTGCACTGTATTCTGTATAAAGCCTGTTTTCTCCAATTTTTGCAGTACTAGTGAGTGAGGAAGGGTAACTACTAAAGAGAAAAAATGAAATGACATTTTAGCAGTGACTCTTAAAAGCAAATGAGAGAATTGGGAAATAAACTTTTTTTTTCAGTATCATGTCCAAGTCCATTGTAGCATTGGCAGAGATTCTGGACTTCATGCAATTCCCTGGCAGCCTACTGAACCCCTCCTATCTGTAGTAATTTTGTAAACACAGTGTCTAGAAATCAAGTTAGACCAGATGTTACCTGAAGGTATTCTTTTTTCAATAGCCGATTCCAGTTACTAGTTCTTAAAACAGTTTATGCTTCTGTTGCTCTTGTCCCTACCTTCCTTTCCCCAATGCTATTGCATTTAAAGATGCACTTTTAATACCAACCAGAAAAGACAAGTAGCAGCAGGTTTCAAGATTAGATTGCAAGAAATACACATATCCACTTCCTCATTTTTTCCTTTAAATTGGAAATTGAACATGGGTGCTTGAAGAGATACCTGGCCATCTTGGAGAAAGGTTCTGGTCAAGAAGAGATATCCACATGCTTCTGAGCTGGAAGTTATACTGCTATCAAGCCATTACTCACAGTGCTGATGCCCAACTGGTTAACAGTCTCATTCATGGGCATGTCAACCTCTCACTACCGGTTTCACGAAGACTAGACCTGAAGGCTTGTCTGTGTTCTCAATAACCACCTAGAGTTCATAGAAGAAATGGTTGCAACAATGGAAGGTTTTTCGGAAGAAAGGGTGAAAGATTAAAATTTATTTCGGCCTAAGCTGTCAAATCAAACACCCTTATCTTGTCTGCTGTGAATGTTGATTAATGTGAAGAAACATTAATAAATATTTTTAAAGCCCAATAATGACTTGAAAATTTTAAATGAAAGATTAAAAATAATGCCTTTTACACTTTGGTATGCATCTAACACGCATACACTTAAGAGTAGGAACAATTTTGTAACAACGTATCAGAACAGTCAAAACTAAAAGCAAATTGCCAGAATAGCATTGCTAATATTATTAGTAAAATACGATAGTATTTCAAATTGGTCATGTATAATTTCAGTTTTTAAAGTATTTATTATTTTCTCTAAATTTCACTGTCTTCAATACTTAATCTACATCCACAACTATAATCCCTTATATTCATATACCTCTAAATTTGCAAAGTTTCCTTTGTTTAACATGATAAAGGATTCAACTGTAACACTTTTAAAAGATAAATAATAAATGAGACTTGTAGATACTACTTTATAAATCACCTGGTTTTTTTTAAACCCTACGTAGAGAACCAAAATAAAGAATGTCGCTTCATGTAAGTTTTTTCTCCAGAAAGCCAAGACAGGATTCAATTGCCTACAGGTAATTTTCATAATACACTCAGTTTCATGAAATTTTTAAAAAGCTGATAGAAGTGCACTCACACTAACCCACAGATTTAGATATTAGATGCTTTCAACAAACGTGGTATTTGTGTGATGGTCCGTGTCTGTGCAGCCTCCCTTTTATATCAGGGTTGTAAATGGCTCTTAACAGAAAACATACTTTCAGCCAAAACCAGTTTACAAGCCTCCTACTAAATAAGGATGGAGTTACTTAGCGGCAATTGGAATTTAGATGTCGTCCACATGTACATTCACACTCCAGGTATTCTTAGCGACACGCTTGCAGCCTGTCCACCCCCTTCCTTATGCTCAATGTATGAATACACTAGATGGATCACAAACGTTGTCATCTCATTTCCCTCTCAATCACAGAAGCCTGGAACTAAGAAAACCTTTGAAAAGACCTTGAGGGAGAGGGGCAGGAACATGGAAGTGATTGAACATAGCGACAACACAACCTAAAGATATTGGTAAATAATTTTCTCTTTAGTATTTGAATAACTGTCCACATTCACACAGGGACGCCTTCAGGCAACACACATGATGACAGCAAGAGTATGCCTCCTTCATTCAAGCAACAACGTGAAGCTAGGTCTACTAACCACAGCATTTTCTTGGGGTGACTGAGGCATGGTGAAGATGTAATTGGTCTCCTGACCCTTTCCTCTACAGATGTTAGAGAAAAAGATATTTGTCTGAGGCCACTGATATAACTTGCGCTCTGCTGGATGTGTTGGCATAACAAAATCTTGGCAGCTTTGTAACAAAGCTTATCACAGTCTGTTATCCAATTTGACAGTCTCTGTGTGGAGATCTCTCAGCTATCAACACAAACAAACAGCTTCAGGAACCATCCAAAAAAGTTTGATATGTAAAGCAGCAAAGACAAGAATCTTTTTGCCTTCACAATGTACAAATATACAGGCTGTTAAAGCTTACAAAAAACCCAACCAAACAAACCCAGATAAATTTCCTTGTTTTTCAATAAATTATATGGGCCATGCAACTATGAAAAGAACTGCCAATGTGTCTTCCTATTTTACTTCGAGCCCAGGACCCTCAGATTCAGAAGGTTAAGGGTACAGCAGCCTTTCTGATCAAAGAACCACAAACATGTCCATCAGGAACATGGGAAGCCATATACTGCAGAAGCAAGAAGCTTGACATTTTCTGTTGGTGTCTGAGGTTAAGAGATTTTTATCTCTACTTCCAAATCCTGGAGGATGCCTTCAAAATGTTTGACTGGACCACCTACTTCAGGTTTGACATAATGAAGTAATCACTGCAAACAATCCAGCAGTAAATTCAGAGTGCATAAAAGAGGAATTGTAGGTGGTGAATCTGGTATGAACACAGTTTAGGTGTTTCCTGTGAAGAGCAGAGAAGCTCCTGCATCAACTTGCTGCTTGGCTGCATCCCCTCATCATCTAAGCACAACATCCCTGTAAGTGCAGTCAATGCCCTGTACATAATGTAGTTCCTATTTAAGGGCACTGCCATGAAGCTTTGATACTTCTCGAGACAGAAATATCCAAGCTATCAACTTTCTGGAATATGCTCTGCATCTGACATGATGCATCTACCCTAATTAATCTGGATGGAAAAGGAAGATAAAAGGATATCCACCTGCATGTGCTTCACTTCAGACTGCACCACTGCCAAGGTGAGATAATTCATGGAGAGCACCAGCTTGGGAACAGACAGCGCCTAGCCAGATTTGTAAAAATTGTAAGCACAGTCTGACACAAAGTCAATATAGGTGAATGCTGCCCTATACTCTAGAATGGGTCCAACAGGACCTCTCCAGGACAGGAGAAAAGAAATTAATAATCATGAACAGGTATTAATCTGGCAAATTCTAATGGAGAAAAGCCTTGGCAATCAGAAAGTCCAGCAAAAGATTTTGTGCGACTTGTCTACCCTAAGAGTTGCTGAATCAAAGAGTAGCATGCAAGACAGACACCTCATCCTTAGACTGTCTTTTCCTCAGTAACTCATCTAAATAGAGAAACAGATATCCTACTCCACTGTTGACATGTTACTGCTACAGCTGGCGCTTCAGTGAAAATCAAGAGTCCCAGGGAAGGATCTTGAACTAGTAAGGCCCTGGCTATGACTGCAGGTACTGACGATGGATTTTTGAAGTGGTTTTCCTGAAGTAATGAAACATGAATTAATCCCACTATACATTAGTTAGAATAATCATGGCTCAGGTCAACATCTTCAACGTCAAAGATGACTCTGAATGTGTGAATGAATACATTTCACTACTATTAAGACCAGAATAAATTATCCATCCTGTTTAGTACTAGAAAACACACACTATAAAACTACTTGCTCTCTGCTGCAGGACAGCCAGTTTTACAGCTCCCAACATCAACAGATAATGAAATTCCCAGCAGATTTTTATAAAAAGATTCCGTATTAGGATAACAAGGTTTGCAGCACAGAAGTGAGGGAAATTGGATAGAGTGAAGCAGGTCCTGACATCCAGGACTGACAGAGCTCAGTCAGCATGTCTCCAGTGTATGTGTGTCTGGCTGAATAGGAAGAGGCAAGGAACTCTTGATCACACCCTCAGAAGTGGTAATGGAAGGATGTGAAGCTATAGAAAAGGAAGAGGTTCTTCTGATACATAAATATCTCTTGGCATCAAGCAAGACAAACACACTGGGAAGGAAAGTGAGCAGAACTGCATATGGACTTCCCAAAATGCATTAGAACCAGGACCACTGTTTTTAAGTGCCAAGAAATTCAGCTGAATGCTTTTTAAATCTTTGCAGTAAACATGAGGGACCATTGGAATCAGAACAAACAAAAATAAAAGTGAGATTTTTTTAGACTGACTAGGATTTTGGCATTCAATGCAGCAGGCTTTCAATGTCAATGATGCACTCGCTTACTCCGGATAAGGCAAAGTGATTTACAGTGCACGTGGCTGCAAGGTTACAAGACATTCCCAACAATCCACTTGGAAATATTTCCAGACCTTAGGGTTAAGCATTGGGACTAATGGACTAACATCCTATTCGAGATGTGCCTCTCCTCCACATAGAAAAAACCTACTGTGAGGACCACTGGATAGGTCTGACCATCCCATATCGTACCGGAGCACACAGTAACATTTAAATACACTGATAAAGAATTTGGTCCATAAGGAATAATCAGGCAGGGAGGAACTCATACACAGATTCCTAAGTGACAGCTGAATTGGAGCTGAAGAGAATTTCTTTCCATCTCAGATTAAAAGGGCAATATGAAGAAAAACTGTGCTGATTAAAGAATAAGATTCCCTGTCTCCACAGGCATTTGGAAGAAACAGATGTCTTAGGCATACTTTTCCCTATATAATACGTGCTGAGCAAGCAAAGAAATGGGACTGGAAAACACCACTACAGATATTGCACAGGTTGCCAGTGACTGACACGCATATGCCTGAAGATTGAGCACGCTTCTCAACAATCTAGGACAAAACACTGAGATACCGTGAACAGAAATAAACTGAAAAAAACCCTCATTAAAATAGATCTCCCAAGTCTATAATAAACTAAAATCTAAGATTCAACTGAAAGCTGAATAAACGTGTTAGGAAGTTATAAAATAACAATCTAGATTAGAGCATTGTTTTGTTTTTCAATAATGACTGGTAAATGCATCTAAAATCAACTTTGAGGCTTTTTTTTTTTCTTTTTTGTTGTTAGCTGTGCCTCAATATAGAGTATGGTAGCAACCTGAGACTTCTTTAAGAGGATTTTTTGATGCTATTCCATTTAAAACACAGTGAAGCAATCAGATAGAGTAGCTGTGATGTGAAAGAAAAGGTGAGGGGGCGGACTGAACCAGAAAGTAGAATCCAGCCGAGAAATATTTTAGGGTAAAGGAGAGACTTATTTTTACTATAATGTTTGTTTTATATTCAACACACTTTCATCGTAAATATTAGTTTATTTCTAAAAGAGAAACTGGCTTTATATTTTGACTTACCAAATATTTTCATGAACTATGATATACTTTACCAGAATATATACTTAACTGCAAATCAATTTACACTTAGATATTATAGTACAGTCAGTCATTTCAAGTCAAATATACTGCATAAATTCATTATGGGCCAATTTGTCATACATTTAGCTATATTAAGTAGCATGCTAATCCATTCATTAAGTTTAAGGGGATTTTCTGGAATAAAGTACAATCAATACAAATAAATGCTTAAGACTGATTATGCATTCTGAGCACAATTTCTTTTTCTAGACTTCAAGTAAATAATATCTTTTGTAAAAGTAAATAATATAAAGACAAAAAATGTATTTTGAAAAAGTAAAAGAATATGTTAAAAAACTTAAAATGTGTTAGGTTTTTTGCACACAAATTACATCTTTCCAGAATTTGCATATATGAAGTAAAAGACCTGGTTTCACAAATCCAAATAAAAAACCTCATAAATAATAATTATGCGCTGACATAAAAATGACATATTTTAACTATCTGCTATTATTTTGCTTTAAACACTACCTAAAGTGCATTGCATTACCACCAAACTAATATTGAGGAGCAGTCAACAGCACAGATATATGTGGTACATATACACTTCTAGAAGCAAAATTCTCTCCCATTAGTTTCAACATTTTCCACTATTACCCCCAAAATATGAAACTTTCTTCTCCTGTGGGTTGTCTCAAATCCAAAAGCACCAGTGATTATACTGTGTTCCTACAGCCCTGAGTGATATATAACTGCCATAATGCATTTTTTTTTTAACGAGTAAATCTGGTTCCTTAGTGATTAACATATTGAGCCAGTGTCAAACAACTGACATTTTCTAATGTATATATGACCAAAGGCTTGGTTTTAATCAAGAAAACTGAGGACTCCAGGGAAGCTCTGCCTGCTGAGTCAAAGTGAGTGATGACTTCAGGATTAGCTCTGGAAATTGTCAGTGCATTAGAAAAAACAAAACAAAACTACTCAGAGTGCCATTTTTGCAAGGCCATAGAGTAGAAAACTGTAAGTCTACACACTGAAGTAAAACTTTCCTGACAGTAACTATATTGTACATGTCAGGTCAACTGGAAAACAGTTTCTTGGCACCATTTAAATCCTACAGAGTTCTAAAAAGAAAGCTAAAAAGAATTTGCTCAATACCAAAGACCTTGCCAACCTCAGATCCATCCAGTTTTGCTCCCCAAGCTAATGATTTTCGGAAACTAGATCTGTGCAAACAAGCAGACCCTGAGGGGAAAAACCCCATACCTTGGCAATTTTTTTGTTTTGTTCTAGCAACCCAACAGTAAGAAACTAAATAGAAAAATGCCTGATAGAAATCCATAACTGCACCCAAGATAATTACTCTGGAAACACATACTGAAAATACAAATGAAAATTACATATTTTGGGAACACAAAGCTTAGGTTTTGTTTTCTTTGAGTATCCGACAGATCTAGGGAGTAAGTCTCTTTAGATTTACTTGACTCCATTCACTAAGTCTTACGCATTAGACATGTAATTCATAGTTCATCACGTTACTTTTAAAACTCATATCTAGCCAAAGCAGTTAGTCTCTCGCTTTCTCTTCACACACTAACTCAAATTTCTTCTCTAGCATTCCTATTCTGTACATAGGTATTTTCTCACTGGGGACTGAAGAAAGATGACCGTAATTTAAACCATAATCATACAAAGAGAGACTTTGTATGCAACTACAGGAAGAAAACCACCACGCAAGCCATAAGTACAATATATTTCCCTACATCCTAAGATATAAAATCTCCACAGTTCAAAGAAAGATTGCAGGAGATGAAGAAAGAGGAGCACTGACTGGATGAGACAGAAGCGAACACATCCAGAACTGACGCCTGGGAAGGCATCGACACCCTGTGGGAGGGCACAAATTGTGAAGCAGTCAATACTTCACACCATACTTCAGTGGTTTGAGAGTTACACACAGCACTATATTTCTGACTTTTTTTTTTTTTTTTTTTAAATGAGGTTCTCCCAGAAACTTAGGGCCCTCCCTCTAGGTTCAGGTAAAGCTCTGGCTGAACATCTCAGAAAACCATTCATAATTCAGTTGAACTATTTATCATAAGCAAGGATTTAAGATCTGCTTTTTCTTAAGTACACTGGGTCTGATTAAAAAAAAAAAAAGGGCTGAGACATATCTTGGCATTTCTTACACATAATAAAGTACTTTATTTTCACCATCCTTTTTTTTCTCTACACTAGCAGAAAAAGCCATCACAAGATGTTTGGAACAAGAGAATGTGCAATGACCCTGAACAGATGCGGCACAGAACAAGAAATACCTGGAACCTATTCATAACTGACTATCCTCTTTTCACTAAACTTTACTGCTAATCCCACAAGTTCAGATTTATTAATAAAGTGCCAGAAAATCATGAGACCAGCTAAAATCCTATGAGATCTTCAAAATTCAGAGGTTTTGCTTGCCTTTGGGTTTTGGCATTATCTTAATAATGCCAGCTTTTTCTCTGCAATATGCAGGGTTGGAAACTTTTTTTAAATAAAAGTTCAATTCATATATAATAGGCTTGTAGCAAGAGCTAAGGCTTTAAGAAAAAACATCAAGTATTTTCACAAAAATCTTCAGTTAGCAATACAGTTAAGCAAGATGCAATCACTGAGTCATTACCAAATTAAATGGTATAAATATGCTTGAAGACAGGCTTCACAAAACAGATTGTTGTTATTATTCTCCATAAGATTAGTTAACTAAAGCTAAACTCCCTTTCTGGTTACTTTTTATTTTATTCACCAACTAGCTTCAAAACTAAAACACAGCTGAAGTTATTAGCTACAGCAGTGACCCTCTTTGCAGATTTTCTTAAATTCTAGCACTTTTCTCCCAAAGAAATTTAATTTTTCATCTTTCTTTAAACAAATCCTTTTGTCAAGATCCGTATATTTTGAAGAAAATCTTAATTTATCGAGGTGGTTTCATTTTTTTTTAAGAATACATCCTTAGGTTGTTTGAAATTCATGGGGATTGAATTTCTTTGTCTTCTGGTCACTTTGTCTCACTATAGCAGTACAAAAGTAGTCAAAACTTTAACTTAAATTACCACAAGAGGATCTTCTTGTTTGCTGTCAAGCTGCAATGGAGCCAGAGTAACTGGGAAGGCAAATACGGCTCATGACAGCTGCTTTACTTTGTATTGGAGAGCGGCAGAAGCAAGAACAGGGGGAAAAAAAATCATTTAGAAATATGTTTTTCCTGTTTTATTCTTCTCAAACATTTTGGCCTATCTAGAGAATCGGGACTAATATTTTCTTTCATGTCAGCATATATTAGAGTACTTCATCTTATGCCTTCCTCCTAAGTGAACTCCAACATCTCCTTGCTTCCACCAATTATGGTCCAGTGTTAAGAAAAAAGGACTATTTTTTTGCTTACTTTATCAATCATCCTGCACTCCTCCAGGGGACATGCTCACAACGTCCCATTTTAGATACTGCTTACAAGAGCAGTAATGCACAAATTAATGTAAATGTGGTATATATTTCTTAAATATTATTTAGTTAAACACAAACACTTGTTTTAAAGGTAGGAGGCTTATGTCACACTGACAAGGGCCAGAATTTTGTTTTTGTTAAATATGTAACACCTTTTTTAAATGCTAGGTTCACTGTGTGGACTGGAATGATGATATAATAATGGTATTGAGTACACATTATGCTTGCCCATAGCATACTGAGAGATCGAGTAGCATAGCTCTTCCATTTTGGACCCCTGTGTTTAGAGATGACCTTGAGAACTGTTCCAAAAGCCGCTGGTATGTTACACCGTTGATCCACTTCGAGAGGAGAAAAGGGTTACCAACCACTACGGTGTAAAACAAGGGGCATCAACATCAACTTGAAACAGACTCTGCGTTCCACCCTCGGGCAAGCCTGTCACCTCCGTTCGTGCCGATTTCACTGCTGCTAACTTTCACTTGAGGATTTGCTTAATCTTGTGACCAGCTGAACATGACAACTCTGGACTGTATTTTAGGAGGTGTGGATCAGAGAACTTATTTCTACCTAAAGACAGCTGTTTAAAGTTAATACTTGCTATGTATTAGATATACTTCACTGACATCAATGCATTATTGAAACTACTATAAATTCTCTGTCCTTTCCCGCTTTGTCCTTTGAGGCTTTTTCTAAGGCCGGCAACAACAACTAACTGCCTACCAGGGGAAACCACTGCTGCAAACAAACACTTTGCTACTTGGGACACAGGCTCACATTAATCAGAGAGAGTACGTATTTATTGCTTTCTCTGCTCTGCCACTTCTCTCTTCTTTACTAAAAAAAAATATTGGGTTAGGCACCACATATCACCCGGCAAAGAATGAGGAGAATATGCTATTTCTGTCAAGTGCTCCATATCTCAACAGTACATGCTGTGATTTTGAACAGGTAATGAAGCAAATGTGTTTCCCGTAACAAGTGCCATGATGTAGTAAGGGAGACATGCACAGACAGGTCCTCGCACAAATCAAGACTCCCCCTAGACACCTGGGCTCCATATATCCATAGAAGCTATCCATTTCAAGATTTATGTCATAGCTTTTTGATAGCCTCGTTAGCTGGAAAAAGACTTGGAGCATTTTAGTAAGTTCTATTTTCAAACCACATCGTAACACAGACTTCTTTCATGCCTTTCTACAGGGAGTCACATTCCCGGTGACATGATCCCCCTGGAACTAGACAGATTTCCAGTAGGACTCCAGCTAAAGCGATTAACTTGTCTTTTACTCCACCGGGAACGAGAAGCCACAGCCCCGTCAGGAAGGGGAGAGCCAACAGTACAGCGCGACTTCCTCGGGGGGCTGTTGCTAGGGCGAAGGCAGGGGGCAGGATCCCTTCGGAGGCGGCAGCGGCGCCCTGCTGCCCGGGCTCCCGCCCCCGGCCCACGCCAGCCAGGAGCGCATGGGGCACGCGAGCTCCCTGGGCAAGGCTAACGCTGGCACCCAGCCCAGCAACACGCTGCTTCACGCCCGCGTCCCACACGCGCTCCATACTGGGCGATTTCCATTTGACGCCGGTGGGCATACCTTACATGCCTGGCAACCAGAAAACGTAATCATTTATAAATATATTTGCTTGCTCTCAACATGAACAAGCAAAATATTTAGCATTTTTCAGGATGTATGTGGCTTAAGGTTTAATCTGCTAGCCTTCTAGATATCCCAGACTGGGAATAACAGCAAAAATTCCTTTTAATACTATCTAAAAATAAACCGGGTGCTAAATTAAATAGAGTTTTTGTTACCCTAAACTCAGTAAATAACTGACTAAATTCAGACAAAGGAACAGCTGACACAAGATGAAGAATAACATACAGTTTCAGTAAAAAGACTACAGGTCTGTTTTTTAAACATTTGTTGTTTACCTATGGGTTTCTAAACACTGAGAAATCTGCAGTACGTACTCAAACAGCATGGCAGAGAAATCCTGCCTGCTGCTCTGGTCCTACAGCAAAACCCTTTAAAACGATAATGAAGACAGCATCACATTTCATAAGCGATTTCCTGCAGGCCTGCTGAGCTGCCCTTGTTTACAAGTACTCGCTGAAACGATTAATTGCTCGTATTTTCCACTCCAAACTGCTACGGTTCAGAATTTTCTGCCTATACTATCCACATGGACACTAGCCAAAAAGAAAATTTCTATGCAATTATCCAATTATTTACTATTAATGTTAGCATTTAACAAAGAAAAAACTGCCAGCTGGTATACATAATAGTCACTTTGCATCCATTGTGCAAGAACTACAAAAGGCATTTGCCTTCTTATTAATAGCTATAAAATACAAATAGAGAGTCAGTTTCGTTTTGTTTTAAACTATAGAGGACCAAAGGGGCAAAGGACTGGAGTGGGAGTCAGGAAACCAGCTGAATTCATAGTCTGCAAAACACCTCCTGTGTGATTTTGAGCAAATCACTTCATCACTGTGCTACAGTTTCTTCATTTGTAAATTATTGCTTTCCCCTATTCTTTGGCCTTATTCCTTAATTTTATTGTTTGTTCTTTGGTAGGAGGACCGTCTCTTATAACAAGTTAATAAACAAGCCAAGCAGAATGGGATCCTGACTCACTATAGCCTGTAAACATTTTTTTCTTTGTATTATTTAACATCAGGATGTTAAACTGGATAGGATTTTAAGGACAGAAAGACATGATCTCTTTTGAACCTAGCAGAGAAGATTAAAGTTGTCACGACCACCAGCTGCTCCCTCCTGCCCTCCCACTGGAAGTTACTGATAGCAAAACTGGTGAAAGGAATTCTGCACACACCTTATTTACTTCAACAGATGAAATCAAGTCATTTTGATTAGTGATTTTAACCTAAAACAACTTTGCAATGTAGGTAAGGAACATCCCACATATTCCCAGATTTGCTACAGTAATCACCAAAGGAGGTATGGAAATAAGCAGCTAGAAGAAGGCTTTAACATCCTAAACAATTGCAGCTAAATCCAGAACTGATCTCAGGGTTTAGGTAAGCTAACTGCTCAATTTTCCTCCATTTTCATTTGAGAAAGCAGTATTTCACTGAGGGGATAACAAACATGCTAAAATGTCAAAACTGACTATTCCAGTTGGCTAAGAAAAATAAACTGATATAATAATGCAATGATGTAACTTAAAATGGTCCAAACGCATATATACTACTGAAAATTTCAGATAAAAACATGTTATATGCTGAAGTTGGGAAACGTGTCATACTCTTCAGTGCTTTATTGATATTGGCTAACTATTGCGCAGAGCCACAAGAACTTAAAAGGAGAAACGTTGCTCTAATGATTAGAGCACAGGATTGGGTATCAACAGGTATTAACAGTCCTACACTTTTCTCTCACACCTCCCCCCCCCCCCAGATATGCTGCACTGATGCTGCTCTGTGCCTCAGTTTCTCTGTCTACAGCATAGGAAAGATGCACATGTAGCTCAACAGAACAGTTTTCAACTTCAATTCATATTCGTACTAGGAATTTAAGAGAAAAATGTTTACCAAAATTTGCCTCAGCACTCATTTCCAAGTATGGGTAGGACTTTTGTGGGTATCAGAATTTTAGCACCAGTACGATTGTAAAAAGTAATATGAATTCTGTTTGGTTTCTGAAATGGTGCTTTATTGCTACTGATGTACTTATGAGGTCATTTATTGCAATAAGCAACAACATCAAACACCTCCCAGGCTGAGTAACAGTAGGCTCCGATAACGGATCTTTGGAGGATGGCTTTAGAGATCCTTAAAGAAAATCCATTCAAGCAGTGTCTGACCCAAGCACTAAACAGCTGCTCATTGCATCAGAATAATGAAATGCAAAGATCATTTTTCTTATGAACTACTTCCTGCTACCCTAATGGTTTATTTATGGACAGAGACTGAATTCTGAAATAGAAATACAGCAATAGGGAAGTCCAAAACTTGCAAACTGTCATTTGCAGAACTATTTGCAGGATCAGATTTAGTTAGCAGTAGTTTATACAAATCAATCAGCTTAAAATGAAGGATCTACCTTTATACGGGCAAACACCTGATAGGATGCAACAGTCACTTATACTTGTAATCAGATTTCTTTAAAGGAATTGGTGTTAAGTTATTCTGTCTGCTATGGATACTGAAGTAAAGTCCTATCACTCTTGCCTTTACAGGTTTAACTCCCGATGCCTTTATAAAGAAAATACAGTACTGCCATTTCCCCCTTTAACATTCAGTAGAAGAAAAAAAAAAACAAAGAATTTATAATGATTTACTATCTGATCAAAAAGCCAGGGCCACCAGTAATTAATTTAGTTGGTGATCTGCTGATAGACCACCAGATGATAGGACTGGATGTCAGACTTCTGCTCCAAAAAATAATCAGATCACACCTCAATTAACCTAAAAGGAAAGTAAACGTAAAGGAAGGTTGAGGAATATTATCATGTCCATTGAAATATTTTGGATTTTAACCAAAAAATAAAGTTCAAAAAGCTACCAGTAAGATAAAATTAACGTGTTTTTTTTGTTTTTTGTTGTTTTTGCAGCCATTTTTATACTCCTGGAACCATTCAAGTCTCTGTCACTATAACTCACCAGTCAGATGCACACTTATTGGTTAGCAGGAGAACATATTCAAAAATCCTTTTTCTTAACCAAGATCCAGATTTTGACTATGTTAGAGATCACAGAGACACTTTTAGTCAACAAAAACTAGTGAGTAAAGTTGATAATATACAAATGCATTTGATCTTGAGCTTAGGGGATCCTGATACATATCCTGACACCCTGGCACACTTAGCATACAAAGTACTTCAGCCTTCAGACCGAGCAGAGACGTTTCTCTTTTCACTCATGCTAAAATTCAGCACTTTTTCCTCTAATTGAGAGGACAGCAGTTCCTGAAAGCTGAAAACACAAATAATTACAACTGCGTTAGCAGGGTTCATCACTAGGACAGCCAGCATTCAATCAGCTTTGCTTTCCCTAGCAGGTCTCACACAACACATTGTGGGGATTACTGCTGAGTGTTTGTGAGGGCAGCAGGATAATATAATATGGCAATTCATGCTCGAACAAAAAGATCTGGAAAAACAGCCAAATAGACTGCAGTCATTTTGCAAGGCTTCATGGGAGCCCTGTTTGTCTGATCACATCCTAGCAATGATTTTTTTTTTTTCCTTTTTAAACATAACTAGACATCACACGAGTGACGTCTGAGACTAACACCAGGGAACAGCAAATGTGTTTGCTACCTCTGAAGCTAAACCCAAGCAGTTTCCCTGGCCAAGTAAGAAGCAGCACAGGCAACTGTCAGTTGCAACAGCACAAATAAAAATTCTGTTTACGTATTCCCAGGAAGGATACAATACAGGTGTAATCCACTACTTGGAAAACAGGTGGCTGCAAAAAGTTTGAACAGTTTCACCTCCACAAGGAACTGAATTTGCTGGCCAGCCGGTGCTGGCGAGAATTCTTCCAACAGAGCAGTTTTCACCCCAGCGCACAGCCTGGGTCAGTCTGCCTCCCAGGCTGCTGGGGAGGCCGAGCGTTCAAAGTGCACAGCCCCAAGACAGTCGTGCTATGCAGACTTGCTCAAGAGCAGTGCTTCCAACGCTCCTGGCTCTGGAATAGCCTCCGCGGAGCTCTCCCTGGGCAGAGGCCCCCCAGCCCCCACTGTGCATCTCCACTTCCAGGCTCCTGGACCCCATCTGCAGAAGCAGGCAAGGCCAGGCAGAGCTCAGCGTGGTAGCAGCCAGCTGCTCTTCTCCATCCCCTCTAGATTACAGAGCCAAACTGTCTCACTTTCCCAAATTCTTTTTAAAATCTCCTTCCTCTGTAAAACACTGAACCATCTAATTTTAAAGAAGATTTTAATCTACACAGACTGAAGGGCGTAGAGCTGTGCTGTCTCACAAAATTTCCAAGTACTGATCTTGAAAGCTAATTTCAAGGAATGCCAGGTATTATATAATGGAGCAGTGCCAAAGTCTTGGGGTTAACACTTGTACAGCATAACAGGATTTCAGGTGAGTCCCTATATGGCAAACCAAACCTGCTCAGATCCAAAAATATGACAACTCAAATCTCATTAAATGATTGCTGGGAGATTTGTGAGCTGGAGTAGATCCAGGTGGCTTGTTTTGCTAGTTAACACTAAAACCCTATGGCTTTTAGTGACAAAACAGGAAGGATATTTGTCTAGGACCCTATCCCATCAGAATGGTCATTGCAAGTTCAAGGAATCTTTTGCAAACATGTAATATCAACTTCCCATTTTAAACCCTGCTCTTCTTTCATCAAGTTCTGAATACTTTCCAGACTTCTTTTCTTCAGACTTATTTTCTTTGTTCCTTTAGCAGCAGGCAACCAGCAGGAAGAGCCCACAACATCACAGTATCGGAGTATAGGCCTGAACACCCACGAAAGCTACTTACCAAGGTACTGGAGCAGAGCATTCATTATAGATTAAAACAGCCAACTGTTCCACCTGAACCACAGAAAAACCTCACACAGAATACCAGCTTTGAAAAGAAAGCTTCTAAGCCAGTAACACCCAGTGATTACAGTAAATTAACTCTAGAGCAAAAGAATGGACCAAATCCAGTGTCTCCGAGTTTGTCTAAATGATTCCCTATACAGCCAGACTGCAGTACCCCCTTCAAAGAGGGGCAACAAAAGACAGAAAGGCAAAAAAAACCCAAAACAACAACAACAAAACCCCCCAAACCAAAAAACACACTCACAGAAAGTAACATTAACTCTGCAAGACACTTGGTAACATGCAACATAGTTCAGGGAAAAAAAAAAAATCCTCAGAGCACTACCTTAAGCAAATAAAAACTTTCCCTGGAGTACAAGACAAGGGAGTGGAAAGAGGAGTTGGAAAACAGAAAAAGGTAAAATTGAGTTATGTAATGAAATTACCCAGCAAGACATAACTGAAAATTGGGTACTAGAAAGTTAATCAGATACCTGTTTTCTTTTCTACTGCTGTAATCCACTAATAATGACAGAAAGAAGAGCAGCATCAGAAACAATTCTAATATTTTTTTCCTCCTGCTGGCAAAGGGCATATCTTAAGTATGTACATCTTAAACGCATACTCATTTTTATATAAAAATATAGTAAATAAACTGAACATAGTTTGCCCAAGAATTAACTCAGTAATACAATAATTTGTGGAATAAAAGTAACATACCTCTCAGGATCCAAAAAAAGGCTTCAGGGTTCTCCCCCATAAAACAAGATCTACCTACCTTCCTATTCCTTTCTGGCTATCTGTGCACAGCCACACAGGTGACAAAGATCTCACTTAACAAATCAAGGCCCTCTAACCAGTAATAGTGCCTAAAACTCAGAAGGTATACCAGCCTTTTTATTGTTTTCAATTGGAAACGTACCGCTGTTGCTACCATCATGGACTGAGACTTTGAATTTTTTGTATAGCAAAGACTACAAAACAAAATGCATTAATAGTTTCATTAAAGGAAAACAGACTGACTGGATGAGCTTCCTGAAGCTTAAAAAAAATTACCAAGATTAAAAGCTGCAGCAACATTGTGCATTACATTTACTACCAGAGTGAAGTTATGCTTCATCCCAGTGAATGACATCTGGAAATATCCAAGAAATACAGCAGTTACACTTCTGTCCAATAAATCTATCCTGTTTAGGGTTCACTAGGACACAATTACATTGCAGTTCTTTCCTCATATAATTAGTATGTACATACCATGCTCTTTCACTGAGCCATTCTTACAAGCTGTTCCAAGTGTTCCTGCTTTGTTGTAATATTCAGAATGACTCCGATAAACTACTGGGATTAGATAAATTGTTCATATTTTCAAGTCATTTCAAACTCCTAAAATTTAATGTGAAATAGGACAATCTCTATTAATTCCATGGATTAAATCCATCTTAATAAAGAACAGTGATCTGCAAATATTGATGCACAAGGGCTTGGTTTTGAACTACACAACTCACCAAGACTGGAATAAAACAAATAGGTTAATTTTATTAACATATAAATCGAGTAACATCACCATTTTTCCAGCACACCTTGCTCACAGGGTTCTGCTCTCTTCGCAAGGTTATTTTTGTTCTTCCTATGATATGCTAACAGGCCTGTGACATTCATTCCAGTCAAGATTTCCGGAAGGGCATATGCTAGAAGTTAGCTCCTAAAACTTTATTTAGAGACCTAAATTAACTTTTTTCAAAAGTCTTAAGAAGCAATTTACAGCTATTACAGGTTTTTCCCCCCCCCTCAACATTTTGCCCCCACAACATATCACAGCACCCTCCCACACCTGGCTAGCATACACTACTACTAAGGTTACAGTGCTGCTTTTTCAAGGATGCCAGAGTAGCTTCTTCTAGAGTCCCAAGATCACCCTGAGGTTCCTGAAACATCAGGCTCCACACAAACATCCACTGCCTCACACCAGCTTTGCAGTGCATCCAACACAGGCTTAAGGATACATAAACTGATGTTTATTTTTTAAAAAAGATGCATAAGTAAACTAATGGAATATTTCTAATATATTTTAAGAGTTGTTTCTTGGAAGACAAATCCTAAGATATTTCACAGTTTACCTTTTCTCCAAAATCCAAGCCCAGATTTTACCTCTTCCTTGAGGAAAGAAGGGAAAGCTGAGTCAGCCTAACAGCACAGCCCAGTGACATAAAAACTGCTTCCCTGGGACTCTGTGTAAGGAGGGACATGCGTGCTCTCGGCCCAGCAGGTTTAACATTTCATTTGCAACTGAGGCAGGCTAGGCTTTTCACCATGGCTCGCAAAAACTAACTTTTTCATTGTAGTAAGTTGATCATTTGCAATCACCTATCTCTATTTTATATACAACTTTTGGATTCGTTGCACAAAAAGTTTGGTCAAAATGTTTATCATACAGAAAACACATCTAAAATACCTATGTTCAAACTGGGAAGCATAATTCAAACTCTAAAAAACGTTTCCATTTTTGTGATGATTCAGCCCAGAGAACCAGATCTTGCAGGGTTAATAAGTATCTTTTCATTAACTTTGAAGGGCTAAAACCCCTAAGGGATTTTTAACAGAGGTTAGCTTGTTAGGAAGATTTATGAGTTAGGCCAGAAATATTTCTGAAGAAATTATGACACTCTTTCTTGCTTGAAATATTTTGATAGATCCACAGTTCCATATATTCTTAAGGAACACATTTTCACAAGGGAATACAGAAGGTAAAGCTTTAAGCAACTGATGGGAATATCAATCTCACGTTTCCTTCTGAACAGCAGGTCCATATGATCTTGTTGCTCTTTTGGCTTTTAAAGTTAAATTTAAAATACAGACTTATTTATTGTATTAGTTAACAAAATATTAAAATAAAAAAAATCATACATCGGGAATTATCAAACTTTATATTCATTTTGCATGAAAAGCATGGTATGACTTGAAGATACAGAATACACTGCATAAAAAAAAAAAAAGTGAAAAATTTTTTACCTGAAGTTGCAGTGTGATTGGGAAGAGGCATCAACAGTAAATAAAATACAAAAAACAGTGTTTTTTGGAGAAGAATCTCTCAAATTAAAGATTTTTTTTTCTTGCAATAGAACAAATCAGTGTATCATACATCACTTCACTTGACAGGAAACAGAATGTGAGCTATAGACCTGCCAAAGATAATTGACAGCTGTTTACAAACAAGATATTTCTGTGGAAATAATTAGGGGAAAATATAATTTCATCACAATAAAGATATCAAGAAGTTATGAATATCAAAGTTAAAGAATACCATATAAAATTACTGGAAAATAGCTCATTCTTTAGTGGTTCATGACTTTGAATTTGCTTGAAATCATAAGGCTAAAAGATCCAACTTTACACTAGCTTTTTTTGAACTAGAACTTTTATGCAATTATTTTTAACAGGTAGTCAACCAAGCTATTACAGGTTCCAGTTTGTTCTCTGCAGCCAAGATCAATGTAGACCTGAATGTTTTTAGAACTTTTTTCTTTTTCCAGTTCTATAAAAGACCTCTAGTCTTAACAGATGCCAAATCCTCAATATAAAACAAATGAGGAAACTTATAAACATTGAGTGATTTGTCTTTTAGTATAAGTAGCATCAGCATAACTGGGATGCTTATTTATTCTCATTTAAAGCTGTTTAGTTTTTGAACCTGCCAATGTGTCTCAAAACAAAAAATCCAACATATATATAGCTTCACAGTCTTATTTGATTTGTAGGAAAAGCTTTAAAGAACGGACTGTGGATACAAAAGCACTGATATCTCCACCTCAGTACTAGGTTCCAGATTCACAAATGTAATCAAGTGCTTAAATCCAACTACAGAGATGATGCTTTTCCAAGTCAGCATTTTTACCACCAGTATCTTGATAACAAGCTCAATAATAGTTAAGATACATAGCATCTAATACACAACTACGACAGTGAATTCTGACTACATAATTAAACCCACTCAACATATAATTCATGGTTAACTATCTGCCCCCCTCCTTTATCTGTATGCTGTCCATTTGGATTACTGTATCTTTACAATCTTATGAAAGAGTACTTGTGTCTGGTACTACACACACAGCGTAACACATCCGAAAAAATTCCCTCCTGATCTCTCACTTGAAGCAAGGACTACTACCAGCTTAATCTTGAATCTCTTTACCTAGTTACCAGCACTTGTTTTGGGGACAGCTGCATCATTCTTGTAAATGGCTTTTAATCCTTATATTATGCAACTTTAATATTAGTTTCACATAGCTTTCTCTCGAGTATTATAAAAACAAATCTCTAGTCTAAGAGAAATGAAGGCTATTATTCTTAAGACGGAAAAGTGGTCTTAACAGGCTTGTTCCTTACTTACTGGATTATTAACCCTCATAAATATAAAGCAGCAAATGCAAGAAGAAAGGAAAACAAGCCCCGTTAGCCATCAAGTGGGAAGATGAGAGAACCAAACTGAAGCGCAGTGCATTACAGCATACTGCAGTGCAACTCAGTTCTGGTCTATCCTAACTTTTCAGTGCTTGGCTTTACAAATTCAGATATGGTCTTTTAACATTGCTTTCCACATTTAACCTCAATTTTTAGACCAGTAAGCTGAACTCCTTCCTCTTAGTAGTTTTTGTGTGCTAGAATACCAAGTTGACACCCTTACCAAATTATAAGGTCATGTAAACAGTGATAGTTATCCTTTTGCCACATGGAAGATTTGCTCCTTCTTACCCCTCACACTTTTCAAAACATACAGATCGACTATGATGTCCAGTTTCAGTGCAGGTATCCCTATCTATTTTTTGGTTCATGTTAATGTCGATTAGCACTCACCTGGGGAGAAACTTCAGAATTTAGATAAAACCAAATGAAATAACTTTGTACCACAATTTGTATCACACTTTTGGCATTATTTCCCAGACAACTTTGAAAAAATGAGTCTAAACTATCTTGCACGACCTGTCTCATCTGCCATGACATATTAACCTCAAGCAATGCAGTTTAAAAACCTTAAAAAAAAAAAAAAAGGATTTATTTTGGTAGAAACCAAAAATATTTCACAATTTTGAGACCAAAGAAAACGTGCTCATACCAAAAAAAAAAAAAAAAAGAAAAAAGGCAAAATGAAAGATAGGTACATTTCTGAAGTGCTCTAAGTACCACAGAGACCAAGTTAGTTGCTTTTTTACTTTCTGAACTTGTCTGAAACATTACACACAAGCTGTGGCCAAGATGCCTTTAATCACTAGAGTTACATATAATTTTGTGTGCATGTATGTATAAATAAAATCTATCTCACCAATGCCCGAATCGTTTCTACCCAGGAAGCTAAACAAGTTTCTCAAATTCTCTCCCATTACGTCTATGGGATTCTCTACAGGCAAACATCAGCAAGTTCTGCCATGTGCTACAACGACTGGAAGCTGCACAGCATAACTGGTGAAGCACCAAGCTCAAGCTAGTAAATCCTACTGACAGGCAGAATACATTAGCTTAGGCTCACTACTCCATTGCTGTGCAAACACAGTCCCACAGCTTCTGGCTGTTTCAACATGAGCAAAGGAAGACGACTGTGCCTTCAGAAGGCAACACAGACATCGTCTCGGCAATCTGGGCAACACAGTAAGCCATATTTGATGCAACAAGCTTTTAGAACTGTACATCACTAAAATGTACCAGCTTTATTTTGTACTGCAAAAACCCAGGCAGTATCTATAATACATTTCAAAGAAAGCTATACTTTTCAGGTACGTGCTTTTACTGATAATTACCAATCTGTTGCCAAAAATCTATTTTTAACTGTGAACATAGTTACTTGCCTTGCTAAACTGGAGCAGAAAATCTCCTTTACAAGCACCAGTTTAAACTAAACTTTTATTCATTAGTATTTCTGTAAATGTTGTGTAGGTGCACTAAGGATATCTGGAAGAATCTTTCTTCAGCGTAAAGAGCCAGAATAAGGGCCCTGAACTGTTCTACATCCTACTGTATCAGTAATAACAGAATATCTTCAATTTGGAAATATCAGACAACACATTACATTGGGTCCCAATAATATATCAGCTCTAAAGACGCAACAATTTACTTAGCCTGTGTTTATCATACAATCCAATACAACCTTGCAGTCCCCCTTGCTTTCAACTGTGGAACTGTGGAGATGTGAGAGCTGAACGTTAGTTATCACGGACAATCATCACTAAGCAAATGATGGAAGCCTGGAGGGGCTGAAGACTTCAAGCATTATCACCTCTAAAGGACTCTGAAGCACTGATACAACATCCCTGTAGAACCATCATCATGAAAGATCACATATTGAGTTTTCCAAGGTGCAGTACAGGCTACTACTACCACTACTGTTCACTCTGGGAACCAGAAAGCAGTTTATGAGGCACACTCTTGAAATCTGGTCCTTTCTAAATGCAAGAATAACATCTGATAGATGCTCTGTACACATAAAAAGCAAGCAGCATTGTGTCTTTTCTCATTGCATTTTCTCTGTATCTAAAATGTAAACAGACATTCACATGCCCACTGATAATAAGAACAGAAGACCAGGTATGTGCAATAAGCCTGCATCTTCTTTTCTTCCCCCGCTTCACAGAGACCTACAGACATGCGGAGTGTGGAATGTCTTAAATCTTTAATGAACTAAAGTTATACTGGTCCCAGTAAAGCAACCAGGCATTTCCTGCAGCTTCAGAGGGTGCAGGAAGGAAGAAACATTCCTCACTGAATCAATTTAGGCATCAAATATCATAAGCTGCTGAAAGATGGCCCTCTCTCCCCCAGTAAATGAAAATACCTTAACAGACTTGTGTTTATAGTGTGAGACTAACTAAAGCATGTATGTTTGCACTATGGTTTTCAAATGTCCAGTGGTACAGCCCTCCTACTCTAAATACTCTATCCCAGATTGCACCAACAGTTTAAAGACTTCTGTCATTTTTCGATGGTTTCAACAATTTTATTCAGACATAACTAATATATTCATTTATGCAAAGGAACTGCTTCTAGTTGAAGTGAAAAAACAACTATCCCTAAAAAGGAAGATGGAAATCAGATTACAAATCTGTTAGGATTAAAAGAATCTTTTAAAAATAGAGTTTCTAAAGAAACAAGAATAACTGTGAGAAGTAAACACTGCCCTACCCTTGTAACTTTAAACGTCAGTGAGAAACATGACCTTTTGTTTTATCTTCCAAAGTCACTAAACTGCTTAGTTTGCGTTCTTTCAAAAAACTGATACTCAAAGGGTGAAGAAAACATGAGGGTTAAGCTCTAAGACAGTATTCAGTGAATCCTAATTAATTATTTGTATTATAAGCCTACATTTAGCAATTTGTTAAATTAGTGTTAGTTTATTTTTAATCAAACTATATTATTAATAGGAACACTTCCAGGATCAGAAAAGAAAGCAGACACTTCATAAAACACCAAATTCCAATTCCACTGAGCTACAGCAAATTTACAGACTGCAAAAAATCATTAGATAAAAAATTCAACAAGGTCAAACAATACAGGCATCTTCACACCCCAACACAAGAAACAGGAAGACAGGAGGACATTATTTTTGCACTAAATACAGGAGCAAGTCCATATGCAGAAGGACATAACCATGCTTTAAAAGCTTTAGTGGGTTTGTAGCATTTCAAACTAAATAGCAACAGCGACAATAAAGCACAGTCCAAAGGACAGGGCTTGTGCCAGGAGCCCAGTTCTATTTCTGGCTCTGTTGCTGGTGTGCTGCACGACCTTCAGTGGAGAGCTACACTTCCCTTCCTTCAGCCACTCTTTCTTTGTCCATGGGGAAGGAACTGCCTTTTGCTGTATCAACATGTGACTAACAAAAGGGGACTTCACTAGAGGGCACTGCGCGCTGCTGTAAATATTAAATGGTAAGGGCAGAACAAAGGTAAGCCACTGAACAGGCTCCAGCTGCGCTATCGGACTGTGCAGCCCTCTTGGATCATTGGCACCTTTTTGATTTTATTCTCAGTAGCCACAACAACAACAAAATACATCTGACTTACCTGATCTATTCCTTATCTTTTAAGCTGAGTACAGTTGCTACAATAAATGGTAATTACTTCTTTCTTTATTTAGTTTTGAAGTGCTAAAATTCAACAGAGCAAGGCTGCATCTCCTTCTCTACTGGGTCATCATCAGTAACACTTACCAAATTTCAGCTTGCAATTTATTTAGCCTGTAAAACTTTAGCCTTTCAATCTTAAGTAGTACCAAGTAATCATAGTTAAGAAATCAATACTGTAAACATTTAGTAGAAAGATGGGCAGTAACATTCACCATTATACTAGTCAAAAAGCCTATTTTAAAAGCAATTGCATTGGCTTTTGGAGGATTGTAAGTTTCTCACAACCTGCTTGAAAACTTGCTTTACAAGTACTTACACTAAGATGGTCAAATGATCTCTTCCTTGCTAAATCCCCTCTGCTACTCATCTTTCCCCTCTTGGAATTTCATTTTCTCTAAGCCTAAGTAGTGTTGGCCTTGCCTGATTCTCCTCTTTCAACATGTCCTCCTGCAAATGTTTCTTTTTTGTTCATCTCCACCAATGCTACTTTCTCTATAATGTTGATGTCACTTTTTGTTCTTTTCCTCATTCAGTCCTGCAATTTGTTCATTCCTCTTACATTCTCCGCTACCATACTAACACATTTTGGAATTTTTCCTTTACCCCAGCAACAATCTCCCATAATGATTTTTTCTATTACAACCCACCACTGGTTTCTGTATTATCCCCTTTCTTCGCCTCTTAAATATACAAATGTAACTCTGCAAGTTTGGTACTTTTTCTGCTGGTCTGATTATGTTACTCACTCTGTTTCTTGAACCTTCTGACTCCCAATCCGCAATCACATTATCTCAGGGATACACTGTGGTCAAGTTCAAACTGGCCCCCACAGTCTCTCCCTAATCCATTATCACCTCCACCCACACCTAACTTTTTACACAACTAGGTCTTCTTTTCAATAGCATATTTCTGGGTATATTACAGATGTTTCAAATGCACCTAAAAATCCAAAACATAACCTTGTCTGTATAAATGCGTGCAGTTCCATTTCTACCATTATGCCTAGGTTTCCATGTGAGAAAAAAGTTACTGTATTCATCTCCTAAATGATGTTTATGTAGATTTTGAGCTGAAAATTTTAAAACAGGCCTTTTTTAAATGGAAGAAAACCTCAAAATATGGAATAAAACCCTCTATGATTTTTATACCTCAATGTAAATTGGGTATTAAGATCAAGAAGATTAAAATAAATACATGAAGTGCTTTTAACTAGCATTTAGTTCTATTTCATGCCATCAGAGCTATTTTCCGCAAACACAATTCAAAAATTCATATTTGAAAAAAAGTATTATTTTTTAGCCTGATTACAGACACCTCTTTCATATAAGGTAGGTAAAGGATTTATTCAGAAGGACAAAGATCCAGTACAGCTTTGTTAACTGTTATCACCTACCTATAATGAATATTTTTAAGAACTTAATGCTAGTTAGTACAGATAGAGGAATTTTGGATGTAACTGCCAGTAATCAAATGAAGACGGAATGGAAGTTGCAACATTCACTAATTCAGAGGCCCCCCCCCCCTTAATTCTGTAAAGGATAAAAATCTAGATTTTTCTATGCAGATACACACTAAAATCATTCTTACATAATTCCAGTGTTGTTTGTATATTTGATACTAATTTCTCTCAACTGACATTGATATTTAAAATGAAATCACTCCAACTCAATTAGTATTAAGTTACTAATTAAAAAAAAATTTCCAAGACAAGTAGACTATACTTAATATCATGTCTTTTTACAAAGACAGCAAAAATACTTAATATGCTGCTACATATTACTGGTGACTAAAAAAATTTCCTAAGATTTTACATTTTGAACTATGTCAGCCTGATATGAAATCCCTGATTTCTGGAATAAATTCTGAACAAAACATCTACATACCACAGTCTTACCTTTTTTTCTTTAAATGAATAACTTAATATGTCACCATTCACAGTTAAAAAAAAAAATCTCATGGGAAAATGATTTCTCATCTATCAGGGCAGGTTGCTATGGCAACACCTACAATGACTACCAATGCTCTTGCCTTACTTGATGAATAAAATGGAAAAAAAAACCCACAAAGTACTATAATGAAAATCTTTGTGTTATAAAACTTTCTGAAAAAGAAACAGGGATTCCCTCCTCTCTCCCATTTAATGGTAATATTTAGACTGGCAGAAAATCCTCCAGTTTACCTTACATCCTCTTGTCATTATGTTTTAGAAATGCATTGACTTAGCTTTCACTGTATTTCAGTATTCTTGTTCCTTTGGCTTGCAGACAGGTAAAACCGAAATAGAGCTTTTAGAATCTAAGGGTAATTGGCTATTATCTACGTAGAGCTGTAAAAGCCAAGGGAACAGGACTATAAAAATGCAGTAAGGAAAAAGGTCACAGTGAAGAAAAAGATGGATTCTACCGTAACAGCCTAAAAAGAGATTCATTTCAAATGAAGCATGTGCAGTTGGAAGTGTCTGCAGAACAAACAGCTCCATCTAGAGTTTTAAAAGCAAGTTATATTAAAGCAAGTTTACAGGTAAAAGGTTCTCAATTTTTTTTTAAATACCCTCTAAAATGATCTGCAAGATCTCCCCATTAAAAGAGAAAACTTGCTTCAATAGAATTTTTATGCAGAAATCACTCGATATCTTTCAGATTCAAAAACATTATTTTCATCAAAAACAAACTGAAGACAAATCCTTAAATGAAAGTGAGTCCCAAAAGCAAAAACTGCTCATTCATACCTTAGAAGCTTCCTGCATTTCTGCGAAATTCACACTGTAAATCCTAGCAAAATTTACTCTCAACTCCCTGAGGCTAGTTTTCAATACAATCAAGATTTCATCAGGATATAAATCAAAGAACTGAGCCTTCCTGCAATTCAGCAAAGATTTATACCCACATTCAACGCTAACAGAATAGTCCAACAAGGAATGAAACCTCTTGCATGTGTAATACTTTTCAGGCCCCAACCCTTCATACTTATTTATCATTTTCCACTTTTTTTCTGTAAAAATCAGAATGCCCTGCTAAGCCGTTACACATTCCAGAGCAAAGTCTGCTCTCCCCATTGTCTTTTAGAAGTAATTCATCATGATCGTACTCCGTGTTTGTAGGGGAACGATTACTTCCATGGTTTAGGACCAAACACAGGCTTCAGTGCACTGCCTAAGAAACTACACCAGGCTCTGACAAAAGAGGTCAGCTCTTTTCTCTGCTGGGATGGAGAGAAGCTATACCCTCAGTCCCCCGCCTGCATTTCTATATGCAAAAGGAACATCCACACCACAGTGCATCTGCAGCAGCATATTTCACCTCTGGCTGCCTTCCTGAACTGTAATCCCTCACTGCTAAAGCAATAAAGTTGTGTTTGACTAGCCTAGCTCTCCAAAGATATGTAGAAGGCAGGATTCGTTTCTTCCTTTTTGTTTAATATAATAAAAAGAAATTCTATGGGAAACATTCCACAACTGTGATATTTCTTCTCAACTAACAAACTGAGAACGCTCTCTTTCCTTCCTAACTCTAGGACAAAGATAACTCTTGCATTTAATGGTCAATTTACCTGTTTAAAGTGATTTTGGTATGCTTTCACAGCATAAAAACAACATCAGTACCACTGCTTTTGGCAAGATTCCTGCCCTCTCTGTGCTTTTCATGAACTTTTTTCTGTAATACAGTATTTTCTGAACAAAACTAATTTAATCCATATAACCACTTATATAGTCTCTTTTAATGAACACATTTCATAAAATAGTCTATAGTTATGTTTACAGGGAAGGAACAGAGACCACACACATCAATACCAAAGCAGCTAAACTGAACTTCAAATATTCAACACCAGTTTGCCAGCATTTGCAGGTGCCACGTGCACTTGCCATCAGTCACCTAGCCAACTGACTTTCACAACAGATCTCTGGCACGCTCTCACTTCACTAGAGAGCTCAAAGTACAGGGGGGTAGTGGTATCTCCAACTCTCCCGCTTTAGTATTTGTTTTGTTCTCCTTATACTGGTTCCGGTCACTCTCCACCTAAATTCTAAGAATGCATTACACTAATGCTTAAAATAGACCACCAGGATTATCCTCATAATTCCTTCCCAGGTCTTTTCCCATGTTACCTGTTACCTATATGATACCTTGCAGCCTGCATAAAAAACATTAGGGGCGTTTTTCTTGACCTCTGCTGGACCCTTCCTAGCTTTGCCTTGCAATACAGGTAGTGAGACAAAGTAAAAGAAGGATCAGAAAATTAGGAGCAACAGGTTGCTGCTGGAGAACCATTTGGGTTAGACGGCTGCAGCATTACTGCTCGGCACAAGGGCAGGCTTTGTTATTCACTCCATGCTGCTGGCAAGGTAGAACTGCCTCATGGTGGTTTTCCCACATTTTCACTTTGCCCTTCTTTAACCTCTTCTCACCAGCACTTACCCTCTCTCCTCCCCCTATCCTGCTTCTTCTATCTACCTGGTCTAGAACAGTGTTTTTTTCTGGCTTCCTGGCTCTCTCTTCAGTCTATGTCCTTGTTTCTTTTTAATAGCATGAAAAAGAACAAAAACTGTATTATTTCTTTCTCTTTTTCTGCAGTTTTCATTCATACAAGCATATTTTTCCCAGATGTCTCCCCTTTGCTCTCCTTTTTCTCAGCTTTCCTAATTTCCATATCTTCAGTATGGGCCAGGAGGATTGCTCAGTCTGCTCTCACACTACTATATCCACTGCTTAACCAGCCTTTTAATCATTCGGCTTATTAGCTTCAAGCAGGAGAAAAAGCAAAGTACATGAAAAGGGATGTGACAAGCATGACCAAAACCAGATTTACAGATTAGGACAGAATTAAAATGATTTTTAAGGATTAGATCACAATTTATATACAGCAATGTAAAATGGACTGCAACAAAATCAGTGCATTTATTTTTTAAAACCAAAAAATGTGTTTCTAATCAGTCTTGCAAAAGAGAAGTTTTATGTTTTGATTTATTATACCCCATTCCTATAGAAAAGTTACTCTTTTCTAAGCAACAGACTAAGAGTTGCCACAGGAAAACTTTAGCCCAAAATTGCTTCTGCTTCATCCATTATATCTTTCTATTCAGAACATCTGCACTTAAGATTTTGATCTTTCTTACCCTTATCAACGAACCACTATCAAATTTAATTGAGAGAGCAAGCATCTACCAAGGTTGAATAAAATTTTTTCAAACTGTCCTTCGTGGCTTCCGAAGTTCCTAAAAATTAATAATAACAATTTTTTCCAGGTTAGAAGGCTGAATGGGATTCTCAATGATGCATCTGAATGGGTCCAGAGAAAGCTACAGAACAAAACAAGAGGCTTTACCTCCTTGAAAGGCTCAGCACAAAGCCAACTAAATGTCATTAGCTCAGATATAAGGAAAGTTTTGCTTTTAAATCACTAAAACCCATGATTTAGGAACACCTACCTTGTCCTTCCAATATTAAATGTTTATTTGTGAAGCCCCTCTCACAATTCAAGAAACTGAAAACCTTAAAAGTGTTTGTAGAGGCATTCACTGACAATCCAGGGTGGCAAACTGCAGGCACAGCTTCTCCAAGCCTCTTGAGCATCTTGGGCCCACACAGGTACCTGGATCTGTTCATTCCCATTTCAGGAAAATAAACACTTTTATTTTTAGAGATTCCTAGTAGCTATTCAAAGATGCCTACAAGAGGAAGTGTAAAGCATGAAGGCCAACTCACATTGCTCAACGTTTTCTCCCATTAGCGACTCGGAACCAAAAGAAAAAGTCTAAAACTTTCAAGTCTGCAAGGCTCAATTCCATTTGCTAATCTCACACGATCAGTTTTAATAAAGCACCATGGACACTATCCTTCTGTGATTCATGAGGCTTCTCTCATAACACTCACCTTCCCAGAGAGCACTCAACACTGAGAATTAAGAGGTGTGGCCACCCAAAGAGGAGATGATAAACCAAAATACCCCTTCCCCCTCCCAAAAAAATGACACTAATATTCACAAGTCAGCAGCAGTGAAACAACTGACAAATCATTCTACTAGCATTAATATGTGATTGAAAAAACTGCAGGTGCTATACCTCTGAAAATAAGGCCATTTTGTAGCTCAAGTTTAATTTGGAAACTTTTGTTTTGGGAAATTCTGTTTGAAAGCAGCTGTCCAAAAACACAGAACAAAATATTCTAGAAAAGTTAATTTTTTTTAATGAGATAACACATTGTTCCAATATTTGAAATAGCACTCACTAGGAACTTGTCTTGAAATGTCTTACAAAAGTGACTCATATATTGTATTTCTTTGAAAAAGAATTCTTGAACATGGAAATCTCCAAGTTTCTAAGAAGTGTCGTATCAAACACAGTCCCTTTTAAGTTCTGAACACCTAGAAAAATCATACAAAAGAGAACAGGAATTCCTGTATAAAAAGTGGGTGCCAGAATTTCTTCCTTATTTATCACAGTGCTAATAGGAATGCATGCTTAGGTTTAATGGTTTATATTAATTAGCCATTGAGGCAGCAAGCTTCATGTTGTTTTTATTTAATAGACCATTTAAAATAACCTTGGTATCTAGAACACAATATTATAAATTCCTGGGAAACATGACTTTGAGCATTACAAAAAATGCGACAAGCTCTGGAAAAAAGCTGTTCAAAAACTGTAAATCAAATTGATTTTGATTTTCTATTAACATGTACAACGAGAGAAATAGGGGCCTTTCAAAATGGCTGTTCATATATAATATATAATATTATAATCTCCCTTCATGTGCAAGTTTACCAGTTTAATACCGAAAATAAACTTACTACCTTTTCCTTTTCATATAGCAGAGCCCACACATGGAGCATGGAGAAGTGAGCTGTTTCTACCTCAACATTAACTCTACGACTGCTAATTTAATACTCCTTACCTCAAACCATATTTCAAAATTGTACTTTAACTTCAGCAATGCAACATTTATTTCTACATCAGAAGAAAACCTTTATTTCCAGCTTGAAATGAAGAAACAACAATTCAAAACAATGTTTTTATTTGCTCTAAATATCACAGACACACTATGTACATCAAAGACCTTCAATGCCTTTTTTTTTCCCCCAAACTGTCACAGTCCAGTTTGCCATACCTATTCAAAATTGTACAATACTGAAAAATAAGAGCTTTTCTCTTCTCTTGGAATTGTCTGTTTTCCACCACATCGTTGACAACAAGCCTAGTCTCGATAGTCTAATTTTACAGCTCTGCTGTGAGATCCCATACTATATACACAAACTTTCTGGGCTAGGGGTAAGTGAGGTTTCCTTTAAATCCTGTGCATTCCACAGCAATCCTAGCTCCTGCAAACGCAGAAAGTATCAGAAGCCAAACTGATAATCTCACTTAAACCTGTTTAATTTAGAATAAATCAACTGACTTTAGAAAAATTCATATGAAAAAATAATTGATCCAATGAACAGGAACCAAATCATGATTTCTCACGTTCTTATTCAGTGTTGTAAATTAACTAGATAGATGGGAGATATTTAATTTACAAAATATTTAAACTGGGATACTAACAAAACTCTTCCAGAAAATAAGTATAAACTTGACCTAGGAAACAAACAACTGATGTTTCTCTGGCTTGGTAAATGCTTTGCAGCCCCAAATAAGCAACCTAATGTTAAGCTCAAGACCAAAGAAAATAATTACTACAAATACTTCTGTCACATTAAGTAAGTCATACATAAACCTCTTTATCACAAAGTGTAACACTGTTTTATTTGCAAAAAGTCAGCTTCACTTTACAGTTTTGCAGCAATTCCTGTATGGGAAAGTGCTGACAGAGTTTGCATTAATAATGCCCACCCATAATACAACTTCCAAAGGAAAGTTGAGAGAACAAACCACTGAGAGATTTAAAAAAAAAACCCAATCTCCCTATATACACCTGCAAAAATGAAGGTTGGAAGCAACAGGGCTTTGTGCTTTTGCAGGCAGTACTTCCTCCGAGTGATAGTTTTATTATATTACAGATTTCCAAAAACCTAAAGAAAACCACACCCCTTCTTTTAAAGCCATCAAAAGGTTTCAAAATTTATTTCCAGGTGGCAAAGACTACATGCTTTTACTTAAAATCTGTATGTATGTATTAGTTATTATTATCAGGAAAAAAATTATACTTAAAACCAGTTTTCTTTAAATTGATTTAAGTAGAAGTTGAGCATGCATTTCAAGAAGTTCTTCAGTCTGTTTCTTTGCAGAAGTATTTTAAAAAATAAAAAACAGGTATATGCTTGTGCATATGAATAAGGCTTTTTCTTCATTTTGGAAGAACAGGTTTTTAGGGAAATACACTAACAAATTGTATTAGACTAAAAATTGATACTGTCTGACTGTACAGGCTGTTTTTAAAGCTTAAAGACATTTAAAGCTTAAAAAAGGGATGCATCTCCTCAACCTCTCAAACAAAATCGAAACTGATTCTTGAAAGCACTGTTAGATTATTAACATCTGAACTTCTTTTAAGTTTAGATTAAAAATGCTTCTGTAAATTACATATTAGTAAGGTTAAGAAAAAGACAAAAATACTTACATTGCATTTACTTTCTCTTCTGGGCCCTGAACCTGGCCCGTTACAGTCCCTTTGCTGGTATTTTTAACCCAGCCGACCACTCCTAATTTCCTAGCTTCCTCTTCTGTGTACTGATTTGAAAAACAATAATAAAAAGGATAATCGGTGCCAGCACATACATCACACACCTATCACTTAAAAACCCACTTTCATTTTCATAGCTTTAAGACCTACACGTGGAAGAAATAGATCTATAGATGATGCTCATACCTGGGCATTTAGATGTTCTAATTCTGAACTTGCAGCAGAAGCAGCCAACTTCAGAAGAGGAATGAGATTATACATATATGTAATACATACATGAGTCATTTAAAATCCCATTTTTACAGTCATAGCTTTTTTTAATACATATTCTTCAAAAAAACCATAAAAAGATAAAAAACAAAGATTTGATGGTCCTACCCAGACCTTACATGCAAGCAGCAGGGTAACTTCTTTCTGATCATTTTTCTATGTATTGAAAGCTTCTGTGTGAGATTTTTTTTTTCTTCATTCAGAGGGAGGAGGCAAAAGACTTGCTCTCTTGATTTTAGGATTTTTTAAATACAATTGCAGTCACAAGGAACCCTAATAATCCTACATCATCCCAAACTCCCTTGTACCTAGTCTATTCCTTTCTCTAGCTATCATTATTATAAACAGTTTCTGTCTCTCCTAGTCATTTGCCTCTTCAACAATCAGTGTCTAAGCTAATTAAATTTGCTACTTATATAAACTTAATTAAGTTCCTTTTCTCCCGTTTCATTTCAAATCCTTTCCACCTGGCTTTCACCTCTTAAATTCCACCCTTAGCTGACACATTACTACAAACAAATAGCAGTAAAGGTCATAATCTAATGATTCTGCTTTTCTAATATGCATTTTGCAATGCAACAGTATGTTACGCTAACTTTCTCAGTTATTCAGTTTCTCAGTTCTTGCAGTGAAGACAGGAACTTCCAAGTACATTGATCTTTTTAAATTGTTCGTATTTTCTGTCGTTCATATACATATGAAATATATGCATAGTTTTAACAATACGTGCCTCAAAACTGAAACAGTAGGGAACAGAAAGCCTGTTTTTCAGAAATCCATTGAAGTTTTGTTCCATGAAGGACAAAAAAAATTTACCATTATTAGCCAATACGTAGTACGCTGCCTTTACATAGGCATCGCATTTATACATATTAAAGGTATTTCCTCCATTTTGCTTCTTCTTGTATGTTTAGTAATGAGGTATAAGACTATACTGTCCATGTTCTTACACTGAATTACAGAGTGTAATCAGACTGACAGCTGTAACAATAAGCTTTCATAGAGCTTTTAGTATAATTGTGTAAGAAATAGCCACCAAATGTTTTACACTGTGTACAGTAACACCCAAAATATATACAGATACTAGAAGCGTACACTGTGGTATCAGCCTCTTTAGATACTTTTTTAAATACCAGCAGCCAATCTTCAGGTCAATATGACCACATTTCAAAAGAAATCCCATATAAAATTTTGGGTAGTCTAGCGTATAAAAAGGTGCTACTACCAATGAAGAGTATTTTTCAAGCTGATTATGAGCAACTTCTGCCCTCCTAAGCTGACCAAAAGTATGGGAACACAGCCGACAAACTAATAAGACCTACTGGGAAACAGGTTAGGACTGGCGCTGTGATGTGTGTTCTCATGGCTCCAGGTCAGCTCAAAACACAGGCAGAGCAAGCTTGCACCTGCCCACCAAATAATGTGTAGACGTACACTTTTCCCTTGGTAGAGGATAATTAAATCCAAGACACATTACATTCTAATCCTTTATCTATTTCCATTTTGAGCAATTTCACAATATATATAAACTATGCATAACAACTTTTAGATTTAATATTAAGCATGGGCCACTATTTTCAGAAAGAACTATTGCTAGTTGTTTTTGGAATGAGGCCTCTTGTTTCTGGGGCTTCTGTACATTGCAAAGCTCCCTGCTGGATGTTCAAAACTGGTGGAGAAGGATAGGAGTTGCAAAGACTAAATTTTTGTATCACATGGTTACAGTGAAACGTTATAAGCTTCCTTAAATACTAGTACTGCATTTTAATTGCTATTAAAAAAATCAAACTGGAAATACTTGGCTTCAGAAGCTATATCAAGACCTTCAGAATTAACCTTTCCAAAGACCAACATGTTATAATGCTCATGACTGCTGCATCAACAGTAAGCCAAACACACTCTTTAGATTCTACACAAATATAAAGAAACATTTATATGAATATACTTTTTAAAATACATTTTAATGTAATAATAATATAAAAGAAATATTAATTCTCTTTTAAATATACATGCAATACTTAACTAGCATAGAACTGAAAGTGTCAACTGCATGGGTTTGTATTGCAAAGCCCAGCTGCCATATTTTTAGCACTGGAAATACTATACTGCAAAGCAGAGGCGGAAAATCGCACGTTGCCTTACCATTCTGAAACAAACACCTAGGAAAGAAACCAAAGAAAGAGACGTTAAAATAAGCTGGCAAAATTTTACTAAATGCAAACATACACTAAACTGCAGACAGGTAAACTACTGTGGTCGTTTTCCAGGGAAATTTGAGAGAAAGGCTGTCACACTTTAACGCCTGGAGGACTCCACAGAACCGGGCACCACCTGCTCGCGAGCCTCCCCCCGACAAGCCATGACCGCCATTAACGCAGCGGGCGCTTGCCCCTGTCGCTCGGGCGAGGAGGCTGCGCTGGGGAATTTCCCGGGGCTGAATTTCCTCTTGGCTGCCCTGCCGCAACCCGGGGCGCGGGCACTCCGCCTCCCGCCATCACCGCGGGTGGCCACGGCGGGCAGCGGAAAGCGCTCGCGACCCCTTCGGGCACCGGCAGGCCGCGCCGCGCCGGCTCCGCTGCCCGCAACGGCCCGCAACGGCCGCCGCCCCCCACCGCCACGCCCGCGCGCGCATGCGCGCCCCGGCGGCGCCGCAACAGCCCGCGGGCGCAGCCGGCGCGCGCTCACCTTGCACGCGGCCGAACACCTCGTAGTCCACCGACTTGAGCGCGCCGGGGGCCCTCGCCAGGCCGGACATGGCGGCGGCTGGGGCGGGGGGGCCGCTACCGCGCTGCTCTCCGGGCCGCGGCCGAGCGGGGTGCGGACGGCAGCGCGCGAGGCTCAAGCTTTCCGCGAAGGCGGCCGCTCGCCTACGCCGTGGCCCAAACCGACCCCGCACCCGCCCAGCGGTGGGGGGGGGGGAGAGGACACCCCCCCCCCCGCAAGCGCCCTCCGGCCCCCTCCGCGGGAGGCGCGGGGCTGAGGGGGAAAGGCCGCGGCCCTTCCCCGGCCCCCCCAGAACTAAGAGAACCTCAAACCCGGCACCCCTGCAGCCCGGCGGGGTTCGGTGGCAGCGGATCTGGAAGTGAGCTGCTGAGAGAGCAAAGGCCTGAAGGAGGTCAAGCCCCATGCAGTAGGCACATACGCGCAACTGAATTACCCTGCTAGAGCTGCTCACGCAGGTAACTGACACCAGCTTTTTTTTTTTTTTTTTTTTAAAGAATTCCTGAAAGTTAAAAAAATATACTTGCAGTAAAAGTGCCCGAACCGAGGTGATTTTGGCTGATAAGATAGAGAATCAACTATTAGAGGGCTAAACATACCACTGGAATACAAAATTTACCTTGGCTTCATCAGGGAGAGAGGCCTACGTGACTGACTTGTCACCTTTGTTCTTTGAGACCATCGCTTCAGCTTTCACCCCAGGCTTTAAAAGCTCATTTCTATGGCCCCCTCCTGCGCCAGGGTGTACAGCGAAGCCAGCAAGGAGCCGGGCTGCTCAGCTGGAGCAGCAGGGCTTGGAGAGAAGGAAGACCCTTACCTCACACAAACAAACCTTCACAGTGTAACATCCTTAAAAAAAAAAAAGTCTCTTTAGGCCAAATTCTATATTGAAAAAGTTCAACAAACCTTCTTTAGAAGATTAACACGGCCTTCTCTTACTAAGATATAGAGTGATGGGCTGACTTTATTGTCTTTACAATAAATATCAAAGCAACAGTTATTTGCCTAATAAGGAGCCATTAACATAATTTTCTTCTTCTCCTAGCAGCGATGCAGCATAACCCAAAGGAGTTGTTTATATGTTTGAATCTCAAGACTTAGAGGGAAGTTAAAAAAAAAAATAGATCAAAATGTAGAAAGAAGAGAGCTTTCCTGCGACACATCAAGTAACTAGAGAAGCTACAATTAGATTCAGTGCAGAATAAATATTCAGATAGAACCAGAAATTTTTCAGTATTTTGGAGAATGGGAACACAATGGACAAAGTTATATCATTTGCTTAAAGTATATGACATGTTAAACTGCATCCTCATCTTTTACAAGGGTCATACATTTTGCTAGTGTAGCACCATTTTGTTTTAAAAGAGGAAGATTCTACAGCAGAGAGGAGCAGAAAGTAGTATAGTCTGAAAATCTTTTGTCATTTGCTGCCATCTATCAGCAATGAAGAGCAAGACAGGTCAAAAAATTCACAATAACAGCCTATTTACAGTATAAAGCATTGCAACTCAAGCCTTGAAACCAGAGTTTGTTTTGGCACAGATTATACCTCAATATCTGCAGATTCCAGTACTAGTGATGGCAGCCTTTCTCATGTTGAGAGAAACTTTGACCTTTCAATGAGTTTTCTTGATAAGACTCAGGTGTCCTCTTATTTCCACTGGTTCATTCTCTGGATGAGAATCCATTCCTGTCAGTCATTGGCCTTGAGAACCTCCTGGCTCACAGAGGTATTCTGATCAGCTGTCCTCCCACTGCTGTTGTCTTTTTCAGAAGTCAGTTTAAGGTTTTTGGATTTGCGCATCTTTCCTCTCTTTCCCTAGATGAGCCTGAATTCCTCATTACTTCATGACAAAGAATATTAGAGACATCTTGCAAAGATTGAAGAACTCTGCAAGATGATACCATGAGACCCTTTATTTATTTATTTTTTTTTAGAGTCCAAGTAGTCAGTGTGAGTGATCATACTGTATTCAAATATACTCTAAATAGCAAGAGAACCTTAGCATATATTATCTAGAAATGTAGGCAGTCTGTATGAAACCAATGAAGTTCTGAATTTTATTTCCCCTCTTTCAGCTGTTTGCTCTAGGGTAGTGATGTTGGCCTAAAAAGAATCACCTGGTTGTGTTTCCTAAAGCTGTAGCCAGTTCTAAAAAAAACCCACATGCACCTGCATCTGTTAAGGCATAAGATATATTCCTTGATCCTCCTGCAGAGGAATGTCAATGATTATCAAAACTTCCTCCAATTAACATTAGGATGAACAGAACATGTTCTTCCATAACTTCTCTAGATCTGTCTGGAGATGAAGTACAGTGACTCTCATACTGCTGCCACTGAATTTAGTGATTACCAGGCATTGGATTAAGTTTGCTACTCAGTAGATAAGGGTGACCATTTTATTACTAAGACAAAGTAACCATCACATTTAATACCTATCCATGAGAAATCCCAGGCTGTAGGGAATCCAAGTGATGAGCATTATATTGCTGATTTTCCCAGGCCTTTGCTATGCTCAGAGCAGGTACTTTTAAGATTCATCTCCTATTTCTACATAGGAATTTTAATTTTACTGCAAGTTTTCCTTTCTGATCACTACATATCCTTGTTAATTCAAGTCCATGTTAGCCAGCTTCCATTCCTGTATGTCTTTTTCAGAAAAAATTTTCATGTTTATTTGTATTCTCACTTCTGATACACAGTTTGACTTTCATTCCCAGCATGCTGTCATCTAGCTAGAACTGTACATTGCAACATAAGTTTGTACAGACAGGCTCCTTTTTCCTGAGAGCTGCCTGGGAAGCTGCTTTACTTGACAGCTGATCTAATTAGTTGCTTAAAGCTTTAAAATGTAAAATTTTTAAATTAAGGTTTGTAGAAAATTTATTCTCTCATTTTATATATGCAGACAGAGTATTTCTCCTCAAAATAGTTCATACAGGGAAGATAAGGCTAAAAGCAGGAAACGGGAAAGAAAAGGAATACAAAACCAGTGGTAAATACATGTCAGGAATAACAGAAGATGTTGAGGGATATGGTTGTCTTGATAGTGTGGTGTTTACAAATAAATTTGTGTCGGGGAGAATGGGAGAAGCCCCTCTAGAGACTTGATCTTGAGTAAGAAAGATTTTCAGTGCATTCAGAGATAAAATTTACAGTTTCTCTGGGCTGATGTCTACTGGTCTTATCAACTTTCTAGCACAGATGAACAACTTTTGTGTTGTCTACCATAACAATTTTATGGCAGATCAGGCACGCTCTGCCCCCCCCCCAAACCTTCTCTTATACATAAGCACTTCCATCTGGAAGCATTAATATTGTACTTGCAAGTTTTGTAGCACCTCCCTTCAAACTATTGTCAGGTTTTTCTCTATACTGTCAACTTTCAGCCAACAGTGCTTTTCATTGTTATAATACTATGAATGTATTGGAATTTTGAATGGGGGGTAAGGGGGGGGGAATTACTTTATTTATAATCAACAGCTGCCAGATTTGTTACTCTTTTTTGAAGCAGGAGCCAAACAACAGTTGTTTAACTACGAATATAATGGAACAGCACTTACAAGCCTGATTTTTAGAGAGCTTAAAGAAATGAGAGAAATAGTCCACTTTGAAGGAGTAGTTTATATTGCATTAGTTTCATAACTTTGGGAGAACTCAGCAGGAGCATGATTCACAAATGACTTGTCCCATTCTTGGCCCTGCTTCACCGATTCCCGATTAGAGTAACCTATGAGATGGACTAGAAGGACAATTGTACTTCTGCAAAAAAGTTTTCAAAAAGTTGTTTTTACATTGACATCTCATCTACATGAAGTGTTTGAGGAGCTTTTTGTGTTGGAAGGAAATTTCTGTCATAGGTAGGGCTAGTTTTACCACTAAGTCACCCATCTCTACTCTGAGCACTAAGCTTATAAAGATTCCTCCCAGTACTTGCCCCAAGTGCTGTAAGGATCTCCTACTGTCTTGTTTTTAACCATAGAATAAAAGAAAGGATAAAGTATTTTTGAGAATATCATTACTGGAAAACATCAGTACCTTGCAACGGTGCCATTGTAACCAAGTATCAGGGAGCAGTGCAAGCAGGGGCTGCTGCCCAGAAGAAGAAGCAAGGAGCTGAGGGTGACTACGGCACCAACGGGGTGCAGTCCCACAGTACCTGAGCAGGGGGCATCCACAGCCCAAGGCACTGCAGGGGACAAACCAGGGCCAGGATCCATCAGGAAGGCTAGGCAGGAGATGAGACTACAACATAGGTCCAAGATGCATCCAAGAGACAAGGATAGAGGTAGGTAAACCTATGACTTAATCCAGGGGAAGAGTGTGTGCCTGCCCCTGAGCTTAAATGGAGCTCTTGGGCCAAGGCATAGAGGGTGGGKGGGTGGGTGGGTGTCCCAGGTGAGGCTGGTCAGGGCAATTAGGACTTATTAGTGCCCTTAGGGCCTTGACACTGAACATCATCAATAAAATTGTGATAAAAGAATCTTCATATTTATATAGCTTTCATTTTAATTGACTGAATAGAATTATTCTGAAAGTTGCAGCTTTGTTATTTATCCTGTTTATTTCCAGCACAGAATAGGTGGAAAACCATTAAAAACCTTTCTTTCATGGAATGCCCATTTTAAGGCTTCTAGCAAGAGGTAGCACACAAAGGGCAGTGACTCCCAACCTTCCCTTCTTTGCTGTGTTCTCTTCCTCTGAGTTCACTCTATCGGACTTCTTTTTGCTTCCTATATGGCCATGATGTCACACTACCAAATCTACTTGACATCTTCCGCTCCAAAAATTACTTTCTTTGGCTTTCACACTAATGTCCCATCAGCCACACAGCCTCCCACCTTGCTGCCAGAATTTATCCTTCAGCCTCTGTTTTTTCAATTAATTCTGCTATTCACCATTTTCCACATCATTTCTATTTAATATGGTTCCTTCTCAGATCTGTCCATGATTGAATTACTGCTATCTTGCTATCTTGCTATCTTTTTGAAGAGTTTCTTACACAATCTACAAGCTATTATTCCTGACTGTTCTTTGGCGTTCTCCCCTCTTTCAGCTATCGGCTCTGTGGCTGATGTCTTTAGCTATACATTTTCTCTAGAATTCTTAATACCTGTGCAGCTATTTCATCATTCTGTTTATCTGAACCAAAGACTAAATTGGACTCACTTACGAACTGCCCCCAACTGTATTGATTTTGATGAGTGGTTTCCCAAGGGTTATCAAAGGCTCTGGTTAAAAGAAGCTACTGTGCCTGTTCCCTATTCAGTGCTGTTCCCCAGGGAAATACTGAATATCCAGAAGGAAGACTAGAAACTATGTAATTTCAGTTTGTTCTTTCTAGCTTCTGATTTTGCCTGTCTTTCTTCTGTCAAATCCAATGCTTACAGCCTACCTATTTTCCACTTTTTAAAAAGAACACCCTGCCCTTCCTGTGTTTACTTCTTCGAGCAAAACAATAAACTTCCTCCCTCTGTCAGTGGTCTTCCTCTTTTCTCTCCCTTGTTCTCTTATCACATTTTCTCCTCCCAAATTACTGCCCTGGCAATCACTCTTGTGACTTCATTTCTGAACAAGATCAATAGAGCTTTCAGCTTTGCAGATTTTCCTTCAAAATTGTGCAAGATTCTTCAGGGTCTTTGTTTTGCATTCACTACTTACATCATATCTAAATATATCAAAAGATTTCTGAGGCTTCTTTGTACAATTATGAAATAAGAGACGGCCTAACTTCCTCCCATTTTTCCCCTTTCTGCAGATCACCAGCTAAATGGCTTGCTGTCTATCAGCAGCGGTCTTCTCCTGGTGGAAGAGATCTTCTCTTACATACTAAAGACAAGATATAGAAGCCTGAAGAACAAGGCAGACCAACAGTGGGATTCTCAAAGAGCCTTATTCTGCCTTATTCTTTATAATATGTAAAACAATGGTTTGTAGCAGGAACTACTGAAGAAAAATGTTGAAAATATGCAAAATAATTTTTAATCCTTAAGCATTAGCACAAGACGAAGAAGTGTTCCTAGCACCTAAGGATTTAAGGAATACCATTCCTAGTAGCCATGAGTCAGCTTGTTCTGAGGAAAGTAAAAATCAAGTTCAATTGATGTAAAAGTGTAAATTGAAGTAAAGATTTAGGTTTCATATACCCTTGCCTATTTTAATCTTCAGCAGCACAGTTCCCAGGATAGTAGTGCTGTTACCTGAAAGGAAAACCACGCTTGAGCAAAAGCTTAAACTCTGATGCTGAGTTAATGGAATTTGCTGAAATTTGCTGCATTAGGAAAAAGAAAGGCTCTTGACTTGCAAACCCTCCTTCTCCTTTCTGCTGTCTTCCTCCAGGCCTGTAGAGTCTGAGCACCCTGTAGAAAGGGGTATTCTGTCAAGAAAGAGCATCTGAATGTAAATTAACAAGCCAGAAAACAAAGTCATGCTTGGCAAAAATAAAATCTCACATTGAAATACAACAAGCATAGGTGGAAGCTTTCTGTTGTTTTTTTTTTTAACTGTGTCAGAAACAAAAAATTACTTTGTATTGTAAAACTGCAAAACTTGAAATACAAGCATACATATTTTATAAAATCTTTGAGGATGGTCTACCTAGATAGTTATATTGCAATTATTACTGTGTTACCTAGAGAAAATTTCTAATAAAATGGTTGAAAGGAGGAACGTTGAAGAGAATTTGGCTACCCCTCTGGAAAAATAAAAATGAAGGGTTGTTGAAGGCAAGGATGAAAATAACAATTGATGAAATATTTGCTTGGTTGTTGACTGATAAAATACATTATAGATGAATCTACAATATACCCATAACACAGTCAGATGACCTGATTACAACAGTTGTCTCCTGATCCATTTATATTGCAAAGGCCCGAATCCAGCAATCTGATCTGTGTGGGAGGACCCATACACCTGTGCAGAGGCCCACTTAAGCAAGTGGAGCACTGTGCATATGAAAGGTCATGTGTACACAGATCAGATTACGGGACTGCAGCCAAACTTTGTGTGGATGGGACCTAAATTTGTCCCTCTCGTGGTCTAAAATCATGGACTGCTCACAGAAAGTAACACAGAAGTTATATGGTGACAGATAAAAAATTGTGAACAAATTATTTTACTGTGGCTAGAATATATTTTGTAGATTTTGTTTTATTTTGTGTTTTTTTCAAACAGTTATTGTAAGAGTCTGGATATACAACAGCTATGGTTTTGTGCAGCAAATTACATGAAAGAATTTTTGTTTTAAGTCCCTCATTCAATACATCCTGATTCTGTCTAAGGCATGAAGATCTATAAACTGTGATTTTCTCTGAAATCAGCTTTTCTTTTGTAAGTTAAAGTAGTAATTCCCAAATTTCTTTTTTTTTTCTGTGATCCCACTCACAGCTTGATAATTTTGTTTGACCTCATATAAATATGAATATTCAATGAAAATAAACTTCAGCCCAGTTTGAACCTTTTTTTTTTAATCATTGCCACGTTACTAGTTGGGTTATAACCCTTAGTTTGCTTAATGCTCCTCCACATAAAGATCTAAGGCAATAAATCACTAAACCTCCACTAAGAAAACCACATCAAAATTGAGTTCAGATTTTTCAGTCTAAATTAAGCTTAGAAGTATTTGCACTGCTATATGAAAAGAAAGAACCTTCAGGTAAATCAATTCTGGTTATTAATAGTGAAAAATTTTAATCTGAAAATATAATAAGGAACTAAAACCCTAGATAAAAATGAATGCCTAATATGAAGATATCAGCCCTGAAGACTTGCATCATCATTTGAAAGTTCTCTTATCTCATAAGGAGTCATTAAATAAAACATGAGAATGTGAACGGGTCTATCCGTCAGCAAAAGATCCATCTCAAACAAAAATGTGACTGTTAAGGTTATGTAATTGAGCTCTATAGCATAAGAATCAGAAGAGGTCAAGTCTTTCAATCCTGTGCTGGAGTGATGGATCAAAGAAGTCTCAGCATGATTCAACACAAACTTACCTGCTATAATGCCTGCAAGGATTTAAATTCACCAAGTATAATTTCATCACAGAAAGAAAGTATAACTTGACTTTATAAGCAGTTTGTGAACAAAAGAACAATTTAACACTAATAATGATTTAATTTTGTGAACCTAAGGCTTAGGAACTTTATTTACAAATTAGATTAGATCCTAAACTAACAAACATGTAAAAGGAACATTATTCAGGAAACAGTCTATTCTGCACACAAACAGAAGGTTAAAATTCCCCAACCTAGCAAGCTATTCTTTTTGCATTGTCTTCATGATCTCTATATTTTGCTTATTTTATTGATCAATAATTTGAAAAGTCATGTTTCCTCAGGTTTTAGTGGAGACCTCAGTGGGTTCCAGAGATAAGGTGGGAAAGGATGATGGGGCTAGGAGAAGAACTGGAGCCAAGGCCACCTCATATGTTTAGACCCAGCTCATTAGAAGTCTCAGCCTGACAGCTTGATAGCAAAGCAGATGGAGATTTATGTGATGTTTGATTTGTGAAATATCCATCCACAGGAAATGCATTAAAGCTTGGGAAAAACATTGGCTGAGATTTTGCTAGTGGTTATATTATGTCTTCTTATGCAACACACTGAGGAGGAGGAGATACAGTTGTTTAAAGCAGTTAGCTCTTTATTCCCATTGGAATATGGGAAATTTAAAAATTACCCTTCCCACAGCCACTAGAACAATGATGTCAAACTGCGTGGAGGATTTGGGGATCTATAAAAGGTCTAAAAGCAAAAAAGAGTGTGGGTTGGTAAAGGAATAGTTTATAAGGGAGGTGGGTTGACAGCTCTTACATTTTGCAGTACTGTGAAGCTATTATTTGATTCATTCTCATTAACTGCATTAGCCCACTATTTCTTCTCAAAAGCAACAATGAGAAGCCCTAATTAGTATTTCAGAATCTTGAAACGTGTTAGTGCAGCCTATGTCATCAAGTATTTCAATCAAGTCTTGCTGAATTGATTATAGCTTTAGTTCTTCACAGATAATTTCAAAATCTTAGATTATAATTCATCCTGGAAAACATAAAATGAGCTATCTGGTATTATTACAGAGATATCTGAGAACCTGTGATGGCCAAAAACTGGTGGTGATGGAGGGGTTGGAATAGCTTCTTAAAATTAGCAATACATATTGTCATTTTGTCATTTTAGTTCAAACATTTATTCTCTGGAAAATAGAATAGTTTGTTCCAAACATTTACTTTACCTTTACTTTAAATTCCCATACTACTGCCTCCTTAAATTGGTACATATGAATTAGTATTTCTGCTAGAAAATGGAAATGGAAAATTAGTGTAACAACAAAAATCTGTTCATATGTCCATCTTGCTAAAATAAAAAGGAAGAAAGCATGAGAGGCAATAAGTCCATAGATACTGTCTATATTGTAATATATGAAACCTCAGATGGTTTCAGATGATCCTTTTGTTTTTTATTCATAATTCTCTGATGCAGGACTTTGTACTGGTAAGAGTAAGAGTAAGCTGATAAAAGTAACAGTTCTTTCCTTAAGAAACAATGGTTATGCATTCATTCTGTCCCATCTCTACTCTTTTGGGATCTGGAAGTGACCCCTATTTGGTGACACCTCTGGCACCTTTGAACAACTCCAAATTCCCATTCATCCACTTCCCATTTCAAAATGTCTGCTTTTCAGGTGTTCACTTGCCAGGGATAATCAGGGTGACTCTGAGCCAATTTCTTCTAATTTCAGAGCTTGTCAGTCCTCCTGCAGCTCCAGTTTCAGATGCAGGTGATCAATCCCTTACAAATAGAGCTGGAATTTTCCAACCACGTCTCATCAGCCCTTTGGGTCTGTAGATAAATTCATGGCATGATTATATGATTTTAGAGTGTATTTGGCAATGCCAAGAAAGCATGAATCAGATTCTGCATTCATCCATTGCAATGCTACTGCAAAAGAAAACCCCTGAGTATTGTAGATTGTCCTACCACTATGTGCCTGAGGAATATCAGGTAAAGCCTACTCTATTGTCCCAGAGAGCTCTCTTTTGAGTTTATGTCTTCTCAGCTTTTTTTGTTCAAGACAGATTCCCCTTCTCTCAGTCACTCCTTAGTTCCTTCCTCCAGTTCTTGGTACTTTGCCCAGCAGAAGGGCAGCTTCTGGGTTTATACTAAATATGGTTCAGTTTTCCATTGGGTTTAGCCTCTTAAGTTACAATATACAAATGTGGCAAATATGACTTTTCCTTCTCCCTGAGGCTTCTCTGAATTTAAAATCCAATTGTTTTCCTTAATCAGAACATTCCTTCTATACTAAACTGCCCCTCTGATAGTTACAACATTTCCAAGATTGTTATGAAGCTTTAATTTACAGTCATTGTTTCACCTTGAATTCTTAACAGGACATGTGACACAATAATAAAAAAACACCAATTTACCATTCCTTGAATCCCAGTTTTAGTCAGCAGGACCTACATTCTCATAATCATGCCCCTGACACAACTGTACTTATTATCCCCATGTTACTAGGATATAAGCATAAACAACTCACCACATTAGGCCACATGAATGCTAGATAGCTCTGAGCTTGTTTCACGTGATCCCTCTTAAGGTTTGTTAATCTGCTGGATGTCTCCATAATACCCCATGAGACAAGCTGCTTCTTTAGCAATGTGCCAGAAAGCCTCCCATGCAGATTTAATGCATAAAGCCATGCAGCCAGAAGCAAATTATAAATATTTCTTTAGCAGGAGAGAAATGATTGGTTGCTTAAGGGAATGTTTAAGTGTGCTTGCCTCTCTTCCATAATTCATAAATATTTAAGTATCTCTGATCCATAACTTGGAAGAATGAGCAAACAAGCAGAGAAAGAGTGAAAAAGCCTGAACAAACACTGGAGCCATTGCCCTGGAAAACACATAACAATTATTAGGGCTGAATGCTGGTTGAAACAAGTTTGAAAATCTGAATGAAGATTTTTGCCTGTTATTTGATTTATCCTAAGTTGGGGAAACAGACTTCATACTTTTTTTTTTTTTAATAGACCTAGTAGTTAGCACACATTGCTAATTTCTTTTCCTAACTGGAAATATGCAAGACAATATTTTGAGCTAATATCTAATTCAAAAGGCGTAATACTCCTGGAGACTACAGGTATTTTAAGATGAACACTACCTGTTTGCTGGTTCAGTTCATCAGTGATATCAAAATGTACTTTAAATGCTTTTTAAAAATGCTAATAAGCACCCTGCTGTATGTGATACCCCACTGAAGTCAATGGGACTATTCCTGAAGTAGGGTACTATCAAATGCAAGTTAACATTTCACAATTTGATCCCATTTCAAAGTTACCAGATACTTCTCTGCCAGAAAGGTTGTATATAACTGGCATTTTGACAACCTGATTTTGATAAATCAGGGAGTCCTATAACTGCCAACTGGAAGGAGACAGACAAATAGACAAACCAAAGAATTGAGAACTGCAGGTGAGGATGAAACAAATGCATCTACCACAGGGAGAAAGTAACATCAGAGTTAGTCAAACCCTTAGGGTAAGGCCTGCCACAATTCTTTCTGTCAAACAAAGAGTAGCTGTATGAAACAGCAAAATACATAATGAGCAATTTCTATGCAAGTCACTGAAGGCTGTAAGGGGACTGTGTTTCCTGGATTTCCTAGAACAGCAGAATCCCTAGAATTGACCTTTGCAAGACTGCTGTCATCACATGCTCTTCTGCGGTTGGTTTCTGTTTGGCAAGGGGGTCAAACATAAAAATCCATGTGTCTGACTTATGACTAAAAATAATGTAACACCTCTTTCACCAAAGTTGACTGCATTTATTTCATATCAGAGGAATTATTCTTTATTTATTACAAATAGCTATGAGTAATTTGGAAAGAAATGAGCAGTAGGCTCAAGTCTATTATTTTTTTCTCCCTGCAGGCACAACAATTTCCAGGGATATCTCCAGGAACTTCAGATATGTAAAGGTAACAGACTATCAAAGCCAGATTCTCATGTGTGGATTTGAGACAATTTTCCCTTCCAAATCGTAGCCAATAAGACACCTAAAGCAAATAAATCCAGAAGGTGGAGAGAGAAAATAATTTGCTATAAATTAATTTATCTCAGTAGAATCTCTTCAGGGAGGAGTTTGGTCCTGGCTTTGTATGAACAGTGACTGTCTTTGTAAAAACAATAACCCACTAATTTTAGCTGTGAAAGAGAGGAGGCCAAATAATATCTTGTGAACTGATATAACTGAGGTTAAATTTAACCCCTAAAACTCTCATAACCAGAACCACCAAGAATGTGAAGTGCAATGCTGCATATAGTCTGTCAGCCTACCATGTAGGAAACGTTGTGCAAATTATGCAGGTCTAGAGGCCCATATTAACACTTCAACCCATTACTGAGTGCCGTTTTATTTCTGCTCAAATTTCTTCCCAAACATAATAAGCTAACTGAGAAAAGTTCCCCTTACGTTAGAACATGTGTACCTAAACAGGCATTATACAAACAGAACTGCATCAGCGTAGAGTGCACATGCTTTAGGTCATATTGAATGCCCTCCCCCCCCCCCCCCTTCCCCCACTGAAAACACATAATCGAGTCTTTAGACAGCCTTACTTTAGACACCTAAAATTAGCTACTCTGAATCACTCTCCAGAAGACAGTGTTTTTCTGCCATACTATGCAGGAAGCTGAAGTTCCTTGGCACCTCATTCACAAGCTGTAATCACCTTCTGCCCCCATCCTCGAAATAGATAAATGCTCTGTAAAATAGAAGTTTATGCAGTAACTGTATTTCTAAGTTTGTTAAAGTCTTTGGCTCATGAAAAATTTTCCCATATTTGGATATAGCAGTGTTTCTCAGATTTTTTTTAAATAAAGCGCAAGAGGTCACTTCTATCTCGAGATGTAATTTTCTAGCTACAAACCAGCATAAATGTGTTGTTTTTCAAATCAATGCTTTTGTTTCTTTGACTTAAAACTAAGGATTTTAATTGCATTCACACACTTCAAGAGATTAGTTAGACTGACTAATCTTACTGCCATCTTGCTCATTGTTTCTCAAGAAAGTAGTAACGGAGCAGTTCAGTTCCCCGGGGCAGGAGGGGAGAGGAGCAGCTGTAATTACTGCTCTTTAGTGTTTACACCAGCCAAAGAACTGCTACTACCTTTAAATCCTTGGAGCAACTCAGTTTCCCTGAGGCAGGGGAGCAAACGCTTCCAGAGTAGGCAGTAATTACAACTTCTTCTCAAGTCTCCATCATGAAAGAAGGGAGCAGCTCCTTGCAATGAAAATGCCCTCGTTAGGGTAAAGATTTGCAGACAGTAATTACAGATGCTTCTTCCTGGAGAAAGTAAGTTACTTCCATCTTGCCTGAAAGTTGGTGGGCAACATGGCAGCAGTTTCTTCAGTGTCTTTGGAGTCTTTCACCACCTGCTTTGGGTGACAAACTGATTGAGACACACTGGGATGAGAATAAGTCTCAGGATGCTTCTCTTTCAAAGAAGAAAGCAAATTATTTATTTTGTAGTGGGGCTCTCTGAGATATGGGGGTCACAGACCAGGACATATATGATATAGGTAATGTGAGCCTCCTGTTGGATTGAGTGTTATTTTCCAAATTGCAAAACATACAGAAGTTTGCCACTCACCAAATTCCACTTTTAACTTAGGTCAGAAAGGACAGATGGGTCACTAAACAAAATGTCCATGTAGGAAAAGTAGTTGCTTGAGAGCTGAGATAGTAGAAACCACAGTTCAGGTTGAGTGACAAGTTTCCTAAATACTGATGACAGTGCTGGTGTTAGCTGACCTAAGGCAGCAAGCCATCCAACAAGGGAATGTGTGAACAACGTGCAACTTGACATAAGCCACTGTTAACATTTGAAATTTCTCATGAATGGAAAGACTGTATTTTTTCACAACTACAACACTTAACTTGGATTCATCAATTCTCAAGATTTAATGCCAAAAACAACAGGTGGCAACCATATTTAGTTTGCTCTCAATTCATATTCCTCCTACTTAATAAGAGAGGAAAAAGCTACTGATGCAAGCAGCACAGACAGATTCCTTGTTGTGAAAGCTAGTCCTTGATCATATGACTCGGGAACCAAATGTGCTTTTACACACTGCTACAGCCAAAACATATTGCAGACTTGAAGAACAAATTTATTTTTAACTCACTTGGCAAAATGTATCTGTAAAATGCATCATTTTGTCCTTTTAAATAGCAGAATGTTAGCATACCAGAGAAAATGGTTATTTTTTAAAAAAAATAATAAATGTAATTAGTAAATTAATATACAGAAAATAGTTTGCAATTGCAAGTACTATATATATGCTTAGTATTGTAATTACAAATGGACTCAGAATCACTTTTTTCCTCATTTCAGATTCTGAAAACAAGAAGATTTCTGAGAATGAGAGGATCAGATTATTTAGCATGATGATTTTTTAATGTGTTGACCTGGTTGACTTTGCACATTCTTTCCTGAAAGGTAAGTGTTTAATTCTGGTGGAAGGCACTTGCATGTCTGAGGTACAACAGTCAGATGTGGAGGTCTGCTGCTTCAGATAAAATGAGCTCCCTCAGGCTGGGAATGCTTATTCAAATTGCAAAATACTTAGAAAAGCGTGAAAAATCAAGCTGCAGTTTTAACTCAGGCCCAAAAGGGCAGAAACTGCAGTTTAGATATTCAGACTTTCCCTGAATATCTACAGTACTAGTTTTTTCTGTGATAATATAGATATGAAGCAACAGAATGCAGCTTTGAAGTTCCTAACATATCTGCCAATTTCAATTTCAGAAAATCGGACTATAACTTTGATTTTTTTTTTTCCTTCCAAGTCTAAAAAAACTCTGTCATTCTTCAAATGTACTGAACACTTTCCCACATTGGAAACTGCTGTTTGGACAATCCACTATCACAACTGAGTAGGAAAAAAGAAGTGCCCGTAAATGTTAAAAAAGAAGTAATTTCAGATTTCTTAGGTTCAAGGCACATTTAGACTATTCCATAGATATTTCCACTTAACCATGGATTTCTTTTTTTATTTCAGCTTCTGAGCCACTTAAACCATTTACTCTTATCTAAATTTATGATAAAACTATTCGTTTCATGGTGTTCAGATACACTTTTGTTTATTCCTGTTTTCATCAGCAAAATAATAAACAAGATGTAGGTGTCCACATAGAAGTTTGACCACCACCAAGTTTCATTTTTAATTCATGCCAGAAAGAACATAAATTCATGTATAAATTGTTTTGCATAGTGTAAATATGAGGCAATAGAATGTAATTAACTTTGTTTCTTCAGTACCTGTTCAGAAAGGCTTGACCCCTCTAATACTTTAGTCAAGGGAAATTAGCAAAGTATCTGTTTTATCCTAGTCTCAGACCATAATGCAGAATAATTACTTTCACTGAAGCATTGAAAAAAAGGAGTAATTTGGTGTGCTAAAAGTGATTATAGACTTTTGCTTTCCCAAAATGTTACAGGCAAAATTCTTGATGGGAGAGCTATGGAGCAGCATAGAGTCTCCTTTAGGCCTCTGGTAAAACCATGTTTATATAATGCTGATTTACTATTACTTTTCTCCAAAAGAACATTATAGTACTGATTATTATTTGACCCCTGTAAATCAAAGTAGTGTCACTCTTCATACACAAGTGTACTGAATATAACATGAGTCCATGTCCTCTGCATTGATAATAAAAATAATGTCTGAAACAGAAGTCATATAAGGATATAGTATAAATATTTTCTGCAGGAAAATGCCTTGGGAATATCTGAGCATCATGGCCTTTGCTTATCTTACTTAGGTTTTCTGTTGCTTTCCTTCTTGTTATAAAATGTTTCAGCATTTAGTTAGCCATTTAAAAAAAAAATGTTAAGCAGAGCTAATCTGAGTATAAAGATCAGAAAACAGGATTTGCCCTTGTCAGCAGCTTTAAATCTAATCAGCTTGCAGCTGTTGTGTAGTCACGATGTAATTCTTGAGGGGAAATTCAATTAACAATTATATTTAGGAGACAGCTGGAGATAACAGCTATCAGTACTATTATCATATATCCATCACAGGCTTTATCCTACACCCACAGAAGTCAATGGCAGGACCAGGCACTGCTGAGCTCCGCTTTACTGACTAGCATTATTATTTCAAATAAACATCTTTAATAGACAGTTACAGAATCTGCTACTAAACTCTGTAACTGATTATCTCCAGTGAAGAAGTCCATCCTCATTCCACATTTTACATGTGCTCTTTTAGTACTAATGAACTAACGAGAAGGCAAGGCAGTAGAAACGACTTTCTGCTACTACGCAAATCTAAGCGTAAAATCCCTTTAATCATCTGCACTGTGCTCTGATGGCTTCAGACCTGTAGAAGACTCCCTGATTCCCTGTCAGGCTGTAGGTATTGACAGTCTCAGCAGTTTATACGCAGATTCTTAAAGGCTGTCAATACCAGTCTCCAAGGTACTCTGCCATCTATGAAAACCCCAGCCCCAGTGAGGAAGAGGTTTACGCGGTTTATACAGTTTATTATCAGTAATGGAGCACGCACTTAGCTCACAACTGCTAATATAATGGATCTGGATACCCAATTTTAATTAAAATAAATACTTTTGGGAACAACCAGCATCCAGTTCTCTTCTGAGCTTGTACAATTTAGGACAGTTGGAAGATGAATGTTTCTATTATGACCTTTATGTTTGGATCAGAGCAGCTTTACAAAAGGGCTCTTTAATAAACCACAAAGCCACAAAAAGTGAATTCTAAACTTGGGTAGGAGTTACAGCATTTCCGCAAAATCATTTTGTTTATTTAGGTGCCTAGAAGGACAGTATCTTGACTACAGGCATCCCTTTTCCCCCAGTTCTCCTGAGTCTGCCAAAGGTTATTTGGATACCTCATCTGTCCCTATTCGACAGGATTAGGAGATAGAGCTACCACTCGGCACAACTTTCAGAGGCTGACTGAAGCATGGGGTGCGGCTGGTAAGTGAAGGTGTGCCCAGAACAAGCTAACTTACCCAACTGCTGTGCCACTGCTACTGACACAGGAAAACAGCCGCTAACCAGGCTCGCTGGCCGAAGTAGGTTCCCGGAATATCATCCGGCAGCACCTCTCGAATACTGATGCTGCTTAAGGCAACTAAAGGGCAGTACAAATAAAACGTTACAAAGCACCAGCGGATCTGGCTTTGTTCCCGTTAATTCTAGGTTTGTCCCCGAAGCGACGCTTTTGGCGTCGTGGAAATTAAAACGTAACAGGCTGCCAGATGATTCACTGAACGGCCTCCCCCTCCCCCCCCGCGCCCAGCCCCCCTCAGCGCCGGCACGAGCGCTTCAGCGCGGCTGGTAGCGAGGCGCACGGTCCCGCGCCGAGCACGGCGGAAGCGCCGTTGCGCACGGCCGTTAACGCCCCGGCCGGCCGCGCGAGGCTGCGCGCGGGGCGGGCGCCCCGCCCCCACACGCCGCTGCAGGGGGCGGGGCCCGGCCGGCAGCGGCGCTCCCCCGCCTTCGCTCGGGGACACCTTTCCGCGCGCGGCCGCCTTCCGCTCCCCGCGCCGGAAGTGGCTTCGGCGGCGCGGGGCGGCGGTCGTTCCCTCTGCTGTGTCGTCACCGGGCGCCGCTGGGCGACTCGCCGGGGCGCCGGGCCGGAGCGGGACGGGACCGGCCGCGACCGGCCCGCAGCGGCGCGGCGCGGCGCAGCGCAGCGCAGCGCCGGCCATGGCGGCGGCGCCGCAGAAGGAGATCGTGTACAACAAGCTGCTGCCGTACGGGGGCTGCCTGGAGGCCGAGGCGACGCGCTTCCTCGCTCAGATCAAAGGCAACCTGGCGCGGGCTGTGCAGCTGCAGGAGCTGTGGCCCGGGGGGCTCTTCTGGACCCGGAAGCTCTCCACGTGAGTGCGGGGCCAGCGGCTGGGCCGGCGCCGCGGCGGAGGGAGGCCGGCGACCGTTGTCTCGGGCCGTTTATAACGGTGCTCCGCGCGGGGCTCAGAGCGCCGCGGAGCGGGGCCTGCGGGCGCTGCCGGGCCGCGGGAGGCGAAGCCGGGGTGACTCATGCCCGCCCGGCGGCGGCGGGGACAGGCAGACGCCTGGGGGCCGGGCGGGCGCTCGGCCGGAGCCGGTTGGTTTCCTAACGGCTGCTCCGCGCGCCGCTGCGCCGGGAGCGGGGCGGCTGCCGTCGGCCGCTGCCGACGGGGCGCGGGGGGGCTCCGCCGCGCTGCGCGCGCTGGTCGCTGCCCGGCCTCCGGGTCGGAGCGAGGCGGGGTCAGCCGGCCTCTTGCACAAGGCCGCGGAGCGCTCCGAAATAGGAAATCGGGACAAAGGTGGTTTCGTTTCCAAGCGCTCATCTGTCGTCTCAGAAGCTTTCTCGCTTCTGTGAATCGAGCTGTTTTCTTTTTAAATGCATGCTTGATCACCTGTTTCTTCCCTTGCCTTTTTAAGCAAGTTGTGGAAGATACTATCTCTATTCGCAACTTTTGCGGTAGGAACGTGAGGTCTTTCTCAAAATAGGCTACATGTGCTTTTGTTAGTTCAGCGCTGGAAAGAGATAAATTCTGGCTTTGCTGCTGTGTTAACAAAATTGGTGCCTTAGTTTAAAGAAAAAAAAACTCGATATCTTGCCTGTGCTGTGGCAAGGTGCAGTTTATGTTGGCTCCGGTGTGAGTGCTGACAAGGTGTTTTTTATACAGATTCAAAACACAGTGTTTTCATACAGTAGCACCGAGCAGAGTGTAGAATTCTCTTAGTGAATTTTACAAAACATACGTACCCATTTTTTTTCTTAACATGCACTATTCTGGCCAGTCTGGCACTAAAAATGGTGTCATATGACAAGTGACTGCTGCAGCTTCAATCAGTACACCCTATTTATGTGAATACCTTCTTTTTGATGAATGCTCTGTGTGCCTTCATAATTGGTGTTTTCTATGTGCTAGAAATGACAGAATACTAGCATTTGGTAGAACTGAGATCTTCACTTACAATTTTACTTCTTATATAAAGTAGGATTTTTTTTTTTTAAGTATTAACTGGGAATTTAATATATATCTGGCAGTCAAAAATCTGGTTGGTATACATGCAGTGAAATGTAAGTGACCTTATGTTTGCCAAGAAGCATTCTTAGATAGAATTACATTGATGGTTGCGAAATGACTCACATGTTTGCATTATGAGACAGTCTGAACCTGCTTGGACCCAGTTCAGTACTGGTGGTTTTTTTTTTTCCCCCTCCTAGCCATCTGCTAGCTCACACTGTTTACAGTGATGCCTGTTGTCTTTGGACTTTTGGCAGAACTTCATATGCTAATCAAGCTGAAATAAATTGTAGTAGTTCTTAATAAGAGAAAGATCTACCTTAGATAGGGTAGCTCCTGCAGTTAAGTGGTTTTAAAATGTGCAGGTATAGATTACAATTAACCTACTAGTCATTCTGTAAACTGCAATTTCTGTTACCAGTTTAGGCTTCAGGGCAGTGAATTTAGCCTGTTGAGAACTGCTGCTATGCTACTTTATGAATCACAAGAAGGGCAGGAGGCTCTAATTTGTGGTTTTCCACCTACCCTTTGAATTTGCTGTGTTTTGCAACTTGTCTGATGCCTGTTCGTCCCAAGATTTCTTTGTGGCATATTATAGTAATTCTTTGTGGCAGTAAGACTGAATATGTTTGGATGTAGGCAGGGAAGAAAACTGTGGGGCTGGCTTAAAAATAAACTGATATAGTTAACGTTGGAGATATTTTGCTTCCTCAGTTTAATTTGGCAAAATAGTTTTGTGGGATAAAATATTTCAATAAAAGTTTAGGCCTAGATGAAATACTTCCAAAATAGAATATGGTGTTCTGATTTGTCATGCCTAAGTCAAATTATGACATAATGACAGTAAAATCAAGCTTTGTTGTCTGTTCTTAGTGAGTAGTTCATATCCCTATCAACTTTATCCCTTTTTTCTTGCTAGTCAGCTATAATAAATTACACATTTGACCAGAAAATGGTCAGAATCTTCATAAGATCTCTGCCTAGTTTTATTACAAATGTTCGAATTATAAAAGCCAGTAAGTATTCTCATAACGTTCTGTGAAGTAAGTTATAAATCAGAATCAAGGCTGACATGTTTTGAATCTGTTTCTTGTACAGATAAAAACGTTAATACAGACAGACAATGTAACATACACAAACATATGAATGAGTGTTTTTTGGAAAAAAAAAAAAAAAAAAGTCACACACAGATTATATGCCTGTATAGCTCTACCTCCTCAGGTCCACTGAAACTTTATGCAGCTGTGCATAGACTCCAGAGGTATGAGGAATGAAAGTGAAAACTCAAAACACTTTTTTGAATTTAAAAATTTTTGTACCAGTTACTATTTCATGATGACAGCTGAACCTAATAAGATCTTGTATTTCTTGTAGGGCAGCAGCTGAGAACATGAATTACATATAGTTGTCTTAAATGCAGCTGTTTCAGCTGTCTGATGTCATGAATTGAGTGGGGAAAGAAGACTAAAACTAAGATTTATTAGATGTAATGTCTGTCAGGTAATTTGCATAATTGTCCTTGTGTGCGTAATTTTCAGTGACGTAAATGGCATCGTTGGTTGGAATGCGTGTACAGAGTGTGGTGAGAGAACTTTCTCTTCTTCAAAAACAGGAATAGTGCAGTTACTTAAGAAACTTAGGACTTAGTAGGATTTCTTATACAAGTAAAACTGCTTGCTTGGAGAATTACAATTTAAATCTGTAATTGTGTTCTTCAGAAGTCCTGTCTTTAGTACCCCAAGACTCCTCCAACTTTGGCCAGTAAAATCTGTACCTTGTGAAACACTAATCCTGTTGTGGTAGCGTAAGACTGCATCTTGGTTGTATAGCTTGCTACAGTGTGTGTGGGGGGACACAGCACTTTAGTTGCATCAGTCATTTGCATAAATGGACTTGCATCATATTGTTTTATGTTCCCCTACCTCAAACATAGACAGCTGTTTCATTTGTCACTTTTCTACATTTTTTCATAGAAATTTTGAGCATAGATATTTTTAGAGCTTAGCTTCTAAATGAGCATTAGTATAATAAGAGCATTTAATAATTACAGTACATACAGTTGATTGTTTGATGAAGCCAAGAGAATACATGAGGGCCTTTCTGCACTTTCTGCTTCAAAAGATAAGGGTTGAATTTTTGGAGTTGAGGGACACAGGTTCTATTCCTGACGGTGTTATTTTGTGTCAGGGATAGAGACTTCTTACAGAATGATACTTAAGTTTACTGTGAGGTATGAAAAAATGTAGCTCAACTGTTTTGAATTGCTGGACACAGAAAATTACAATGAAGATAAAACCTGTCAACAAAACTTCTCTGAAGTGTTTCAATCGCTATTGCATTAGGCATCTTTTATTTACTTCCAGTCCTTCCTATCCTTATAAGAAAAACATAAAATTTCTATCTGGATACACCGGGGGGGGGGGTATACTATATACATATATGGGATTTAAATAGTTTGAACATAGTTTTGTTTGGGTTTTTTTGGATATTAGTTTTGGACAGATGATAATCCTTTCTTGTATGCTGGAAAATTAAATTAGATTGCTAGGAATTTAGGAGAGCGCTCTATTCAGTTTCGTAAGTGAGTAAGTGAAGACAATTTTCAACTGTAGCACAACAGCCAACTTTCTAGGGCAATTTAGGATGTTCATGTCATATGATAGTACATTTCCTAAAAATAGGCCTATTGTAATTGTGGAGTGAAAGTTTGGTATACTCGGTGCTTTTACAGTAAGGGAATCAGGTTTTTGGTTTTAATTTTTTTTGTGTCTCCAGAGACACCGTACTGAGCATAAAAATGATGGAGATGCAAACAGGATATTCACTTCTAATTAGTATTTTTTGCATCTAGCTGAACTCCAAATCAAAACCCAGTGGAGCAGTACAATTAAGCACCATTTATTTATTTATGCTTTTTGCAGTTGACTGGTAGAGGTTGAGAGCTTATAAAACCTTTGATGGATTTCTTAAAGGAGGACTGAAAATGGTAGTGGAATTAAGATTTCAAGTAGCATCTTAATATAGTATTACTTGCCTTCATATAAGGAGTCTTACTTATTGTTTTCCAGCAATTTAGTTTTAGAAATGAATTACGTTTTTTTGAAAAGGCATTCTTCCGAAAGCAGGAGGTGATGCTGAGGAAGAATAAACCCAATTCATACTACTTTTTTTTTTTTTATATATATATATATATATAGCAATATTCACAGCCCTTCTGTGTTACAGTGATGCAATCAACCAAATTATATACAGTTGGGCTTTAACTATTTTTTACTTTTATATATATATATATATATATATATATATATATATACTGAAGAGCCACCGTTTATATGGTGATCATGCATACATGTGATCAGCTCCTAGGTATCCTGCAGGATTGATGAAATTCTTCCTGTATTCTTTTTCTTTAGTAGTCATGATGTTTTGTTCTATGTGAGGGGGAACTGGGCAATCCTCTGAAAATATCAGAAGTTCCTTTCTGCTAGGGTTTTGCTCATTTAATTTTGAGGAAAGTGGGATTAACTCTTTGTTAGGAATAATTATTTTCTGTTTGTCTTCTCTTAATGCACGGCTGGATTAAGGCAAATAACTGAAGATTTTAGAATCTGATGTTCCTTGTCCGTTTACATAAAGAAGCTGTAAAAATGGGAGCAATCTGACATCTAGTTCTACTTCCTGGGCATAGTGACATATTTGTGCTCAATACATTTCTCTGTACTTGTACCCTTTCTTAGTTAAATGGCATTTGGTGTAATAGAACTGCTGTTAGCAAGTGTCAAGGAAGGTAACCATCCAATCACTTTCTGTTTTGTTATATCTAGTTATGTTGCGTCTCTTGCACGCTGTTTCTTTGTAGTTCTGACTAATTCTTATTTTTTAAGGCTTCTTTTTAAATCCTGCATGAAGAAATGAAGCTGCTCTTTTTGGTTGCTTTATACTTAATTTTGTGAGAGAGGAGATGCACGTGCAAGTGTATGTGACTTACATGACTGAGGGATAATGAAATGGAAGTTGAAGGTGTTTTCAGAACCCTCTGTTCCGTAGTAAAATATGCTGCTCTCACTGTGTAGCTGGGGTCTTCCTTCCCGAGCACTTAAAGTCATGAAAGGTACAAACACTCTTGTAGGAGAGCTCCTTTAAAGTTTGGTCATGACATCAAACACTGTCTTCCCCTTTTAATAAAAAGTAAGTGAAGACTAAGGGAAATGACGCTGTCTGACAGCTCCTATTGCTTTTCATGGTAGGACTCTGGATGGCCAACTCTTGTCTTACATAAAATGCCTCCGATTTGTTTAAGTCTAGTAGACTCTTTTCAAGGCCTTTCCTTTGAAAGTCTGGGAATAGCTCTTCCTCTTACTTGTGCCATTTATTAGTTCTCTATGTTGGCCTGATTGTTAGTACCCCATCTATCTTGTACAAGTTTCCAGACTTTTGCTTTGGGTCCTTCCAAAACAGTATGTGAGCAATATGTGCTTTTGGGAGGTATAATATTGCCATTAAATAAATACAATTAAGTTGTATACTTTTGTTAGCCCTCACAAAATCAAATGTCACCTGTTGTTTTCTGAGTTGTGTGTGTTTTTTAGGATTTTTTTTTCCCTCCATATTCAGCTTCAGTGGCTTTTATGTATGTAAGAAGTGTAGGGGTTCAACTGCTGATGGTCATTCTATAGGCAGATAGAGTTTGTGGCCAATCAACATTATTTAGATTCTTGTGGTAGGAGAAGGGGTTAGCCTGTATTTTATTTGCTTCATTCTGTATTTGAAATGAGTGTTAGTGAAAGTACTGCCTGTCAAATGCAAAATCCAACAGGAAAAGCAAAGTGAAAAGAAGTGTTTCTAGTTTTGTCTGAAAGCTAGTGATGAGGCATGGGGAAGTTGGGGGGTGGAAAAGTGGTTATGTAGTTGAGTCCAAATCCAATGTGCTGTTGCCGCACTATGTGAAATACCCTTCACATAAACATGTTTTATTAAGGAATCTGAACTTTGTTTCTCAAGTAGTCACTTCTGGCAGTTCTGGTGGAGTAAAAGGTGGCAGATGAGGAGTAGTGGCAGTGGCAGTTCTGTGAAGAGTAAAAGTTTACAGATGAGCGAAGCATTCAAAAGTAAAATAGATGCATCAAACTAAATTCCTCAGTGATACCTAAGGAGTCAATTTCAGAAATCAGATTTGGGAATCAGGATGGTTAATTTTTTGATTTGGTTGTTAGACCACTAACTGCTAATGTTTGCCTTATTTAAAATTACCCAACCTCTGTTTTCTGTCACTTGCAAGGAGGAGTCCTTCAGAGACTTATTTCTTTCCTTACCTTTTCACATTCTGACCCCAGTGTAGGGTTCTGAAATACAGGCTGTTCCTCATACCAGAAAGTAGTGTGAGATCTGACATTTTTCATGTTACCAGAATAAGCCTTGATGCTCCACTAGTGTTTGTTTAGCAACAAATCAATCCAACCTGCATGAAATCTTTATAAAAACAGTCAATAGGTTTCTCTGAAAATTATTTTATAGGAGTTATATATTTTGTCAAACAGCTACTTAGAGGACAGCATGTTAGTAATGTTTCTCGTGAACCTGTCAGAATAGTTGGAGCAGTAATAAGAAGGGAAAGTGGACTTTCCAGGTGAGTAGTGCAACATGTAAAATTCTGCACTGGAATCTTATATAGGTTTTGTTGGAGCAGGTTATTTTCAGTTACAATGTATTCCTTTTCTACATCTAAACTTGAATACAGCATGTACTTCTTCCAAAGTTAATTCTAATAGAACTATGTTTTCTTATAATAGTACCTATGAGGGATAACAGTGGAGCATGCCACCAGCAAAGCGCAGTTTCTAAATAAACTGGTCAGTCTTACTGCAAGCTGTCAAATTTGGACTGTACTTGAAGCACTTTTTTTTTTATTAACTTCTGAATTGTGTCCTATTTCCTCCCTGAAGTGCACCAGCTGAAAAGGACAAGATAAGAGTATAATAATGCTGCTTGTAACAGTTCTTGCTTTTATAAGGGGAATAATTATATGGAGATACAGAAAATATTAAACTTAATAGCTAGTACATTTTGAGAGGAGTAACTGAGTTGAAAGAATGATACCCTTGTTTCTGTGGTATCTGGTGTGAGCACTGTGTTGTGCTAATTGCAGAATCTTGGGAGACAGCAGACTATCTGTGTTATTTATGATTATTTATTGAAGGTGATGTTTCCTTTGCCTCATCTGTCTAAACACAAACCAGGTTTTTGATAGATATCTCCATTTAGCACACTTCCATTTTTATTTAAGATTTTAAAATTGGTTTTAGATCCACTAAATCAGCTTTAATTAAAATCCTGTTTCCCTTTAGAAGAAACTTAGCACAAATCGTAGTTTGAGAGAGGCTAATGCAAAATAGAAATGTCACCTGCTAACACTTACTCATTCTTTAAGGTTTGCACTTTATAGGTATGTTAAATGTCTGTCCTCCTGGCTTGTAAAAACAAAAAATAAATTTAGTGCAAGGATTACCCTTGGTTGCAAATCAATGTTTCTTAAAAGGCTCATTCTCACTTCCAAGCAACCTTTGTCTTAGGAGTGTAGCAAAACACGTATATATGCAAAAAATTATTCAAGTTTTAACAGAAATAAATGTTTTCTGGAAGTTGTAATATGTAGTGCTTTTTCTGCTAATTTCAGGTATCAGAATCTTTTTTTATTATAGATCTTTGTTTAAGTAGCTCTTCATAGGGCTTGGAAAGTAGGTTTTATTTTTGTCTTGTTTATTTTCATTAAACAGCAGAACAGATGAGATCTGGCTCGGGTATTATATCAAATGAGCATGTTTAAAAATATTGCTGATTTATCTCATGATTTGTTTGTAGATATATCCGATTATATGGGAGAAAATTTAGCAAAGAAGATCATGTGCTTTTTATTAAGCTGTTGTATGAGTTGGTAACAATTCCAAAACTGGAGATCAGCATGATGCAAGGATTTGCACGCCTGTTGATAAACCTGTTAAAGTAAGTACAGATTTCTGCTGACTGCTGAAATTCTCATCTCTAAGTAGCTGATCATTTCATTTGCTTAATCTTGCTCTATAGTTTAGTATGTCCTATTACAGATTACTTCTCTTAATCTCCCCTGCACAGATGATTTGCTTAAAAAGAGTTTGTCTTATATGAACACCTTGCCCCTTTTAAAGCTTTGCTATTAGTATTGAAAGTGAAAGAATGTTAGTTTTGTTTTTCTTATGAGGAAAGAAAAAAAATCAGAGAACCAAATGTTGAATCTCAAGTAGGAAGATAATGAGGACTGTTATACAATTTGTTAATATTTAATTTCATTTAGACTTTTCCTGAGGATCTTGATAGCTTGTGTTCGTGGAGAAATTCTCATCTGTCTTGTTTGAGTTTCCACTGGTTTGTGCCAAATGCTGAAGATAGGAATACTGCTCTGAACTATGTTTATGTGTGGTAATTTGATGTGCGGTGTGTCAGTATAAATGTTTAATCCTAAAGTGCTCATTGTTTTCTTATATTAGGAAAAAAGAACTGCTTTCCAGGGATGATTTAAAGTTACCGTGGAGACCACTTTATGAAATGTTGGAAAGGATATTGTACTCCAAAACAGAGCATCTTGGATTAAATTGGTTTCCTAAGTAAGTTTGCATTTTAAAACATTTGATTAGTTATAAGTACTTACAGTGCTTGAAGGTACACTTAGAGATTTGCTTTTAATATTTGGAGTTTGATGTACAGTAAATATATATTTAGTTTGTTTATATTTCATTTTCAGTAATTGTATGCAAGACCATATTGAATTGTGTATATCCCTCTGCCAGTGAATTACTTTCACTATGACGTTTTACTTTTTACTAACGTGATCAAGATCATTTCTAAATACTCTGAAACAGGTGTCTTCGTCAACTTACTTTAGGATAATAACCTACAGTTTAACAGATTTCAGTGTTAAATTTTCAATGATATTCAGGCTTAATGTCTTCAGCTTTATCACACAACAAGACTTGGGAAAATAAAAATGGTACTGTTCTTAAAAAATATGTGCTCTAAGCATTCCTAGTATATGTAATCTAGATGTAAATCAGCATGCGAACAAAGAAAAGTGAAGTACGTTTTATAGAAAATACATACATACCTATATCTTTTTTTTTTTCCAGAGTGATGATATAGTATGGACTAATCCATTTCTTCCCAGTTAAGAATCCTAGAAATGTTCTTCTAATTTTAAAAATAAAAGCTAGTTTTCCTCATTTTCTTCCCACTGCCCTTTTGACAAATTTCTGCAGTCACAATTCTTGTAATAATATCTTTTGTAATTAAAACTGACAGGATAGGATCTTCCCTAATTTCAATTAAGTAACTCATTAAATTTGTTTGAATTGAAACTTAATTTCTCATGCTTAATTTGTCATAAATAGAAAACTTATTTTCTGGCCAGGAATATTTGAGTGTAATACTCAGATTCTTTTACTGAGGAGAAGATCCTATTTTTGATATGTGACATAAAATATATGTAGCCCTGTAACTCGTTAGGGAGTATTTCATGCTGAGTTTGTCTCAAGGCTACATATCTGGGAAAAAATTTTGCTAATAGTGCAATTTAGCAAATAGAACAATTTTGCTAATTGTCGGTATTACATGGAAATGAAAATCCAAAGGAGCAGAGCCTTTTCTAGTTGGTTTACTTTGCGTGTTTGCCAGCGCCTACTGAAACTGCATACTTTGCCCTGTGGTATTGACTAGTCACTTTTCATTTACTGTGTGAGAAACTTGCATAGTGGGGAGGAGACTTTTCCAAGAGGGAAAAGGAGGTTAAACTGGGAGGAAGGTAGCAATAGTGATGGTTTGTCTGAAACTTTAATCTTTTATGAACTGTATTCAGAATTCAGACACTCCATCTTAATATGCAGTGCGATTTGTTCTCATACGGTGTTTTTTTCCCCCCTTTGTTTTAAATTCAATTTTGAGGGGTACCTTTTTGGATGTCAAGCGATATTTTTTTTAATAACTCAGTTGATTTGTAACTGTTAATTTAACTATTGTGTTTTAAATCTTTTTTTCTTTTTTTCTTTTTTTTCTTCTTAATTCAGTTCTTATCGACCAGGCTTGTCTTCACCTAAAACATTTGTGCTTAATGTATTACATAGGTGGTAAGAATGACTTTTTTTTTTTGGTTCAGCTCTGGCCGATGTGTAATCTTCTGCATGTTCTGTTAGATTGTAACACTTGTCACACAGGTGTAATTTTCTGCATAAATAATTGTATTGGAAAACCAATGTTAACATTACACCACTGTTTATGAGAATGTCGCACTGTATGTAAACCTTTCTAATTGGGGAACAATATACTGTGTGTGAAGTGGCTGATAAAGTGGCTATATGCTAACTAATTTAACCAGCATATATATTTCAAGGGTCGAATGAAAGGTAAATTTTACATTTGAATAGTTACTACGTTTGAATATGGACAAAACCAGTATTTGTGTAGGAGTATGTGTCACTGAGTAAGTTTACCTTACTATTAAAAATGATGAAATCATGGAAAGTGCTTCAGCAATGAGGTAATAGGTTCTGGAAAATATACTAAGGCACAACGTTCTAGTAGTAAAGTGTGAAAAAAGTTTCCATGTCCGAACAGTTCACTGTGAATTTTTGCACTGGAAAACATATTGGAAGATTTGGGGTGTGTATATATGAATTCAGAAATAGTTTAAAACTGGGATAAGCAGAACTGAAGTAGTTGTCAGGGAGAAATTTTAGCTTTGTAGTAATTTTTGGAGGAAGAAATTTTTTAGCTTTACTAATCCAATAAGATATTTGATTTTGATGTGTCATAGTAACTCACTAGAATGACTTAATTTGTGAAACTGTAGCTGGTTGCTACACTTTGTTGTTTGTTGTCTTATTTTAAGCTCTTGTAATGAAGTGTCTGCTGCAGGGCTAGAATGTTGCTTAAGGCATGAATCCATCATGAAAAATGAAAATAGTGCATTTACTGTTTTTGATAACATAAGAGTCAACAGTATCAGTTTATATGTTAATTTTTTAACCCAAATGTGTTCCTCTGAAAATGCAGGGGAAAAAATGGATTCACAAGCTGATATGGTCATGTCCTTTCCACATGAAGAAAATAACTATGTAGCATCAAAACAATAATAAGTGTTGTTGGATGATCTTTTTTTCATACATCTGTGTGTCAAGATAGATAATAATAAGCTGATTATACTTGAGGTAATACGGAAGGAGAAATGATCAAAGAAAAGGGATTGGCATGAGAAATTATTTCCTTTATCTCATTAAATAAACTGTTTACTTCAGTAATTAATAGGGGATAACCTTCCAGTATAAGTTTTTATTCTTCCTATCTCTACTACAAAGTTTTCAACAGTTTATTATAATGGTCAGCACTAAATACTTCTGAGAGGACAGGAAAACAAACTATAGTAGTCTGTTTATCCAATCCAGTGTGATTTATGTTTTAAACTGCTTTTTGTTGTGCTCTTTTAATCTTTAGCTAAATTTAGTGGTACAGCAGCATACAGAAACTTGCTAGTGTGATAGCTGTAGATACTTTCCACAATTCTGCAGCAATGGGTATCCAAAGAGTCTAACCAAATGTTGAGCAGAAGCCACTACTCGGAGGTTTGAGAGAGTTTGTTCAAAGTGGTAATGAAAGCAGCAGCCAGTAGTCTCTTGTTCTCCCCAGGTATATTGTCTTGTTCTTTTCTAAGTGATAGTTATAAAACTGGAATCTTACCAGATGACCTCTATAGTTGGCTTGTGGTTTAACCATATCTTAGCTGGATGTCTCCTTGTGTAGAAAACTGTATCTGCTGTTTGTTTTTTCTTTTTAGCTTCTACTGTAAATCTGTGGCCAGAGGACAGGAGGGAAAAGCCCTTCCAGTTGTCTTCATCCCCCATCCTTTACTCCAAATGCTGAGATCTAATTGAAAACTTGTGAACTTGAAAGACTTGTTGATCTTTGGCATCAGTGTGTCTTAAATTTCCTGTCCTTCGTATTCTCCTTTGTAATAGTTTACTTCAGTGGAATATAGTAGCTTGGTTGTTGCTGTTATTGTTTTACCACACAACCATTTTTCATGTTGATCCTCTTAAGGAAGGTTGCTGGTTTATACTTTATCTACTATTGAAACAACTGCTATATAGTACATAACTCTTCCTAGGTTAAACTGAATACTGTTCTTGAATATTAATGAGATTATTAGAGTTTGATCTTACTTTGGTTTATGATGAATGGTTGACTGTTCCTGCTCTTCCTTGAAATTTTTAGAAGCTGTCAGTAAGCTCCAAGTTTTCTTTCTGGGAGAAGTTGCAGATTGCGTTTGTCAGTATTGGATAAAGTTTACAGAATTTTTTTAATCTTCTGGAGTGCTGCTTGTCCTGAAGTAGTGTTATAGGGGTAGAGTTCTGCTGGCTTGTACTGAATGTTGAGGTGTTGAAGAGACGATTTTTTTTTGTGCGTGTTTGTTTTTTCTTCCAAAGCTTTCTCTAGAAATAGTGGTTTATCCATTTCATATTTCTCCTGGCTTGTGTGGAATCAGTTTATTTTGTGTGGGACTAGAGAGAGAGCACGTGCATGCTTAGTGTTTATATGTCTAGAAATAATTGGTCTAAACTGATCTTTGATAAGATCCTAAAGATGATCAGTCTGTATCATCTTCATTCCAATAAAAATAACATTTCTGTATCTGTTTTTGATGATGAACCAAAGGATGCTGTGCCTTTTTTTTTTTTTTTAAAGAGTACAGAAAATACATCTAAAAGCTCTAGGAAGTTCTTTTGTGAAAACTTTTATTTGGGGAATAGTATTGGTAAAAGTGCAATTTAGTTTTGAGATTGTCTTGTAATAAATAGTGGACTTTAAAGGCAGTCAGTTTTCATGTTGTTATAGTTCCATTGATCGATCTCTCCTCTTATTCTTTCACTTTATTCTGAAGGTTTTTTTCTTTCTTTTTTTTAATGGTTTGATGCATCCTGTGCAATTCATGTTAAAATGATTATAGAAGACAGTCTCTGTTAACATAAGAAATAAGTTTTTCTGCAACAGGTGGAAACATTTTAAATCAGCTGCTCATAAGTGTGAGAGAAGTCAGTGAAATAACTATTGATTTGCAGATAGTTCACTTTGTTTTTGTTTTTGTCCAGTGTTTCAAAAAAATCTGAAAAAAAAAACAGATTTAGGATTTGGAATCTAATTATAACTTTTTGAAGTCTTTTGCCCTTATTTATTTATCTTATAAATATTTATGAAGCCCATAAATCAATTTTCTTTGTGTTTTCAGCTTCCTCTAAAATGTTACTTTGCTGGTTAGTCACCAACAGAATGCAGAGTATTATGTCTAAGTAATGAGGATGATTCTTCCCTCTAGTTAAAACACAGTACATAAAAGGTAGAATCAGGAATTTAGCAGAGTGATTTTAATCCTTGTGATTAGGTCTGTGTGGAAGAGGATTAGCATATGCATGTTCACAGAGGATATCTAATTGCATCAATATTATCTTAGATTCTTGAGAAAAATCAGCAAATGATTGTTTTTTATGCCATTCTTGATACATGGTAACATAGTTTTCCTAATGTTTTCTTTTATGTTTCAGTTCTGTAGAAAGTGTTCTAAAAACACTTGTGAAGAGCTGCCGACCGTAAGTGTTTAACTATTTTCTGATTTTTTGAAGCATGTATCTTTACACCCTTCTTTCCCTTCTTGTAGTATTAAAACATTGGATAAATTCAAAGCCCTGCTAGTCACTCCTTGTCTAATGTTGTTTCAACTTGTTTGTCTTTAAGATTTTTCTGGGGGTGGGGAGGCATTTCTGGCCTATTGCAATTATGTATGGTCAATACGTCAGGTTCATAGGTTGCTTAAAGTAAAAACAAAATGACAGCCCTGTGCCATGCTATAATATTTAAACAAAACACGTGTCTTTTGGAATATACTTTTTCTTTACAGCTTTGGCTGAAAATCTGTTTAAAAACTAGCTTAGACAGTTAGAAAGCCAGCATATCACTGGATAAGGCCTGTTCTTTTTCATCTTTTGTGTTTTCTGTTATATTCACCACTCAGAATGCGTATGCCTGAGCCACTCTTGCTCTCTGCACTAATTGCCTTTGGCAGCTTCAGGTACTGCAAAGATGCAGAGAAGGGGCTAGTCCTCTGTTGTCTACCCTTCATATAGCCATTTATAATTATTGTCTACTTTCATGGAGTTAGTCGATTCACATATTGACTTGTTACTCCATTGAGCACTCCTGTAGGAGATGTTATTCTAAACACAGTGAAGGTTAGTATGATGAACATCAGCATAAAGATGCCTGATGTTTTTCCCCAAATATGTGTGGTGGTTTTTTTTCATGTTTGTTTGTTTAGCTAAATAAAGAAATCTAGTTTTCATTGTTGACTGTTTGGCATTTATTATGAATGAAAAAGTCACTGAAGAAGAGTTCTTCAAGAATGAAAATGTGATGCTTCTGAAAGTTCTGGCTTGAGGTTGAGATACTGATAACATGACTTCCAATTGGCCCTGTTTCTACTGCAGTAATTAAGTTGTTTAAATACTTATATTTGGTATGCATTTTAAAAAAGGCATTGCATGGATATATAGTTTCTTTTAAAAGAAATTAAATAATCATTTCAGGATCCTGGTAGTCTTCCAATAAACGGTACTCTTCATGCCTTAAGTCATTGTTAATTATTTTACATCAAATATGAATAATAGGTGTTTGGTCTTGACCAGCCTTCCCATTGAAATGATTTTGCATCTTTTCTAATCTTTTTAGTTCAACAAGATAAGAATCTTGTTATGTTTGTGTTCATAAAATGATACACAATGGTGTCCTTGGATCTTAACTTGGTGTTTTGTGAAGGATAAGTGGAGTTGAGGAGTACCAATCTATTTTATTTTATTGCCCCTAGGTACATGGTCCTACTGTAAAACTGAGATTTATGACAAATTAATGCATATTGGGTTTTAAACATGAGGGGGGGAAAACAACAATTTTAAAGCTAAGTTTTACATGTTCAACACTTCCCTTGTTTTCAGATATTTTCCAGAAGATGCCACTGAAGAGATGTTAGATGAATGGCGGCCTTTAATGTGTCCATTTGATGTTACCATGCAAAAGGCTATTACCTACTTTGAGTTATTTCTACCTACTACCCTTCCTCCAGATCTTCACCATAAAGGTTTCAAGTAAGTATAATTGAATATCTAGTCTTACAGTATTCTGTTGCTGATACAAAGGATTATCTCTGACAGGATGATATCTGAAGATGTCATGTGAATCAGTTCATATGCTAGCTCCTTTATGTATGTGTCTTGCATTCATGTCTTAATGGAATTTGATATCTGAAACAATAGAAATGGAAATAACTGATTGTGCAGAAGGTTTGTATCCCTCACCTCAAATGAAATCAGAATAGAAGCTAATGGCAATATTAACTATTGGACGATAGAGACAAACTTTGGATTTTAAGCTAGAAAAGGTGAGAAAGTGTAACTTGTTTTCATGTGATTTACCTCTATTGAGATGACAATATATAATAAGAAAATGGTGAAGCTGAAGTAGATAAGGAAACTATTTTTGCAGTGTTTCTGTGGAAGGGGGAATCGGCAAAGAATAACAGAGGTAAAAGAATCTAGGACTGAAACTTGTGATCACAAGCTGGGGGTAGGGAGGGTATTATGAGAGATGAAGTCTGTCTCCATGCTGATTCTTGTTTTTTGCTGAATGAGTTGGGGAGGGGAATGAGCTCCTGAGACCACCTGGCAGAGTAAAGAGTATGTGTCTGGTAGAAGAGCTGCCTTCACAACACTAAAGTTTGTTTGATTCTGTTCTCTTGCAGGCTTTGGTTTGATGAATTTATAGGCCTTTGGGTGTCCGTTCAAAATCTTCCCCAATGGGAAGGGGTAAGTATTTACTTTTTGCTTACAGTAGAGGAGACTCATTTAAATATTCCCTACAGTATGCTTGCAAAACATCTCATTAAAACAGTGACATAATTTTTATGCTTTATGTAATGTGAGAAGGGAGAGTTTATAATTTTATGATTGTTAGCAAGCAGTTACTGGCTGAGTAAATAAGGCAGCTGTTGTGCTTGGTGAGCATTGTTCAATTGCTTGCTCAGGCAGCTTTCCTTTTCCTGCCTTGGGAATGCTGGCGTTTTCCAGATGGCTGTTAATGCTTACAATGATGCAAAGTGCTATTGCAATTGCTGTGATTAGAATTGTGTAAAATCCCATCATTATGACTTACCACATTCTTAATGATGCCTAATTTAGAGTAGTATTTGAATGACAGCCTATGAGTACGTTCACTCTACGTATGTTTCTCCTGCTATGGCAGGATTTTTTTTTTCTTTTTTCTTTTTTCTTTTCAGCGTCTGTAGAAGGTACATTTATGTACTGCCTTCCTCAGACTAAATGCCTAAGTATATACCACGAAGTATTTCCGGACCTTTTTGATACCTCTCAACCATCTCCTTAGAGTTAGTATGCTAACTCTGGAGAGCTTAAAAAACCTCCAATGTAACCTTGTTTGCATCCCTGTCTTGAATTTGCATTGAAGTCTTTCTTATTCATCAGTTGTAGATATGCCTCCTTTCTTGTTCTTATCTCTCTCCCCAAAATTGTTGTTCTTTGTGGCTCCTTTGGAGGTGATGTTCTATTTCTGTGCCACCCTGATGATTGAATCCCTTCATTTAATCTGCATGCTGCCTGCATGCAAGGACATGCATAAGGCAGATGCCATGCATACTACTGCTTCAAATCTTGCATCTGTGGTGCAGGTTTAAAAATGCCAAAAAGTCTTTGAGGTAGACAGTGGTAGTGACTTCATATCCAAACTGACAGAGACTAAAATCAGTCTTAATTACCATACAGATATGAAGTGCTTCCATGTTAAGTGTTTTTAAGGAGTCTGTTTTGGTCATAAAATCTCCAAAGAAATCTTTCGCAGGGGTGGTTTCTTTCTGCACTTTGCCCTGTCTGTAGTGAGATGTTGTCATCTATTTCGCATACAGTAAAGGTACTGTACTCTCCTTGGCCAAAAATACCAATGGACAATATCTCTCAAGCAAAACTGTCTACTATTTACCTGTCTGCCTTTTTGTTTGTTTCATATGATGAGATATAAACTTGAAAAATATAATAAATCTCGTTCTTGAGACAATGACACCAGTAGCTTAGGTGCAGTTGATGTCAGCTGATCTATTCCTTGGCTCTACTGCAGTGAAACTTGGTAAATTACCAGACTTTTTCCTGACTCAGTATGAACATAAGCTCACTGACCATCTGGCTCTTTTCACTAATCTCCTGTCTGTATACTCAAGGATGATGACTTGGTCTCTTTGGAGAAAGCTGCTTTCCACAGTACTATTGAATGCAATCTTTGTAGCACATTCTATCTCTGGATTTCTGGCAACTTTTGTATGAAAAGGCTTGTGTGTAGGTCTTTCTGATTTGAGTTATGTTTCACCACAAGAAAAGTCTTTCATCAAACAATTGATGTTTGTCTGGAGTTGAACAGGGATGATTGCTAAGTTTTGCGTTTATTTAGGATTGTCTGTAGGCGCTTTTGCCTCTCTTCCTGGTGGATATCCAAAAAAGCACAACTCTGCCTGCTCTTTCTAACAGAAAGATGACAGCCTACATGTTTAGTATTATTATTTGGCTTGTTTCTGTCAACTGCTCTAACCAATATTCTTTCGTGAGTGAGCAGTTGTCTCTGATATTTTTGCTCTTCCACTGATTTCTCAGTTTGCTGAGAAGACATAAAAAACTTTGTGTTTTCCATGGAGCTTTTAGTTCATGTTTTCTCTGCTATTTTGTCTTCTAAGGGCAGGCTTGCTCATTTCATCAAGCTTGGATGCAGATGATATTAGACGTGTGAGCCCTGACTATGCAATCCAATTTAAGCCTCTAGTACCCTGCAAGATTTTTCTCAGCTTGCTTTGGCAGGAGTTGGACTAGCAGAAGCAGCAAGGCTCTTTGGAGACCTGATATGTGTTTTCCTACTTGGAAGAGCTCATAAAAGGAGCACTGGTGGATTTTTGATAATTTCCTGCCTCTTCCTTCTGCCTCCACAGTCAGGGTATCAGAGTGACGCTTCATTTCTTCTTCCTTTAGTCCTTATAGCTGTCTTTCCTCAGAACACCTTCCACGTCTGTTTGGACTCATGAGACTGTCCCTTGGCAGTAGAATACCTAATTCTTCGTAGATAGACAATACTACCATCCCGTCTGACAGGTAATGCCTGAGACACTTATGAGCCACAGACATTTGTAAACCAAACCTTATAAACATGATGGCAATCAGCCCAGGCAGGTACGCTTTCTAGAAATATGGTGGTTCCCACAGAAGCTAAATAGTTCTTCAAGTCGTGTTGGTTGAATTTGTTCAATGTCTATGTATAAATACCATTTCTGTCACTTCTTTCATTCAGCTCAGTTGAGGTAATTTCATTGGTGAGGAAGCACCATCACGTCGACTCATATTCATAAATGCTTATTTAGCTGCTCCAGCTCAGAGTACTGCTGGATGCATGTGTTGTATGTTTTCTAATCTAGGTTATCAAGCACCAAGATGATGCATTGCCAGCCAAAGTGGGCAATGCAGGGCCCTTTCCCTCACCAGGAGGTGGTTTGTCTTTGGATAATTGTTTATTCTGTTCCCAGACTTCAGGTCTTTTACAGAGCCTATCTTTCTCACCTTTGCGTTTAAGAGGATTCCTAACATGTACCTTGGGAGGGTCACATTCTTCAAACTATTCTTTAGGCCTTTTTCTAATGATAACTGATCCAAATAGTCCTCTATCAAAAAGCCTATCAAAGTGGGTAGCAGGTTTCTGTTAGAGAAGTCTGTGTAATGCCCAAATGCATTGCACATGCCAGTCTGCACACATAATGACCAAAGTAAAGCCTGTTCTGTTACAAGATTTTGCCTTGGGATCAAAAAGAAAAAGCAAAAATTTGCTTTTGTATTGTGGGTTTTCTGTGAAATCTCTCTCAACTGTCATCTGGAGTTTGTTCCAAACGTTCACGGCAGAGAGATGAAGTGTCTTCTATACCCAATTGATAAAAAGGAGTTAATAGTTGTGTGTGTTTGAAGGACTCTGAGGCTTACTACAGGTAACTTCTGGGAGCCACTGCTTGGTTCTGCGATGTGGGAGCTGTTCAAAGGGCGAAGAGATATTTCTTAGCAAAAGCTGGAATTTTTGACAGTGTGTAGCTCATGTATAAGTTTGTCTTTTGTTCTTCATCTACTGTCAGTCAGACTTGTTCTGACAGTGAGTGGTTGAGAAAACTAAAATGGTGGTGAGTGCATTCTGTCTTGCATGGTAATACACAGTGTGGAGGAGAGTATGAGTATACCTTCGAAAAGTACCGTTAGGGTGTCGTTAGATTAAAAAAGTTTGAAGAGATGGGGTGTATGTGCTGACAGGCTGTATGTTTCAGGGAACTTGTGCCCGTTTCCCCTGCTTAGTCATAAGTGTTGAGTAATGAGTTTGCCTCCTGAAGGTAGAAACTCCCTGCAGACGTGTTATGAAATATGGTATTGGTGACTTCTGATGGTGTGAAATCTCCCTTTACAAGTGGTTTACTGCTATGGATAGCTTTTGTCTTGTAACTGTAAGGTAGACTGGCAAGGTTTTGTGCCTCTTATCATAAATGTATTCTTATGAATATTTTCTTGTTTTATGGTTGTTTTCAGCATCTAGTAAACCTTTTTGCTCGTTTGGCCACTGACAACATTGGGTACATAGATTGGGATCCGTATGTACCAAAGGTAATATTTATCACTTTATGAAATTATTCTGTTTTCTTTGAGATATGTTTTAAGCATTGCAAGGCTAAGAAAAAAAAAATTCCTTGTAGTATGGGTCTTACACTACAGGGGCCCAGCTTTTCAAATTAGGCATGTTTTTTTGAAGACCTAAATCTAACTTTGAAAACTAGAGACATCCTTTTGTAACAGACAGCATTGAAAATAGGTACTGGTATATCACCTGGCTAAAAAGCAAACCAAATCAGTGATGTACTTTACTGTACAGGTACTGTCTGTACATATAACTAATCCAATCTCCTTGTGGGAATGGGTCATCATATTATATTCTTCTGATGAACAACATGAATCTTTCAGGTTATGGATTTTTTTTTAAGTTGTTCACAGCAGTTAAATTGTTTTTTAAAAAATACGATATGCAATTTTTTTCCCTTTCCCCCC
>NW_020450385.1:82549-149790 GCF_003343035.1 Apteryx rowi | reverse complement strand
TGAGAGCTGAAACTGTTTATGTCCACTACTAATATGTATGGTTTCTCTGCTCAGAAAATACTTGCTCTAGCAAGAAAATACAACAAAATTGTGTGGGAGTAATTTGTTATAGTAACGGTCTAAACTGTTACTATTTTAATAATGTGTATATACTGATACTATTTTAATAATGTTACAGTAAGTAACTTCTTCTTACAGATTTTTACCAGGATTTTGAGGAGTTTAAATCTTCCAGTGGGTAGCAACCAAGTCGTTGTCCCAAGGTTCTTAACAAATGCTTATGATGTAGGACATGCGGTAATGTGGATCACAGCCATGATGGTCAGTAACACTTTTATAAAATACAACAAAAACTATTAATACTAAGCTGTAAGCAACCATGCATTTAAAATGAATTTCTTTCTGCTGTTTAGCTCCCTGCAGAAACATTTTTAAAATAAATCCGGGGTCAAACAAAGCATAAAGTGCAGTGTCTTTCTGTCAATTTGGAATGAGGGCCAAAAGGTTTATATCACAGCAGGTATCTGTGGCATTCTGGAAGTTCACAGCCAGCTACAAACACCACTGCAGATGCACACTTAGACCCACTGTATGGAATTCTTGCATTTAATAGTGTACCTTCGCACATCAGAGGGAGAGAACTTGCCTCTTAGTGCTGAGTTTGGAGGGGCGGGGGGTTGCACATGTAGTTTGGTGCTTTGAGTCAATGGCTGTGATCAGCGAGAATGCTCATTTACATCTCATAGTACTGTGTGCTGCCTTTTCATGTTAAACTTAATCCATATAGTAAAATTGCATGTTTTATTTTGGACAGGGTGGACCAAGTAAACTAGTGCAGAAGCACTTATGTGGATTGTTCAGCAGCATTGCCTCTTTTTATCATCCTTCAAATAATGGACGCTGGCTGGTGAGTTTCTTGCCTATCGAGACAATAACTTTGCTGCCTGTAATACCAGCAGTCAAACTTGTCAAATCAAAGGTGCCGATAGGTGCCTTACGTGCTCCAACAGTTTGCTTGTCTTTTGGTTTTATAATATTTTGAGTCTTTAAATTTCTAGTTATGTCATCACACTAATTCAAATCATACTTTGATTCTGATGTCAGGAATGCAGCTTATGGGAGTCTCCTTCAAACATCTTACCTAAGCACAGTTTAGTCTAAAATTAGATATTTAAGTCATATATTGCTAAGAAAAAAGTCAGCACTTCAAGGAAGAGTGATCTACAGCATCAGTGTTATCTGTGTAATATAGGTAGTGCGAATACCCTTTAATATTGGTGACCTACCATTTCCCAGATAGCAAAATATAATTTTGATTAACCAAAAATGAAATTGATTTTTAACGCATGTCTAGTTTGGAGCATAGCCTTTTTGATGGTGTAACTAGGGGATTTTTCTGCTAGAGAATGTGAGGGCATCTGTGATAGCTGGTAAAGGGTGCAAGTTAAAATGGCAAGGCTGGTCTAAGCTGTGCCAGAGGAGCTGACTTGTTCTAGAAGAGGATGTTTACATACATGTAAATGTGCAGAGAATGCTCTCAAAGATCTCCCAATTACTGGTAAGTAATCTTGATTCTTGACTGTATCCTTTGTACATATTTTTCCTAATTTTTGAAGAATCATAATCATCAGTGCTGGCAGTATAACCTTACTGTTTTGCGAACGGAAGTTTAATGACAAATTTGGGACCTTGTATTTTAGAACTCTTTGGAGTTTTTCTTTATGATGGTTGTGTAATTTCAAGGTATTGGCTTATTTATTAACTGTCTGTTGTGCACCTAGCAACTCAGGTTTTGCTACTGCCAAGTAATTGAAACTGATTGTAGCATTTCCTGTATATCCAACAGAACAAACTGATGAAGCTACTTCAAAGGTTACCCAGTGGTGTCGTCAGAAGGCTACATCGTGAGCGCTACAAGAAAATGACGTGGTTAACTCCTGTGCCTGATAGTCATAAACTTACTGATCAGGATGTTACTGACTTTGTAGAATGCATCATTCAACCTGTTCTTCTGGCTATGTTTAGTAAAACTGGAAGCCTGGAGGCTGCTCAAGCCCTGCAGAACCTTGCACTGATGCGCCCTGAGTTAGTAATTCCACCTGTACTTGAGAAGTAAGTTTTACAGAAACATTGCAGTTTTGCCATTCCCTTATCAGCAAATAAATACTCAAAGTCAAAGCGCGCACATTAAACAATAAAGAATATCCTTGCTGCAATTGAATGTTTGCAGTGAGTGCTGCTAAGGTAAGTTTTATACATGTCTCAGAGCAGTCACCTGAGTTGGGACAAAGTGAGGAGAACAACCTTTTTTCCTCCCTCCCTCCCTCTCTTCCTCCCTCCCTCTCTCCCTCCCTCTCTTCCCATGCCTGGCTAATGAAATACTTCTGGGAGCTTAGTAGGGAGCTAACACCATAGCTTGTGTAATTGAGGGTGGTCCTCAGGTGGTTTGCATTTTGGTTAGCGTTTTATGTCAGATAGTGGATGGATGAAAAGTAACTTTGTGCTCCTTATTCATGGGTTGCTTTGTGCCCTCTCACTAGCTCACTATTAGGGCCAAATATAAAGAAGTGTCCAGCATTTTTGGGTAGTAATGAGCATATGTTTTTTACTTTGTGTCAAAGTATGTACGTTACAGGTAGCTTAAAATTAATATCCTTGCTTCTGACTTCATAAGCAAATCACTAAAGCAAGTGTCCATCTAAAATGCTTAGTTTCTCCCACTACTAATGCCTTGCTAATGACTAATTTCAAAAAACTAATTCCTTCCTGCCCAGATGAACAGCTTTCTTCCTAGTGCCTATCCATGTTCTCCCTCCTATGCAATCTTTAGCACTTTTCCTTTAACAATCCGTGTCGTAAAACCAATATAGAAATGAATTTATCTTAAGAGCCCTTCCTGAGTTCCATACCTTACTGGCTCAACTGTTTATAAAAACTTGATTAATCTGCTGTTATGTGAAAACGGTTCAAACATAACATGTCCAAGAAAGACAGCAGTGGAAGTCCATATTGGGTATGACTATACCTCCTATTTTGAGAGCAGACTGAGTGTCTGTTCAGTAGATCAAACTATCACTAGTACGTTTGTCTTGTCTGGAATTCCACATTCATTTTGTTGAGTAGATATTGCCCCTTTATGCTTTGAGGGATGTAGGTCAGGGGTAGCACGATGACTCCAGTTGGAACTGTAGGTGGTTGTTAACAGTAAGAAATCTGGTGCAGTTTATTAAAAATGCTTGGTGTAAAAAATGCAGGTTTAAAAATCCTTGTAATTTAACAGGTTGAAGAAAAGTATGAACTTTAATGTAACATTAAATAATATATCCTTTATCTACTTAGAAGCAATCAAGGCAAACTTTCATGCTTGCAAAAAGAACCTTACACTTTCAAGTACACAGTCTGCATTAGTTTATGTATATATTGCTAATAGTATCATAATAAAATTCATTTAATAAGGCCTGGCTTTTATTGATAAGCCATTAGCAACATATAATTGAACAATGCCACCTATAGAAGTTGGTCCTTAAAGTTCAAAAACCAAAAACATAATAGGCTTGACTCTAGAAGTCTATGCCGTTATTAATCCCTATGCTGCAATTACTAACAAATTATTTTATTCTGAATTTGTTGCGAATAGGACTGGTCAGCTGGAAGGAACATATTCTAAAAGAACAGTGTTAGTTCCATTGGAAATAGATTGCAAAACCAGTTTTGAATCACTGATTAGCGTAAAAATGTTTTCTTGTAGAAATTGTATACCCTTTTTTGTAGAAAATAACATGTGCAATCTGTTTTTTTTGTTATTGTTCCTAATATGGCTGCTCTGAAACTTTATAGAACGTATCCTGCACTTGAGACATTGACCGAACCTCATCAGCTCACAGCTACTCTAAGCTGTGTAATCGGAGTAGCTCGTAGCCTGGTATCCGGGGGGAAGTGGTTTCCTGAAGGTCCGACACACATGCTACCTCTACTGATGAGAGCATTGCCTGGGGTGGATCCAAATGACTTCAGCAAATGCATGGTGAGTGTATAAATCTTACCCCTTTTTAGAATATGGTTAACTAATTAGGTTACTCTGACAGCTTTTTTTTTTTTTTTTCAATTGATACAAGAGCAAGTAAAACTCATGTTTCTTAGCCTGATTTTGTTACAGCTCTGTTCCTGTACAATTTTATTTGTTAAAAAAAAAAACCAGTTAATATTACAAGCCTCTAACTTACGGTATTGCCTTTGGCTTATTGGACAATGCCAAGTGAATCTTTAACGATAGATTTTGATAAGCAACGTACTGATTTGTTGGACTGTTAAATGAGATAAAGTAGATGTTCTAAAGCTAGTAGCAAATATTCCTTGTGTTTTCAAATCAATAGAAAGACCTTTTCTATTTTACTAAATCTTTATTAAATCAGGTCCTAAAAGCCCACATATTCAGGAATTCATATCCATTGATTATTCAAATAATGTAAACATTAATTGGCTTTTGCAGCTTAAAATTTAGCAGGAAATAAGGGTGTGGGGTTTTTTTTGGTTTTGTGTTTTAAACAGAAATTTGAGTCTTCTTTGTGTAGTCACAGCCCTAAGGGTTTGGGGTTTTTTGCCTGGAATCAGAAATGATTATTGAAGTTTTAGGGTGGGAGAACTAGTCTATGGATTTTTTTTTTTTTTTTTTTTGTAATGTTTCTACTTTAGCTCCTATACCTTAATTTCAGAAGTTTTTTTAAATATATTATTAAAGAGCTATTTGCAACTCTCAACAGATTACATTCCAGTTTATTGCAACATTTTCTACTTTGGTGCCTTTAGTAGATTGTTCATCTGTGTTGCAAGAAAGAGATGATCTCTCAGAGGTAAGAATGCTGTGCAGCTATAAAAATAAAATCATAACCTACAGTTTTTAATTTCAAGCAGTGTAATGTTCTCTTCAGAAATATTACTGGTTTGCTACTGTCATCTTGTGCAAGTAATGTTGCATTAAAAAAAAAAAAAATTAAAACTTATGTATCACATTTGCTTCTGGTCGATATGATGGAGCTGACATCAGCCTACGAATTGGCCATGTATTCCTGGCATTCATTGTTAGTGATAGGTTGTTGTGGAGATGTGTAAAACTTAAATGGCTTAATATTTTCATGTTGAAACTTAGCTGGACAATGCCCTGTGCAGCCTAATCTGATGCTGAGCTGGCCCTGCTTTGAGTAGGTTGGACTAGATTGTCTCTAGAGATCCCTTGCCACCAAAATTTTTTATGATTCTGACAAAAGAGCAGCTTCGTTAGTATTAAAGTTTTTGAAGCTTCTTATGACCTTAAAACTTTTAAGATAACAATAAATCAAAAAGAAAATGCAGGTGACTCCAGTGTTGTTATAAGATGTAAACATATCACTTCTAGTTCAAAACTAGTCCAACTTAATGCAGGATAAAAGGCAACCAAGTCTGGGAGGCTCTGGAAGGAGCTTGGTCTCCTGTTGTTGAAAGCTTCTTAAGTTTAAAAATAATGGGATGCTGCTTCTGTTTGTATTTATTTTTCAGAAAACTAATGCATTCTTGAACACTTAAGGGCTGTTTTCATCTTATGGGAAAGCATTTAAAAATACTCACACCTCTTTAAAAGTGTTCCTGTAGTCATGCTTCTCTCTTCTGATTAAGGTGCTGTTGCTGTCTCTTCAGATGCTTGTTAATCTCCTCTAATTAAGAGCTAGTAACATCATTAGACAGTGAGCCTCATCTCCCTCTTCTGTGCTCTTTCCTTTGCTGCCCCTTCATTGCTATCAGACACTGTCTCCCCACCTGTCCGCCGCTTCGAAGCGCTGTCTGTAGACATCTGCAGTCTTAAAGTTCCCTGCTCTCCATTCCTCCAGTGGTGCTCTTGCATATCAGCTTTTTCTTTTTCATGTAGTGAAAAATACAGGAGGGAATGGGAAGCAGTTTTTCCTGGTTCTCTGCTTTCTCTATTTACCACTAGACTTTTGAGTGTTGTTTTTTGTTTTGTTTTGTTTTGTTGATGACAACAGTTCAAGCACAGATAGTGAAGCTGTATCTGGTGCATTACATATGAGGCAACAGCAGTGTCAGCTATGGTAGTTGAAACTGCTGTAGTTGAAACTGCTGTGTAAAACCTGTTTTGTTCGCTGCGAGGAGACTGTCTTTGTAGTTTTGAGAACAGCTAGTAGTTACAGATCAGACAGACTCCGAACACTCTAAAAGCTATTGGAAAAAATTTAATTTCATTGGCCCAGAATTGCAGCACTCAGATTAACAGAAGAGTTTGTACATTAGCGTAAATACGTCAGCACAGCCAATTCTGCCACCACAGTTGGCACTCACTGACATCCTTGCTGGAAAGGAGGATCAGTAGTGAGGCCAAAGGCTGTATCTGTGGAGACAGACCTATTTCACCCCAAGAGCTTATTCGACTAAACATCAAAGTCAGGAAATCTAATAGGACAGTGTAAAGAAAATGTGATAGTTGTTTCATGTAGTGTACTTGAAACTATGCAAATTATCAGTTTGCAAAATACACTGTCATCCATCTCGCTTAAACTGAAAGTGTTCTTGAACTCATCACTGTAGGAAACAAAGTAGATTGTTTCCTTAAGAAAAAACCCACTTGTGTTTCTCTCGCATTGGAAAATTGTAGGTGGAAAGAGAACTGTGCTCTGCAACTGCTGAATTTGAGGATTTCGTACTACAGTTTATGGATAGGTGAGTAAGCTACGTATTGGTGAAAGCTTGGCATGAAGAACTTAAAACTTCCTAGTTCCATTTACTAAAATTGCAATTTTTCTATCTGTGTAGATGTTTTGGACTTATAGAAAGCAGCACGCTAGAACAAACCAGAGAAGAGACCGAAACTGAGAAAATGACTCATCTAGAGAGTCTAGTGGAATTAGGTCTGTCTTCTACTTTCAGTACAATCCTTACTCAGTGTTCAAAAGATATATTTCAGGTAGGTGTAACATGGGCTTTGCATCTAATTTTATATAAGGCTTAATTTTTTTTTTTATTGTGAATGACTGGTGTGTTGTATCACTATCATTTTTATAATTTTAGATTGTGATATTTGTGTCTTTTGATGGTAATGTTAACTTAATTCACTTCCTTGCTTTCCACTTCTCTCCCTCTCCCTACCACTCCCTCAACTGGGCAGAAAATTTAAGGAGCCATGAGACTAATAGGATCACAAAAATTATCTAGATTAAAGTAACTGTGAGAGAGGGGGTTGGAGAATCTATGCTGTTACGTGGACAGATTCTTTCCTTGCAGGTTGGGCTAATGCATCTTAGCCTGTTTACATTCAAATTATATTTTATGTATATTTGGAGATGGTAGGTTTAGTACATTTTGAAGCATTGCATTGGACACGTAGAGGTATAATTTTGTCTGAAATCTTCTGTTTAATTTACATCCTAAATATTTTTATTGACGTTAAGTGTTTAATTTGTATTTTTCCTGATTATTCATTATCAAAGTAGTTATATGCAATCTACATTGTATATAATTCAGCTTGCCTTGCAAGGTGTTGGATATTAATAAGCTTTTCTAAAATAGGCTGCCCATTTAAGTCCCTGTTTATTTGTTAAAAGGGGGATATCTTGGATTTACTTTTCCCACATGTGAAATAGCACCGTTTTCCCTTTAGAGGACTGTGGCTTATTGAGTGAAAATGGTTTCACTGTGTGGTTTCTCAGAAGCTTCCCCAAGCTTGTGTCAGTAAGCAAGAAGTTATCTGTCCTCCTTTCTTTCCAAAGTGAACGCTTTAGAAATGTCTCCAACTTCCAGCTGAAGGCAGTGTCCCATTGTATCACCAGTTAAAGCTCTCTGTGTTCTTAAACTCTTGGAGGGGAGAGAGGGAACCTACCTGCAACTGAATGGATTTTAGTACTAGCAGACACTGAAGCATTTTTCATGAATGTTACAGCAAATAAGAAGAAAGAAAAGAAAAAAAAGCAGAAGTCTGCAAACTATGAAGCTGTTGCAACAAACCTTTTCTCATTGTTACTTTGTAGCAGCCTTCATTCTTCAATAAAATAATTATTAAGTTTGGTACAATAAAATAATTAGGTTTGGTACAATTAGACATGAGTCATGCACAGAGCAACTCATGTGTGTACTGATAACATTCAAGATCTTCCTGAGCAGTTACTATCCATATAAGGTTTTTTTAATCTTGTTTTTCCATAATTTTGCCGACTTTAATTAAGAGGGTGGCTATGTTTTACTCAACTTCAGGTGTTCTGTAGAACTTTTTTCTGACTTCTCTGTGTCTATGTTCAGATTTTTAATTTGAATCATGTTTACAATTATATGTTTTAAAAGGGTGCAGCATTATGCACAGATGCCACCTTCTGTGTAAAATCAAATATTTGCTGATACCTTGTTTAAAAGAAAAAGTAACTTCCATCTTTTATATTCATTTTTAGGTGGCCTTGGAGAAGGTTTTTAACTTTGCTATTTCAAATATATTTGAGACAAGAGTGGCTGGTCGGATGGTTGCTGATATGTGCCGAGCTGCGGTAAAAGTGAGAGAGAATGCTCTGATTTCACTTGGTCTTTAATTAAAAAAGAAAAAAAAAAAGCCTATACTACTACTTTTTCATATGTAAGATCTTTAATTTTCCTTGTAAATACAGATGGTTCTTAATACTGTCTCTTCAAAAATCTGATGGTTGCATTTGGCACTGTCTCAAGATGATAATTGACAAAGTATTTTTAACTGTAGTTGCCTTATATTTAGTGTAGGTTTTATTGAGAGTTCAGAAATCATAGAGTCTGACTTTAGGCTGAATTGTAGTTAGAGTTGAGATACAATTTTTCCTGTTCCTCTCTTTTTCAATAGTCTTGTTAAAGGATTTTTATCAGTGTGTGCATTGAGTTCCATAAGGTGTGTGTGTTTTTTCTTAATGGACCGTTTATGATGCTATTTCCAGTGCCGCCCTGAAGAATCCTTGAAGCTCTTTGTACCCCATTGCTGCAGTGTTATAACTCACCTTACCGTCAGTAAGTTTAAAATATTTCTAATATGACACTTGCTTCGTTTTGAGGAGTTTTTACTAAACATAAAAACAATATCAACTTTTTCCTTTCCCCTCCTCTTCCCTCCCCCCCCCCCCAAATTAATCTCAGTGATGGAAAAATGGTTCTGCCTGTGATTTCTTAATTAAAAACAAAAGTGTTTACTTTCAAGACAAATTATCAAATTACAAGAACACAGTTCTTTAAAAATTTGGCAGTTTAAAATATGTCTCTAAATGTATTCCTCTATTCATCAAAAACTAAACAAGGGATTAAATGTGCTGAAGTAACTCTTAGGTGGATGGGGTGAAGAATGAATTGGAAGGGTTGCAAGAGAAGGGTTGGGAGTAAACTTTTGAGATGCAAGAGTCTGGTTTATTGTTTATCTTTTTTGTAAAACTGGACTGCAGCATAGTAATGGCAGTGCTTATCACTTGTTTCTCCAGATGATGACGTCTTGTGTGATGAAGAACTAGATAAGGAACTACTCTGGAATCTTCAGCTTTTGTCAGAGGTATTGCATAGAATACTCTTCCCCCATACATGTATATGCCATCACTGAATCCTATTTAATGCCCCTGAAAGAAATGAACAATAAACTTCTGTTGAAAAAAACAGTTGTATGAAAGATATTGCATAACTTCTTTTTCTTATCTAACTCTGAATGAGATGAAAGTCAATGTTTGAAGAAAATAAAGGTATGCTATGTACAGGGAATAAAATTGAAGTGTCTTTGATACAAATAATTGAGGGATAGAGAAAGAAGAGGGATCAATGCAGGGAAAAACTTAAGATCCTTTTGTAAAAGAAATTTTCTAAAATGAATCTCAATGTTAATGAGTAAAGGTAGAAAATTTGAGGTCAAAAAGCACTCTGTGTTGCAGAAGATGTGTGTTACTTAAATTTTTTCAACAGCAGTAGAAGTTGTAGTTCATGTGTAAGTTCAGTCTTCAAGTTGAATTAGATGTGATTTATGGAGTGAAACCTGGTACATGCTCTTTTGAGTGGTATAGTCCTCTCTATAGTCTAGAACAAAATCTGTTACATTTACCTCTTGCAATGTTTGTCTTTCCTATTAGATCACTCGAGTGGATGGAAAGAAGTTGCTACCGTACAGGGAGCAGCTTGGGAAGATTCTGCAGCGAACCCTACATTTAACCTGTAAGCAGGGTTACATTCTGTCTTGTAACCTACTGCACCATCTTCTTCGTTCTGCTACACTTATCTACCCCACAGAATACTGCAGTGTGCCAGGTGGCTTTGACAAGCCTCTTTCTGAATACTTTCCTATCAAGGCAAGGATTTTCATTTATTTAGGATTAGAGGATTTGACTTTTTTTTAACAATCCCGCGCTATTTTACTTGTTTTTTGAACATAGGTAGAAGCTATGGAAAGTGTAATTGAAAGATGCTTTAAACTTTGAAATGTGTTTAGCAAATTACAAGTTACTTGAATATTCAAAATACATTGAGAACAAAAAATGAATGCTGACTGTGCTGAGTAGTTTTATAGCACGGCATGATTGGGGTGTGCGTGTGTGATAAAATGACAATTCATAATAATTGCATGACTATAATTAAGTAAAAGTAAAAAAAAAAAAAAAAAAAAAGTAAAAGTAAAGTAAAAAATAAGTTGAAAGTACCTGCTCATGCTTCTTATGTTGTAATATATGATGTGTTGAATTGAGACTTGGCTATCATAAAGTACCGTGGTATAAACTGTTAACTTTGAGGTTAAGAAGGAGAATTTTGCTGTTTTCTAACTTAAACATCCAGTTATGGAAGTATTTGTGACTAAAATTCATCTGCCCTTGTGGATGAGAGTTACAGCCTTTCCTGGTTCCTCTTCCTATTAATGTGGCCATTAGATGTAATGAGTAATGATGGGTGTGTGCAAAATGGGTATAAATCCATCAGTGCAGAACAGCTGCAAGAAGGGAGATACGATATTTTAAAGGCAGAATAACAAATGAGTAGTGACTCTACACTGAACTTCATCTTGAGATAAAAATCAAAGTCGAAGTGGCAATGTTAAAAGTTACTGGAAGTAACAAAAGTAATGTGCTGGTCTGCTGTTAGGACTTTGAGGTTGATTTACCAGTATCGCAGACAAACAGTGGACTAGTCAGATGGCCTGTTTGACTATAAAATTGCATTTTGCCTAAAAATGTTCTTGTATGCAATTTTAAAACTACAGAAAATCTCATGCTTGTTCCTGAAAGCCAGTACAGATCTATGAAATGATGAGAAAATCAAGTAGGACTGGATACTCCTTTAAAAAAACAGGGAAAAAAAAAAAATCTTTATATGCCTCAACCAAAGAAAAAAACCTTTTAAAATTCTTCCTCTGGAAACTGAGGGGGGAAAAATAAAACACAATCCTTCAGTGCTTATCATACGTAAGTGGCTAATTTAGAAATCAACTCTTAATTGTTATGAAGAGTTTTTGTCATTTACATGCTTCCTACCCTGCCCCAATATAAAATTCCAATTTTGTTACTTTCTCAAATAATGTTAATGGAAACCAGCACTAGCCTGGTCTTCCAAGGAAGAGAAGTAATAGCAGGCTATGTTGAATAAGTGTGCTATCATAGTTCTTTGAACTTTTTGTCCAGTCAGATCAGTTAGGTATTTTAGTAACAGATTGTGAAGTTTTTGTAATCCTAAGTTACCACATAAAATTGGACAAAGACAGGAAATGGAAAGTCAAGATTTCACAGGGGCTTTCGAGAGCATATCTATTAACTGATATAGCTGTAAGCACAGAACTTCATCTATGAATGTGAACTAATAATAAACATCTATTTATTTTTTTCTTTCAAGTACTCAGGTGGTGTCAATTCTATAGCACATCTGAGCTCTCTGTAAATAAAAGACAAGTTGTCTTTGTTATGGGGTGACCTGGCATTGTATGGAAAGTCGCACTTAAAAACTAACTCTCATTTTTAAAAAAGAAAATGCCAAATTTCCAGATAGTACTTCAAAACTGCTAAGGAGCATTACAAAATGGGCTAGGAATATCAAATGTCCTAGTCAGACTTCAGAATATTCTGAATTTGTACCTAGCCAAAGGAAAAATAAAGTTATTTTTCAGTTAGAACAGTGCAGTCCTTGGGCAGTTACTCCTTTTAAGTATGTACTATGTTCAAGGTACATTGTAGATAGTATACCAGGTTTGGGGTTTTTGCTTGGTTTTACGATGTCTTATTTTTTTCTGAATAACTGCTTTATAGCAGTAACTAGTTTGTGTGGGGGTTATTTAGTGATATTAAATGCTATTTTTAACAACAGTTAAGCTTCATAGTTTGGTTAATAGGACATGTCTTATTTATTGTAGGACTGGGGTAAACCAGGTGACCTGTGGAACTTGGATATCCAGTGGCACGTTCCTTCATCTGAGGAAATAAACTTTGCTTTTTATTTGCTGGATACTTTTCTTCATCCCGAACTTGCCAGACTAGAGCACTATGCAACTGGAAAACTAGAAATGTCCAGGTCAGTGGTGGTATGTAATATAGAGAATTTGTGTATCCACTAATGGTTGTTTTCGGTAGTTATTGCACTACAAAAGTGAGAGAGTGAAATACTAGTGTTACACTGTCTTTTGATATTATTGCAAGCATCCTTCCAAGATTTTTGATTCTTTAAATAAAACAGGTGGAAGTGCATTTCATAAAATAGGTAACAGATTACTTTGAAACATGCCTTTAAAAATTCCCAAACAGAAAAGGCTTTGTACCAATATAAACAGTGTCTTAAAGAATTTTTGTTTTGTTTTTGTATTTATGCTACCAATTATGGTTCCACTTATCTTTTTCTTGCTGACTAAAATTCTTCCTTTGGACTACATCTTGTTACTTTGGCACAACCAATTTGTGTTCCTAAGCTATGAAATGGGGCACAGACTGATTTGGCTTGGTAATCTGCTTCTCCCCACTACCTTCTGGCAAGTAAAAGGCGTGGTGTATTAACTGGCGTTCTTAACCAGAACAGCTTTCTGATTCAGTATATAGTGTTTCCCCACAAAAAGCAATGATGGTGTAACTAAGGAGGCAACACAGAGTCAGTGGCATGAGCAGAGGGGAATGGAGGCAAGAATAGTGTTAGCCAGTCTTACTAAACTTTGATGTGAAACTGGAAACTAAGAATAGTTTTCTATGTATAAGATACTCGTGAATTTAGTATGTGCTAAAGCATTGACAAGTAACAAATAGCTAAAGCTATTTACAAGCATTATGTCTCAACCTTTCTTTATTTCTCATCTTAAGACTTCTCACCCTTGCAATATGTACCTCAGTTGATGTTCATAACAACATGTGACAGTACACCTCATGCTGTAAAGTGCTGCCCTGCATAAAGCAGGGTGTATCAGGCTCCTAAATATTTTTTTATCTATGGTCAAGTTCCCACATTGCTTTCTATCTGTAAAATACAGCATGTGCTCAACGCATCAAAGCCACCAAATTTCAACCATAAAGTATGCTTAAACTAAAAGAAAAAAAGATAATGTTTCATATTTAAGGCTTTAGATTACTCATACGTTTCTTTTCCTTGTTTCCTTTCTGTCTGATACCTTATGCGTAAAGCCCTTAATTTATAATAGAACTGGGCTTTGGTTTGGTCAAGGCTTCAGTGTGCTACCTAATAGAAATACATTATGATGATTTGGGAAAATACAACCAAATGTTTGAATTGTCAATTAAGTTGGAAGGCAAGACAGCAAAACTGCAGGAGTAGAGAATACTGTTTATAGCTGAGTGAGTAAAAGGTGTGAATAAATGAGAGGCTAAGTGAACCTGCTACTGCTTTGAATTCCAATACTTAAAATTTCTGAAGCTAGAATTCTGCTCAAGTTTCTTTTTCCAGTATTTCATTGGCTGATAATTGGAAATTAAATGTTTTTAATATACTTAGGTGCTTCAGAATAAGACTTTGTATTGCAAAAGGTGAAATGAAAAATTCTCATGGTCTCAATATGCCATAATTCTCTACAGTAGCACAGGAAAAAAAGTAAAAAGTGTTCACATTGTTAAATTGTATTTTATCAACAGACAATAACATTCACTCATAAAGAAAATATTCCCTCATCCTACTCCTGGTAGAAAGGACTTGGAGAAGAAGAGTTGTAATGGGGCTTGATCTCAGACTAGATAAAATTTTTTAAAATTTTTTTTTGGTAAAGCTATCTTTTTTTTTCTATCAATCTGTCTCATTTCATTGAAACTTCCTTCACTGTTTCAGAATGTAAAATTTCCAAAGCAATTTTTTCAGAAAATGAAGTTGAATGTTGTTCTACGATAGTATTAGGTTGGATCAGAAAAGCACGGCTTTCTGTAGTGCATCCTCTTGTGTTTAGAACTGATAGAGCTTTAAAAAAATGTTATAAAACCTTATGAAAACAGACATTTATCAGTTGTATATTTCCAACCATTTGGCATAACTGTTAAAGTGATCGGGTTTTGTTCTTTGTTTTAAGAGATGATGTGCAGCAGTGCCTCGCTATAGTGCATAACTGCTTGATTGGTTCGGGGAATATTCTGCCTCCCCTAAAAGGAGAAAGGATAGCTCATCTGTAAGTAAAGTTTATTCATATATCACAAACATTTTAGCAATTGTATTACATCATCCTGTTTTTTAGTGTTTTCTTATGGCTATTATTGTTGAGAACTGCTTTTACTAATTACTTTAAAAAAACTCTTCTACTGGTATAAATATATTGAAATTTGAAATAATGATTTGCAAAAACACCTGAGTGTTTAAAAATATGAAATAACATTAAGTGCTTTTCATGCAAGACTCTGAAAACATTTTAAAAAGGTAGGTGACAGCATTGCATTGCTGGTAGCCTTTTATGTAAAGGAAATGGAAGCTAGGCATTTACCGATGTGTTTAATATCCAGGGAGAAAAGCAAAGATTCCAACTCTCAACTCTATATTCACTGATCACTCAATCAAATAGCCACTCTCTTCTTCCCTGTGAAAATTTCTTAAAATATCTGACTTGCATAATTTCAAAAAACAGCAACCACCTCCCCTTCCTCCAAAGGAGGCCTCAAAACCATAGTGCATTGCCATCTTATTCATGTTTCTATTACCTTGAAGAAATAATCATCAACATCCTGAACTTACCTTCTTCCTGGCTGTGTCCTTATATTAAAATAGGAGGTAAATCTGTTTTGAAAGCTCATATCCCTGTGAATAGTGTCACAGAAGAAACTGGCCTTTGGTAGCAGTATACAGTAGGACTCCAGAAAAAATGCTCGAGTGAACTATTGTTTTGGAAGTAACAGGAATGTTTTGTTGCATTGGAGTAGTTCAGGTTTTAGAAAGATCATTGTTTAATACATGGGATTGCTTCTTAAGTCTTGACTGTTTCGAGAGAGAGAGTTGAAATACTAACGTTAGAGGCAGTTATGAGTTTGATCCCAGTGTTCCTATTGTTACATATCATGTTTTGAAATATGGAGGGTTCCAGTTAAGCTTATAGCCTAAGTCTGTATTTGGGGACTGTAAAGTTGTTGTTGAAACTTTTTGCCAAAGTGCCAAGGAGTGTTGATGTTGTTTCAGATGCTTTATTTTACAGGCTTAGCCTGTGTGAGCTCCTTCCTTGTACAGGAGGAGAGGCTTCTCTTGGGTGTATTTTAGAGTATTTGTTAAGCTGGAGAGCTTTGTAGAGGCCATCTTTTACCACTGACTATACAAGAAACTTAGGGAAATAATTCTTTTGGTTAGAGCCTGAATGTCATGCAGTCACGCCGACTGGGAATATCTTTGATAGTAAGGACTACAACACCCTTTCAGAAGGTACTGGCTGCTGTGCCAGTCTTGTTTTGCCAGGTCAGCACGGGGAAAATGTGGGACCAGTGTTATCATCACTTCTTGGTTCAATCTGAATCCTGTCCTGCCATCTTTTGGGTGGCAAGCACTATTTAAACTAAACCTTTACAATTCTTAAAGCTCATGAGTTAAAGGATAGAGGGTCTTTTGTGTTGGTTCATGAAAAAAAGACCAATTTACTGTTCTTGGATGTTATGGACTTGAATATGACTAAGTGCTGTCCTGGCCCAAAAAATTTCTAACACCACCAAAAAAAAATCTGTTGTCGATAAAGTAATCTCTTAATCAAGGAAGAAACGCCTGTGTATGAGTAAGCAGTTTCACCCCTCTTATCTAAGCCGCCTGATCATTAAGAACTAAAGCTTCATTTGGTAGAAGTAATAGTCTCACCACCTTTGGTGAGACTATTAAGTGAGTTGCAACTGTTATTAGAAAGTGTATATGCAGACTGTCTTTGGTTTTGTTTTGGGAGTGAATTGTTCAGGATCATCTTCTGTTTATGCTGCTGGGCAAGATCTGTAAATTCTTAATTTACAAATGAGGACATTAGCCTACAGTCAACTTCTAAAAGACTTGTATATTTATGGAAGGTTTGCTTCATTCTGTTAGGTATCTATGCTGCCTTATTGAATGTATACAATTTACACGAGAACATGCTGAAATCAATTTGTGACTAAAGAAATTAAAATCTGACTCTTCTTTTCTCATGTAATCTGAACTTTGAAACTCAGTTAGTTTATTGTAGATGTCTGCAGGGCTTCAGAATTATTTGTTCTTTGGCTGGACTTTATGCATTCTGACAAAACCTCTTCTACCACACTGTGAGCAGGTCTTATGTCCAAACTTTAGTTTTACATTAAGGCTTTTTAAAAACATAATTAAGGCAGTTTTTTCAGTGACTTTATATCGGACTCCGGAACCTTCCCTCCAAAATTGCATGAATTTTTGTCTAAGTAAGTTTTAGTTCTCATTCTGTGTATGATCGGAATGTGTGCATTATCACAAATGGAAAATGGACTTCTAGTGAAGGAGAAAATTTGGGGTAAATAGAGTAGATTTGTACACAGTTGATTGTTCTTTGGCCTAGGAAGATGGACTAATCAATATTTTAAGAGATTTCATTGTGTAGTATTTCACAGACTTCATGTCAAATAAATGTTAGCTCCTTATCAGTTTGAGGAAGAGGTAGATTACGTTCAATTTACTCGGCAAGAAAAATTATAAAGCATCCGGAGTGATGAGGCTCAGCTGATCTGTCCAGGATGGATAGTATTCATTTTACTGACATTTCTTTTGAAATGTATATTCTGTTTTAGTAGGTTGGTTACTATATATGACACAGAAGGGATTGTACCAAGTAGGAAGATGTCCTCTCCACTTCTTTCTTCTCTCTCCTGCCCCAGCTATCCTCCCCTTTCCCTTTGAGAAATAACGGAAATATTTGGGGAGAGGAAGGCCTCTTGATTAAAAGACAATATAAACAGCTTCCTGTGAACACAGTGTTTTCTATCCCATATGTCTGTAATATGGCATCCAGTTTGAGCAGGAGATGCCTTTTGCTGAACTTGCTATCAGAACAGAAAAAGGTTGATTTTAATTGTAATTGTATCATGAATTTTTTTTGTCAAAGCTATTAGTTACAAATAATGGGAATGCAATGGGAATGCACATCTCAAATTTGAAAGCGAAGAGCTTTTATTGACAGTGATGAAGTCAATTATCCAGAATGCCCTTATTTTAAGTGCTGTGTACTCACAGTACAGCACACTAGCGGTGGTGATGTTCACTATCTTAATGTGGCAGTGTAGGAATGTTTTGAATGCAAGTATTGGTGAATAGCTTGATACATTCAAGTTAGAAAATTCTACAAATGCACTTTTAAAACAAACTGGCATAGAAGATTTCTTATCAAAATTCCTTCTACACCACTTAAGTCTAATGAAACATGGTTGATCACACATCACGGAACACAACATTCCTGTTTGTGCTGGCTTTAAAGCGGGGCTGAATCTGTGCAACTGCTAGTTTTCTACATCTTGATGGTTAAGGGTATGTGAAGATTCCTGCTGAGACAGATTACAAGTGTTTGTTCTCTTGTGATCCTCTAGTCTGCTCACTGAACAGAAGGAAAGTCACATAGGTGTAAGATGTTGGAACTATATATTTTGAACCTCAGCAGAAGAAACGTGGGGACAGAATGAGCCTTAGCTTCTTGTATGTAGCAGGATGGTAAACTGGACATGATGGTTCAGTTAGTAGTGTGGACTATACCTGCCAAGATGCTTTTTCCCCAGACAGTACAGGGTTTCTCTGTTTGAGTGAAAGCTGCTCAGATATTTGCAGATGTCTTCTTTTTGAGTATGTTCACAACCTTGCCGGGGGGAGGCAGTGGTGGGAATGAAGGAGAAAGGAGCTGCTTTCTCCATTAGGAGCAAGGTGCAGCAGCAGTGAGATCCTGCTGTATCTGCTGTCAGCTCCAGATTTTTTTGGTTAGGCAGCAGCAGGCCTCAGTGGAGTGTTTCTTACCCCTGCTCTCCTCCAGATTTCTAATAGCAGCTCCTGAGAGAACAGGTGTGAGCAGATGGGGTAGAAGAGATGGAGTGTTGTCTGCACAACAGTCCCCAAAGTGACAGGTGAGATCTCTGCAGCTGATGAGTGAATGACACTGACCTAGAGTGGAGGGAATGTCCAGACTGTTTAATAGCCAGTTAGGTTAAAGGGAAAAACAGACTGATCTTGAGAATTAAGTTCAGATATAAAACTGTTACTGAAAGATCACTAAATGCTGTGAATTACCAAAAGGTATCAGGCTCTCAAACAGGTTCAGTGCACAATCCAAGAATTCAGTTGGATTTTAGAACTGTGATTTTATTTTTATACCAATCTGTTTGTAAGTATGCATATACATATGCATTTCAGTTTCTTGTTAGAAAATATTGAGATTTGACTTCAATAAATCCTTTCCTAAAATACATTGATAACTTCGGGTTTTATAGGTACATTTGTTGAAGTGCTACTTCTTGGTAATAGGCAAATTGCTACTATGTTTCAGTTATCTCGGCCTTTGTATTGCTAATGATTACAAGCATTATCATAAATTTAAACTGATCTAATTTTACTGTTGATTTAATTAAATCGATAATAACAGCTAGTGGTACAAGACATTACTGAGTGAGAAAATAAGATGGGGGGGAGGGTGTTTTTCAGCTTAAGTAAAATGGAAAACTAATTATTCAAATTGCATATTGACCATATGTCACAAATGTCACAAGCTGCCTAAAAGGTCATTTCATTATTGGTTGTAATAATCTGTGTTGTTGCAGAAAATTTCGATGCTTTACATGTAAGATTGTCTTGATGGGTGAATTTAAATCACAGTATGGTATAAATATGGTAGTCTTCTAAAGGGCAAACATAATAACAAAGGTTATGAACACTGGTATTGGGAGAAAAAAAATGATTGAACCTGGATTTGAGTCCTAAAACGTTCTGTTAAAAACTTACAAGGTTGAATACATGAGTCTGCTTTCCACTGAAGTTAAAATTAGGTTAGATTACTTGCTGCTTGGTGTTTTGTTGTAGCTATAATTCTCTTGAAAGTTACTTCTGCAATAGCAAACAGAACTGTTGTGAGTATAAAACTTCCCCTCTAGCATAGGAAAATAAGGGTGTAACACATCTTACTATAGTAGTACTGTTAACCTGTGATTCTTGTTTGTTTGCTATAGATGATGTATTACAGTTCACAATGTCCTCTTTATGAAATGAACATTTAAAAGTCTGTTTCCACTAGTCACTTCTAAAAACTTTTCATCTTGAAAAGTTTTATGTGGGAAGATCTATTTCTGTGGACTCTTACAGGTGTGTTTTTCCCCCCAGTGTCAAACAACTAAGAGTAGTAATAATTTCAGTATGTCTTTGCTCATTAATATTTCTCCATGTTGTGAATAGCCTTTATTTGCCTCTTGGCAGGTCATGTTAATTTTAAAAATATATTTGCTTCTAGAATAGTGAAGATAGAAAACTTTTCTGATGTCTTTGATTATTTGTTAAAGCTGAAATTGAATAAAATTCCTCAGCGTTGGTATGGTATCTTCTATTTGCTAGATAGAATCAAATTGTGGTTTTATTTTCATAGCTTGATAAATGCTGGTTAGAGTAAAGGTTTCAAAAGTTCCCTTTGTCTGCAAGTAAGAGTGTACGTAGGCGTGAGCCGCCTTGAATCTCTTACCAATCTAGGTTAATGTTTTCATGTTGCTTGATTAGTTTCTCTTACTCCTTTTTTTATTCTTTGAGTGTGGTAGTCTGTGAACTGAAAGGTGATATGTGTAGTACAGAAAGCACATGGTTAGACTGACAAGCACTTGACTTGCTGTGTTCAGTATACCCCAAAATAAACACTGCGTGTGTCCACGCACGTGCGTACGTATGGTCACTATACCCAACTGCTTAGCTGTTGTGAAGTGCCTCAAGTGTTTTTCTTGTTCAGTGAGCTTGAACGTAAATGGTTTAGATTTCGTGATGCTCCAACTTTTTCAGAGACCAAGCAAATCCTGTGGTGTTTGTGTGCAGGTTTTTTCCTTTCTCAGTCCTCCTGAATATCCCATCATAGCTTAATTAAAAAATACTCCACACTGTTTTTAAAGCTTACAGTGTTACTGTGAATGTTTCATATACGAGCAGGTGTTTAGCAAGGTTACAGGCAATTCAATAGAAAAGAGACTTGTGCACAATCTATTTGCACATAAACTCCACAATTGAAAGTTGTCAGGATGGAAGAGGACAGTTGAATTTCAGTAGGAAACAGAAGTTTCATGACTGTCGCTTGATGCTGTTTTTTTTTTTTTTTTCTTAGCTATCAGGAACAAGTAATATGCCTCCCTTTATCTTTTTAGAAGGGTGAATGAGTGTTTTTCTGAAGTGCTAGGCATAACAAATCAATAGAAAACTGAACTTCATGAATCAATAGCCTGTACTTATGCTCTTTGTTCCACGTAATGTGTTCTTCATCTTTAGCAGATACGCAGTTAGTTTCAGGTGTGTTCTCTGAAATACTTGCTTTAAAGCAAATAAATGCATAGTTACAAGGGGGAGGGAAGAAAAGTTGGGGAGGATGTGAGGGAGCAATCCTGTACAAGAGCAGCAGTATTTTGTGGCTGAGTTAAGGTGTTCCAAGCTCTAGAGACAGCTGATGTGAGTTAGCCTGACACAGCTGGGAAAAATGAACACAGTGGGGTTTTTTGCCAATGCCTGCAGAAGAACAGCACAATGGTTACCTTGCTACACGAGGTGTGTGTAGGTATATGTACTGCTTCTACACATACAGTCTACTCTTTTCCTTCAAGGACCACTGTAATGTTAAGGATTATGAATAACTTCAATGCGCTTTTATTACGACAACTGTAATGGCATGCAAATAAAGATATTTTTCAAATGCAGACAATATAAAGCTCTCTAAGGTTAAGTCTTTTGCTGATGTTCAGTTCCTCACAGCTTACCTACTGAGGTGCTAGCTCTGAGCAGCTGTTTCAGAGAGGCAAAAACAGGGTTACTCACAGAATTTCCTGGCCCTTCCTTTTTTTTCCCCCTGTCTCCCCCTTAATACTGCTCGGTTAGTCAAGATGCATATTGCTCCACTCTTCCTACAGATGTTGGTAGGAGCTTTTGTATTGTTCTTTCGCTGAAGAGGCTCAGCCTAGAGGGCAAGGGTGAGAGGGCTGCTCTGCAGTGTGTGTGTGGATGTGACCCGGGATGAGGGGCCGGGCTAGCTAACCTCTCTTGGCATCTCCAGGAAACTTCCCAGCTCCGCTGGGGGAGCTGCACACAGGAGAGGAAACGGGTACTCCTCCACGGTGAGTAACCCTGTTTTCTCCTTGTTCACCTTCCAACTGTTGTCTTGTACTTTTAAATCTCTAATGCTAATGTAGGTTGATATGGCCCTTGGTCTGGTCCTTTACATGGCACGGTACTTTTTTTTGCAATTAGAAAAATTTCCTGTGCAACTTGCTCAGTGGAGTGATGCTAAATGGTGTTTGTTCCTGAAAATCTGTATGTGATTGCTAAACCGTTACTTATAAAATGAGGAATATGTCCACAAAGACTTGAATAAAGTGCTCTGTAAAGTGTTTGGAAGTGGAAAAATATAGTACATAATTTTTTCCTCAAAAAAATGATGCTTTAGGCTCTGCAGTGTGACAAACAAGGGAATGAATTCTTCAGAGTTCTGTTTAATTGGATTTCTGGTTTAGCTGTAATTTTGGAAACTTATTGCTCCTAAGTTCTCTTGGCAATTATTCTGCGTGCAATGCTGTTGAATCAGAACGAAGCGTGGTATTTCGTACGCATTGCATCAAGTATTGTCTGGAGAATCTTGCTATCAGTGTTGGCTGTAAAGTTATTAAAAACATTTTATGCCTCTTCCTTTATACGTCCTAAGGAAAACCTTCATAGTTGTTTGGGGGTTTTGTGTTTTTTTTGTTTTTGTTTTGTTTTTTTCCTGGCTCAGTGGCTGACGCTTTCAGTGCTGAACATTACCAGCCTAGTTTGTGGGCCAGCTGAAAACCTTTTTTACATTTTGAATGTATTATTTTCTTCTTCTTAGTAGCCCTATTGAAATGAATGGTTTTGCCTGTGGAGCAATGTAAGGAATATCCCAGTCTAGTTCGTGGTTTATTGGATGCTACAAATTGAGGAGTTGTTGCTGGTCTGCCCAGGAACCTGAAGTGCAAAGTAGAGAGATCTCGGTGTTGTTCTTCCTTTGTTTTAAAATTCAGAGATATGTTCAGAACTTGGCTGGCTGGTGAAGGTAACTGAATGTGTTCTGCTGGGAAGGGGAGGGAAGAAAAGATACGTAATCTTTCTGTAGACTACCTGAGAAAAAACTAGGAAATAGCACTTTAATTTTCCTTGCTGCCTCATAGATAGGAAAACCTTATGGAAACTTAATTTGGACATTTTTATCAGGGAAAACTGTTTAAGGGTAAAAATGTTTTAAAATATTGTAGAAAAATTTTGCTGCTTTGAGCTCATTTAGCTGTCAGTGTATCCAGCATACTGTACAAAAGAAACTGGTTGCTTAATATGTTTCTGCCTGAGGTTGTTGGATTTGTCCCTTAACTTTTCTATAAGGAGCAGTATTTGGGGATGGGAAGATTCTTCTTGGTTTTTTAGAGGTTAAGTTCAGAAATATTCCCTTTCTGCATCTTCGAAATAAAGATCTGATATTAGAGAAATACATAACTCTTTTCTAAATCAGTCATGTAGATGATTCTAAAAGAGCAAGTGTGAGATACCACAGAAGCTTTATGTATGTTTTAGCAGGAGCAACATGCTGGGTTGATGTTGGATATCGAAAATTGTATTAGTGGCCAAGTTGTACCTTGAGCACCTAACAGTGCTGAGTGTTTTGTTTGTTTGTTTTTGAAGGAGGAAAAATAGGTGTAAAACTATTGTAATAGCTTACTTTCAAGTTTAATTCAGTGCTACTAGAAATGCAACAAGGAAAATGAAAGGAGAATGTCACTTCTTGATGCCCAAATAATTAGGAATAGGCATTTTGGTTTGACTTTAACTGGTGCAGATGTGACTGTTACAAGGGTTGTGAAGTTAGTTTGTTTACCTAAATTTTGATTGCAAGTTTTTTTTTCCTTGAGATTGACATTCATTCATCTAGTCGGCACAATAATTGTAGCACTCTTGTTTTAATGTATTCATGTTAACAGTAGAAATATGACCCATATTTCTGGTTTTTGTTCAAGAAAGCTTTGTAATTGCCTGAAATTTGGATGGTTATTTTAGTATCTGATAGAATGTGCTCTGATGCAGAATCTGTAGGTGCTTTCAGTTGGGTTATTTAGCATTTGTAATAGTAATAGGTTCACATTCCTTCACTTAGCTTTCTGTTTGCTCTGATTATACTATCAATGCAGTTTTACATTAAAAAAAAAATATGGATTTCTTGCTGATACTACTCATTTAGTATAACTGTGCAGAATTTCTGGCTTCTGACTTTCTTTCCAAAGCATACTGATTTTTTTGTTCTTGAGGGTTGGAATTCATCTACCTTAATGTTTTCAGGGGAGAGGTGGTAGGTTTAAAAAAAAAAAAAAAAAAGCAAATATATGTAGGATACAACTTTTAAATTCATTAACAAGTGTCTGAGTCTTGCTCTATTGTATGCATGGTTATGGATAAAGCAAATCCACAAGGACTAAGCATTGACTTTTAAAATATTTGGATTAACGAGATTGTTCTGAATCTTGGAAAAGCACGTTGTTATTTTTTTGGCATGGTTATTAATGGTGAACTTCATATAGCAATAAATATTGGTCCTACAGATAATGAATAAATTTATTCAACTTTATAAAGAAAGGGCCAAAGTCAGAAAAACTTCATCTATTTAACTCATCGGGAAAGACTTCTGTCTCAGTCCTTTACAGTCAGCAGTCTAATTCATCTGTCCTTACTACCCTAAGATTAGGAGTCACATTTGTTTTGATGAGTGTTTTCATAGGTTTGACAATGCAATGAAATCACTGGTCATTTAACAGAACCAGTGAACTTTTGTTAATGAGAAGTCAAGATTGTGGGTTCAAGATGTCCTTACGGTATGTTTAGTTTATAAACGTTACAGAGCTGATGCATACTGTTAATAAATCCAAATATTTTTGGTGTTACTGGCATGAAATTTAACATGTTAAAATGATTCAAATGCCAATGAAATTCACATAATGAATAATTTCCATAATATGTAGTAATATTTAGTTTGTTTTCATGCAGGGTCCCAAGTCTGGTGTCTTTGGAAGAGACAAAACTGTATACTGGTGTTGAATATGGTAAGTAGATCCTATTTCTTTTCAGACAGGTTATGAGTTATTTTCATTCTTTTTTTTTTTCCTGCTCTAGAAACAATAGGTCCATTTTTGGAGCATAAGTTTGGTTATTCTTATATTAAAGAGGGTTTTTATGTATACACCCATTTCATCTTAAATTATGGTAAAGGTACAGATCTGAAGTAAAAGTGCTGAAAAATTGGAGAGTTGGATTAGTCACAAAAAGGATAATGCCTGGATGTTGCTGTTACTAACAGTTACTAATACCTAACATACTGGGAGAAAACATGAGATAGTCTTCAAACATACTGGGAGGACAGAGGTTGAAACTGAATACTTGGTGACTGATCCTTTGGTCTCCCAAATTTTGTCCATGTCCAACATGTAATAGTCACATTTTAATTATAAAGGGTTATCTGAGTCTGTCTAATCCTTATGGGTCCTGAAACTGCGAAGTTGAGAAGAGCAGCTTGTATATAATGTCTGTCTAGTAGCTTGCCCTTTTTACAATTCAGAATTTCGGTGCTTCTCAACTTGCACCACTATTTGTGCCAGTTCCTGTTTTATCTTCAGTTCTTACATGACTCTTGAGATGAACTAAATTTTTTTTTTTAATTGATGGACTGCATGCTCTGAACATAAGCTTATTCATTATGGGGTTGGAGAGGAATAATTGTTAAACAATCCAGTTCTCAGAGATGAGATTCTTTGTTGGACAGTACCTTCAGTCCAATGAAAAATGGCTTATTCTTCTATCTTAGGCTTAAACTTTGGACAGGGAAGACATCTAGTCATTAAGAAATATAAGGAAAGGTAGGGACTAAGTAGCCACAAGTTGCCCAGAGAGTCAACAATGTAAATGGACGTACAGCACAGGGCAGGTAAGACTGTCTCGGCTTCTCTGGAGTCCAAGGTAAAAGCCAGCTGGGCTCGCTGGAACTTAAATGCTCTCATTGCAAGTAAGAAAAAGGATGAGCTTTGACCCTGTGTGCTCTGGGGGTTTCTGGATGAAAGAACAATCAGGGGCTTGTTTATGGAAAAGCTGAAGGGGTTGTTTTCAAATCGCTTTCCCAGTTCTGCTCATCAGATTGATGGACTGAGAAGGCCAACAGTTTAGGCCTGCTGCGATGGTATGGCCGGGGATGGGCCTCCTGTGCAGCCCCCAACTCTGAGTGGTTGGGCCCACACGCTTTCACCCAGGTGAAAGGTGCAGGAAGCAACACTTGTCACACAAGGACTGCACTTGAGACACTGAAGCAATGCAAGGTATAACCTGCTAAAAGCTGTGACAGCTGCTCTTAGAATAATACTGTGCATTTTTAGGCTTTGTTGTGCATGTTCTTCACTAGCTTCCAAGTGAAGATGGGAAACTTAAATAGTGAACTGAGGCACACAATAACTGTTTATCAGAGTACTAAATGTATTTAGATGCTTTGACATTTCTTTTAAAATCTGGTCCATATTTTAAGTGGTGAGTTTTTAGTCATATGACACACACAATAGTGAATGGACTTAAATTTAGCTGTTTCTTATAGCAGTTTATTCTGACCTAGAATTTCTTTCTGAGGAAGCTTGTATCCTTCATCCTAAGTTTTCTTCTATATTCTTCATTTTTTGGACTGGAAATGTACTTGTCTGTTCCCCGCTATGTGCTAAAAGGGAATAAATTCCCAGTGTGTTACTGGCTTGATGAATTAAAATCCCTTGGCTTTCTTTTTCACTCTGCTTAACGCATTACTCAGTAATTTTCATATCCTAAGTAATCTGCCTCATTCTGTGGTTAGAAGTGATGCCAACTATCAAGGCAGATAAAGAAGACTGTGTCCCTATAAAAACATACTCTTGTCTTGGTATCGCTCTCGTAAGGGTCTTATTTTGTATGTCCTTAGATATGACAAGAGGGTTATTTTTACCGTAGTCCATATCACAATTTTCAAATAATCCACTCTGTTTTTCCACTGGTTTACTAATCTTTAAGTTGCTTTTTATGCCATCATATAATATAGAGAATATATTTAATTTTGTGTAGATTTATCAAGAGAGAATTATCGAGAGACAATTGCAAGGGTTACAAGGAAACTGTTGCGTAAGTATAACTGCTCCTTCTCTATCCAAAAAGTACTGTTGTGCTTTTAAGTGTAACTTTATAGATAACAGCTGACAAACTTATTCCATTTACTTTATTATAAATTTGAACTTTATAGAAATATTGTTAAATTTTAAAGCTGTTCTCGTATCTGATAATAAACTATTTTTCTTCTAATCACAGGCTATATGCTTGATAATTCAGAAGATGATACCAAGTCTTTATTTCTAATAATAAAGGTATATTTATAACTTGTAATAGTTAAAATAAGATGGCTTGGTTTTGCAAAACAATCACTATTTATCATCTTTTTCTTTTTACAGATCATTAGTGACGTTTTACAGTTTCAGGGATCTCACAAGCATGAGTTTGACTCACGATGGAAAAGCTTTAATTTAGTGAAAAAATCAATGGAGAACAGGGTCAGTGATTTTTTTCTTTGTAAAGTTTGAGTGTGTGTGGGGGGGATTTTCAGGAAGGCTTTTTTTTTTTTTTTTTAAACTGTCCTAATGGAACTTTCTGACAGTTTGAAATTTAATTCCTTGATTAGAATATAGTTTTGCAGTGCTTCTGTACATTTATTTGTAAATCTTATGGATAAGTAGTTCAGCATTTCTGAACTGTAGTAACCCTTAGTTTTTATGCATCCTTGGACCAAAATCTCAGAGAAACATCATTGTTCTGCTAGAAAGGATAATTACTTTAGAGGTATCAGCATTTTGTTTTCACTGTTGTAAGTTTCTTAACTTTATCCAAATAATCAGAAAGCAGGTGGACTGCACTTTTGAGAAAGCTGGAGATTTGACAGTCATCAGTGCTGTTATTCCTAATATCAAGTCTTCAATTAATACCTAAAGGATGATATGACAACAAAGCACTTAGCATCAGAAAATATGACACAGGAATATCACAAAGAAGATAAAAGAGAATCCTTCTATTGACTCTTGAACCAGTAATAAGGAATCAAATTATAGAAGTAATCTAAACTTTGGTTTTCTAAATATCTTGTATCTTAAAATAGATACTATCATACCATTTATTTATTTATTAATGATTGCTGCAGTAGTAAATAACATGGTATGATGCCTTGTTCTTGTCGTTGTGGGTTGGTTCATTTCTTCTATTTGCTTCTGAAGGAACTTATCCCCAAAATAATATGCAAAATAAGTGTTAAAAATGAAAAACCTTACCAAGGTAAAAAATGAAGGTTGTCTGCCAAGAAGAATTTCTACATCAAATTCTCTTGTTTCTAAAAGAGAAATAGTACTTGGGGGGATTCAGTCAGTACAGATTGCTAACATGAATATTGAAATCTAAACCCAATTATTTATCTGCTTACAGCTTCAAGGAAAGAAGCAGCACATCAGAGCCTTGCTGATAGACAGAGTTATGTTGCAGCATGAGGTAATACTTTCAGTTAAGTCTTCACTAACCACTTCACTGGAAAAGATGATTTGTCATTTAGCAAAAGATGCAGTAATCTTACAATAATACTTCTGTCACATTTGTAAAGTGCAAAAACAGTCTGTCTTTTATTTGGGTTTTCTATGCAATTTAGCTGAGAACACTAACAATGGAAGGCTGTGAATACAAGACCTCCCACCAGGAGATGATCAGAGATCTTCTGTGTTTGTCCACAAGTTCGTATGGTCAGGTAAGAAACAATCTTTTCTTAAGCTGAAATATGCTGTTTTTTTCATTGCTTTCAGGTAAGGTTTTCAGGATCTTCACTTCTCAATTTATTTCCATGGCAGCATGAAGCATTTAATGATTTATTTCAGTCCGATTAGAACTATTGCCAATTTTGGCCCAGTTTTTGCATTAAAAAACATAGCTCCTTCTTTGACAAATGAGGAATGTAAGTGGGTGAAGAGCTTGGGTTAAAAGTTTTAAATTTTTTGAGGAATTTAATTCTGAACTTCTAAAAGATTTCAATAAAAATATGCCAGGTGGAGGTTTTTAGGTATGGTATTCCCAATATGATTCATCAGACTATACGGGATGCTGAATCTGCTTTTAGGAAGTAGCTTTGATGGCATCTTAGTTGGGGGGGGGGGGCGGTGAAAGCAAAAGGAAAAACCACACACTCTAAGTGTGCCATTAGTTGGATTGTGAACTTAGTCCTGTGAGAACTCCAGCTGTATGTAAATCCAGATCCATCCATGCTGTCCACAGGCCTTTTTGAGTTTTGCTTACTGCGGCCGTTATGCTAGCTGTTAGCTTTTCAAATGCTCTTGAAAACCCCAGACGATTTTGGAAATACAGAGGATTTTCTTTTAACTTTGTAGCTGTTCTCAAGTAGCTGCTAGAAACAGGGAAGTATGTTTTTTTTAGAAGCAAACAACTGCGAGTGAGGGAGAGGGGAAGCAAGCTATTCAAACCCTTCTATAAATAATTTGTGTTTCTGTGCATGGATATATCATGTAAACTCTGTGCTTAAATAACTGAAAAGGATATGGGTGTTTTATATACTATGTTTTTTTTGATTCCAAAGACTTTCTAGTAATGTCTCTCTTCCCACAGGTCAGAAGTAAAGCTCAGCAAGCATTCTTCACAGCTCTAGGAACATACAATTTCTGTTGTAGAGATATCATTCCCTTGGTTTTGGAGTTCTTGCGTCCAGACCGGCAAGATGTCACACAACAGCAATTTAAAGTACTGTCTCATGAACTTTGTTTCATATTTTTCTTTCAAAGCGTTTTTATAGGAGAATTTTTAGTAATGAAAATGGGGTTTGCTTGTTTATCAGCATGACTTTGATACTTCTATAGCATATAGCTAATGTAAGGAATTATTTGGGTTAGCTCAGTAGTCAACAGAAGTTTACCTATATTCCGCATTTCATCATGCATTCAGGTATTAGAAAAGCTTTTGTTAACACCTGTTCTCAACTTGTGAAATAAAAATTGAGAAACTATAGTCCAAAGCAGTAAAACTCTGTAAGCAGTTCCATCAGCTGTAACAGTATAAGAAAACAGTCTGCACTGGACAGAAAGTTGATTATCCGAAAATGTTATACTAAAACAGTGGCAGGGGGAGGGAGGGTGGGTTGGTTGGTGGTGGCTGTTACGAAGTGGTGGGTAGCTGCTGATGCTGTCTGGCCTGGAACTGGCACTGACCCAGTGATACCAGCAGGCAGTCTATCCATCTGGGTGTTCCCTTGCTGGTCAGGAAAGCATCATAACCTCCACTTCTCCTGTTTTTCCTGCCCCTCTCAGTTATCCTGACCATAGAAGGAACTCTTGGATTCTTGTACTATTGTCAGAAAAACAGGTCTGATTAATTGTCCTGTTCCAGCTTCCTGATGGGTACCCCAAGACCCCAAAAGATTACATTGTTTGCATAACTTAAAATCCATTTTTCTCTTTCTTGATCCTCCTTTTTGCTACCCTTTTACTTCCCTTTCTCCACCTCAGTATACTCCCGCAAAAATAACCTGCCCCAAACTATTTTGTCCCCAGCTGGTTCCAGTTTTGCTACATTACTACCCAAATTTGGTGCTTCTGATACTGTTACCTAGGTAGTCTTAGACTGTATGATATTACTGCTATGGTTACCTAGGCACTGTTGTTCTTTCAAGACTCTGCTCACCAAAAGGTCCCCAAGGCTTCCCTCCAATTACCTGTGAAATGTAGCCATTTCTTATGTAATTCCCCCTTAACCACCTGTGAGAACCAGCCATCCTTCATGGTGCTGTACATGACTCTTGTCAGCGTCTCACATAATTATCATGTCCACCAGTTTCTCATGTCATGTCCAGTAGTTATCAACATCCTGTTCAGTTAGCATAACTTCAGGTCTGGGACTAGTCAAAAGTGTAATTATTTGTTTGCAGCCCTAACATTTTTACCACAGCCAAATCTTAGTAATTTCACAGAAAGGCTAGATGTAGTCTTTAATCGTTGAACAAGCTCCTTTATAATGTAATTCAAAAATCAGTCAGCTGTGCCATGGAAAAAGGAGTTGACATTATTTTGAATCTCATTAAGACAGTTCTTAAGCACTGGGAGGGTGGTGTGAGAAAACTTCAGTGTTTTGGCAAAGAGGCTGCGTAGCTAAATCTTGATGCTGGATTTAAATGACTGGTAAGGTGAAAATTAATTTTTATTCTGTGTGAGTGTGTATGCTTACAAAGATATAATTTGTATATGAATAACACTTGGTAACCCTTTAAAATTACATCCTTCACTTTATAGGGTGCCTTATATTGTCTTCTTGGAAATCACAGCGGAGTATGTTTAGCAAATCTTCATGACTGGGACTGCATTGCACAAACGTGGCCAGCAATTGTTTCTTCTGGGCTTAGCAAAGCCATGTCCCTGGAAAAACCATCAATAGTTAGACTCTTTGATGACCTAGCAGAAAAAATCCATAGGCAGTATGAAACAATTGGATTGGATTTTGCAGTAAGTGACATTGCTTAGTTACTGTTTTGGATTCTGAGTACATTTGATTAAATAAACACTTGAGACTCACTTATATTACTTGAGTTGTTAGACCTCTGATGTTGACCCCATTCCAAATTCTGTTATGTAGTAATGTGGAGCTGTACTTTTGAAACTGAAGTAATAGAGCTTCCTATAGTGTTATTGGAACTTGTCACTTTTTTAACTTCTAAGGAAACTAGTTATGGAAAGGAAGCTCAAACTATTTCAGTGCTAATTAGTGTGGTTCTTGCTGCTCAGGTGTGAAGATGTGTGTTGGTAAGATAGTATGGTCAAAGTAACATTGTCACTATTTGTAGCTGTTGTCCCACTGTGAAAAGTTGTTTGTACAACTGTCTCTTGTCTAATCAGCATGTTAAATGTCATGGTACTTATTTTTAAGAATTAATGCCAAATAATAAAAATCTCTGAAACATTTTTATAAATCTTTTAATAAAAATATTTGTTTTTCTATTTTATTTTAAAATAGAATAAAACATGTACTTGGAAAAATGGTTGTTTGTGAACAGAAAAGTGTTCTTCCCTACTTCTTCAGGGATTTCTGCATAGTATAAATTAAATGTGACTATGTTTATGTGGACAGGAAATTCTGTGCTCTTCATATGATTCTGAATCCTCCTTATTTCAAAGCAGAAACAAATAAATTTGTAAGTTGCTGCTCAGTTCAAAATATTTGCTTTCTCTGTCAATAGGTTCCAGAGAAATGTGTTGAGATAGCTGTTATGCTACAAAAATCAGAACATCCAAGTTCAAACTTGTCGGTGCTTTGTTCAGAAGAAATTCAATTAGGAATTCAGCGACAGAAAGAAAAGAACACTGAAGCTCTGCGGTAAGTTTAACTTCACTGCCAGCTTGCATTACCTAATGCTTACTGTACGTTAAATGTAATAATCCTGAATTGCTGAGCTAAATCCTAAGCTAGACAAATTCATGTGGTGTATTTTCTCTCCTGACTCAGCAGCCTCTCTCCTCTACACTCATATTTCTTTCCTGCTCTTCCCTGCCCTCCCAGTTATTGTTTACTGCATCACATTGACCCACTTTTGGTTGAGGAAGTTCTGTTCTGTGTTTAGCTGGTTCTCTCAATAGCATCTAGTTGGTGATTCTCTTTTTTTTCCCCCCCCTCCCCAGACACTATGAAAATTTGGTCAACAGGCTTTTGGACTGTGTGGAACAAAGAAATCTGTAAGTCTGTGTTTCTGTGTGTGAGAATTTTTCCTTTGGGTGAATTGGAGGTGGCTACATGAATAAGTATCAATCGCATTAAGAAGTGTGGTTAACGTGACTGTAATTGAATGGTATTTTTCACCCTTGAGGTAGTTTTTCAAATGCAGTTTGTCAGGAGCAATCTTATATAAAGATGGGACAGCTTAATTTATTGTGACAAATTTGGTAAGTTTTTTTGCAAAGATATCTGCATGAGTTGTGTTTCTGTAAGTCTGTGTGCATTTGCGTATGATTTATGCTTGCCCAAACAGGAAGATATAGGTCAATATAGGAGAATCTTACATTATTGTCTCCCAGGTAAAGAAATGAATAAGTCTTAAATTTCTTCTCATTGGGAACTAGATTTGTTAATATCAGGTATCATCATATTTTGGAGTTTAACTGTTGTTAACTAGTTTGACCTTTTTATTTTTTAATATCTGTTCATTCTGGGGGGAAAAAAAGCTCTGTTTCTGGGTGCATAACACTGAAATCAAAATAGGTTTTAATTGGTAGCATAATACTTGTGCTAGACTCTAAAAGAATATCTCTGTAGGTCTGTATTTTACATTAATGATGCCTTTCCAATCTTGACACTTCAACTGGGGTATAACTGGAAGTGCACTTGGGTGTTCCCAGAACATTGGAGGCTTCCCTGAACAATAGTTAGGCCCATTGAATATAGCAGTGGCATAGAACATTACTTATATCAGTCCAAATATATTTACATAATTATAAACTGTATAATCATATCTGTGCAAAAGCCGTACATGCAAATATCTGCTACTTATTTTCTGTTTTGATTTTTAGTCCTTGGAAGTTTGAGCACATAAGTATTGGCTTTCTGTCTCTGCTCCTGAGGGATGATAGGGTACTGCCTGTCCGTGCCATAAGATTTTTTGTGCAGTGTCTCAACCATGATGCAATTGTAGTTCGTAAGGTAAAAACAACATAATTACATCTTCTGATTTTCAGCTCCTTGGGTTTTAGATCAGGTGTTTGTTGTTTTGCTGTAATAAAGCTGACTAGCTGGGGGCGCACATCCCTCCCCACCCCTTCAGCCACATATGCATAAAAGTTCCTCCTCTGAGAAGGTGATAGTCTTGGCAGTGCTGTAGCCATAGTATATGATGTAGAGTCTGTAAAGTGCAAAAATGTGAAATGTAGCCATTCAGTCTTTTTACCTTCAGGATTCTTTTATGGAATTTCATTTGCAGGGTTTTTTGGCCATCTGCAGCTTGTTACTCAGAAGAAATCCACCACTGTTTTATATTGGTAGCTTTTGTTTTGCTTGCCTCCTCAGTGAGGTTTGAAAGTAATGGCCACCTTCTTTTTCTCTTGAAAATGATTGGTGGGGAGGTTTTTGTGGTCTGTAAAGGACACAGTTAATTCTTGTAACCCCTGAAATGGCTGAGTTTACTGCTTTATGGGGAGTATCGGCTACTGATGTGAGAAAATTCCTTGTAATGTTCATTCCCTTCCTGTGAATCTCTGAGTTGCTGGCTTAGAATGTGTCTGTGATGAGATGAGTAGACACATCCTGGTGGTGATAAATGGATGGGATGGATAAATTAATCCCCTGTTCCTTCTTTTAGGTGGCCATCTCTGCAGTGGCTGGTATCCTCAAACAGCTTAAGAGAACACACAAGAAAGTGCCCATCTGCCCTTATGAAATTAGTAAGTTTTATTTAAAATAAGAAATCTTTTACTGACGAAGGTTTTTTAAAGCATGCTTTTTGTGGTCAAATTAAGCATAGAATCACAAACTTTTCATTTCTTTGTTAATGTTTTAAGCAAACAAAATAGGTAATACAGTCGGAATAGTTATTTTTAAAATAGCATTGGACTCGTAAATTTGTATTAAGCTATTTGCTTGTTTGTAGTGTGTGGAAAAAACTTCAGAAACATGGCCATGGTCATTCTCCTTTCAGGAAGCCTTGTAACTTGTGATATGTTTTTATATGCCTCCTTTTTATTCACTTTTTTTCATCATTTCTTATGGCACATTTATATAAACTAATAAAGGAATCTCTCTTTGACTTCTACCAGTGTTACTTTAAATCTCCTAATGTTGTAAGTTCTATGAACCAGTAGTACAGAAAGCCCCATTCAAAATATTCAGTTAATATAAAAATGTTGACTCAAAACTCGAGAAACTTTCTCCTTGTGCCTGTAGTGTGGTAGTTGCAGGCAAAAACTTCACCAGTTCTTTGAACAGTCTTACTCTGATCTCTATTTCCATTATGTAATTTCAGGATGTTTGCATTATTGCTTTTTGCCAGTGCTGAGGAGTTCCCATAAGTCTCAAATCCTTGGTGTTCTTAGGGGATTTTTTTTTTTTTTTTTTTTTTTTTTTTTTTTNNACTTAAGAAACTGATAAGCATTAGTAGACCAACCCAGTAACTGAAGTAATCCTCATCACTTCCATATGGGACCTTCTCAAAATCTAGTTATGAAAAATACTTTTTTTTACACCCAGAATTGCTGGAGGGTAGGCAGCATTATAAGAAGCATTTGAAGTAATGTTTTTTCTGAACTAAACACTTGAGCAAACTTGAGATGTATGGGTTCGCTCTGGACTAAACTTGTAATGATACAACTACAGATGAAGACGCTTCTTAAACTTTTTATTGTTCATTAGTCAGCTCAATTTACAAGCTAATTGAATGACTCCAGCTATAATAAAAACTAAATTGAATCTTTCTGGTCTCCTATGAAGACAAGCTTTTCTAGAGGGCAGTTCAGAGCCAAGCCCAGTGGATTTGCATCTTCCAGCCAGATGAACCCTTCCCTTTCCACCTTGTACAGTTTAGAGGTCAACATTCATAGAGTGAAGTTAGGTTTGTTTTGGTTTTCTTAATGCCATTTCTAACATGATGATAAACTCCCTTTTCAAATCAGTAGAGTCACCTCCAATTAAAAGTTTAATGACCTATCTGTGTATACACTTGATGGGGAAGATGTCTTACCAATGACACAAAAGCTCTTAATATCTTCTATTAAAAGTAAGTTGTAATATTTTCCAGGACTCTGAGTGAACAAGTTTGACAGAACATAAAATTCCTCTCTAACCAGGTGGAAACCCTAAGCCTTCCAGAATTCAGGCTGGTGACAGACTGGATAACCAGTGGCTGCACTATGACAGTCAGTGTTTGCCAAAGACTAAGGAAGCTTGGGAGTCATGTTGTTTTGTGGAGAAAACGCACTGGGGATATTATACATGGCCTCAGTGAGTATTATTAAGCAGTGGGCATTGGCATAGAATTGTGAAAGTCAGGAGGGGAAAAAAACCTGTGAGAACTTAAATAATGTTTGTTAGGTTTAAACTGTTTTTTTGAATTGAAGCTGTAAAATATAATTTATTTTTTCTTTTGTGCTACTTACATGTTTTAGCACTTCTGCTTTTGGGTGGTTACTGCTTAGTTTCTACTTGTCTCTCCTTGGGTTTTGTGGGTACTATAAGCACTTTTTAAATTTGGCTATTTAACTGCTTCTGTCAAAAATCACACACTGGTTTAAAATGAAGCATACATGTATAAAAATTACATAGTTGCAAAATATGCACAGTATTCTATCACCAACAATCCTGGATTGTTTGCTGTAATATCTTTATAATGGTATACTTAAGAAGTTTTTATGTTGTAAATTTTCTTTTAAGTTTTGCTGTTTAGAAGTTAATAAATCCTATTTAATACAGAGCATATAGAAATTTATCAGTAAGATTTATTTTACTTTGTGGCTTCTTTTTAATGTTCAGAACTATGACAGTTTATGCTCCAGTTGAGCAGCAACCAAAACTTGGACGGAGGAGAGATGAGCTGATAGAGGTAAGGGTTTTCAAAGCTTTTTTGCTCCATACTTATCCTTCTGCTTTTCTTTTGAATATTGTCCACAGGTTACTGTGGAGGTAACAGTTCCTGTCTCTCTTCTAACCTAAATATTGCCTGCTGTTTGGAGAGTGCTTAAATAAAATGTGTGGAAACAGATTTGCTTTTGCTTGGTTGTAAACCAAGCTGGAGATTGAACTCAACTACACAGTGTCATGTCAGTGTGGATGTAATCATGTTCTTAATAAGCAATGGGTGATAACTATCTTGAAGCCAGGATCCCCAAAAGACAATTTTCTATAGTATTTTTCTACTTATTTCCACACTTATTGTGTTAGCACACAAGAAGAAATGGTTATTTCAGTGCATTGCAGCTTCACTGTCAGTGATCAGGGAATGATTGTGTTAATAAGCACTTTTTTGATCCCTTTCAAATTTTTATCAGAGTTGGAACAAGGTAACTAATGACAGTGGGAATGACTTCTCTATAGGGGTTGCATTAATGAAAGGAAAGGTGATCCAAAGTCATTAAAGGAAGTAAAAATCGGGTGGCTTGAAAATATTACCTAATGCTTGTTCTGGAATGAGAAGAAAAATAGAAAATCTAGGCATGATTTCTGCCAAAAATAGGAGTAAAATGAAAAATGAGACTCGGAAAGATTGGGATATCACTGTGGTAATTAAGCACCTCAAAGCTAATCTCTGTGTTTCTTCTACAGGCAGAACAAATTATATATGATCACTTCTCTGATCCCAAGTTTGTTGAGCAGTTAATAAAGTTTCTGTCTTTAGAAGACAGAAAAGGAAAAGACAAATTTAATCCTCGCAGATTTTGCCTCTTCAAGGTAACTAGATTTCGATAACTATATTGCTTCCTTTTTGTAGATAATTATCAAGTCAGCGTGGAGAAGCCACACACTTCTTATGCGTTGCTGTTGCTAAATATTGATTTAAAGGTGTGCTGCTTTGATTAGTTCCATTAACCACTTTCTTCTTTTGGACACTTGGGTATATTTCCATTACAAAAACAAACTAATTTCACTTTTGCATATTCAAATCTAAAATGCTTCACAGTCCTTACATTCCTGTTACAAAGAAAATAGTGTGGACTAATAACTATGGAAGACACTTTCACTTCTTGTTTTGTAGGGCCTTTTCCGAAACTTTGATGATGCCTTCTTGCCGGTTCTTCAGCCCCATTTGGAACGCCTTGTATCAGACTCCCATGAAAGTACTCAGCGATGTGTAGCTGAAATTATAGCTGGCTTAATAAGAGGCTCTAAACACTGGACGTTTGAGAAGGTGCTGAAGTAGTATTTTTGAGTGATTTATGAAAGTTAAGGAATAAGTTTGAATTATTAAACACATGTAAACCTATGAAGTTGAGGACTTTCAATGTTTTGCCTAACTCCAAGAAAGGACAGGTTGCAGTATTTAATGCTTCGTTGCCAAGCTTTGAGTGCAATTCATAGCTTGGTTTGGTGCCTTTTTAATGCTCGATGGTAGTAAAATGCTACAGAATAAAACTGAAAACGAAAGTAAGGGGTTAGCAAAGCTAACTAGTAGGAAATGATGAAGGAAAGTATTTCTTAATCATGGTTTAGAATTTTCTGATTGAAATAAGTGCCTAAGTCCGCTTCAGACTATGACATCTTTATTCAATCTGGACCTAGATATCTAGACTACCTTTAAATGCACTTCTCTACTGAAAAGTAGTTCTTTAAGACGTTTCCTTAATTTGCCATACTGAATATGTTGTACTTAATTTCAAATCCTCTGAACTGTCTTAAATCTGCAAGTTGAGCTTACGTATTTTCTTTCCCCCTCTACATTTGTTTATCATCTGGAATAAAGTTCTAACAAAGAAATTTGTTCTTTACAGCATGCTTTCTGTGACAGCTCTGTATAACCTTACATTAACATTGTCCATCAGTGAAGTACCTGTAGTTACAGATTTAACTATCCTAAGTGTTTCTATTCTGTGAAGAAAAAAACCTCAGGACATTGGAAGTTGGAAATTAGTTACACTGTGGGAACTTGTTTAAGAAATAATGTCCAACTAAATGAATTATTTTAAATAAAAACATTGTGTTGGTCCTGTTCCCTTGTGTATGTAGTGTATTTCAAAGTGTTGAAAGTAGAAATGTAAGATGACATTTCAAAAGAGAAGTTACACTGGGCTTTCTCGCTGTGGTTTATATATGATAGCAGGAAACACTGGGGTTTATGAAACACTGCAGGAAACTAGAAGAGCTGGAGTTGATTCTGGTTTTGGTGGAGTTGATCTTGCAGTAACTGGCTACAAGGGACTAGTCATATGGAGTTAAACAAGCAATTTGACTTTTGGGGCTGAGAACAAACTGCCTCTTCTGGGACTTTGCTGGTTGAACATGTTACTCTGCCCTGATGCTCATCACTGCCTGTGAGATAGGGGTTATTGACCAGTCTTCATACAAACTATATTCCCCAAACACTCCTCAGACAAAATCATACGCTCAGGTTTGATGATAGTTGGATACAGGATTGCATTTTGACTGTCTTGTCTGTTCAAAAAAGTTTTGCCATCTTGATCTTGGGTCTGAATATAGAGAGATGGAGACTAGCAGTACACACAATCCTTGAGGCAGGAGTAATGTTGGACAACCTGGCCTGGAACAGGGATGCTTGTACAGTAGCAGGACATTTCAAGAAGCCCTGAAGCAGAAAGGGCTGAGAAAATGGTACACCCGTGTAAGGTGGAGAAGGTGTGCAAGAATTGCCATTCTATAAGAAGCAAAGTGTGTGCAGTCACTGATAAGATTTTACTTAAATCCCTATGAAAATGGTACATACTTAATTCACAGTATTTCCAAACACCTTGCAAACAAAATTGAAATAATTTCTGAAATACCAACTTTGGTATTTATTTCCTTTTATAACTATCATACTATTTGCTTCCAGAAACAATATTATTTTTCCATGTTTTGGGAAGATTGGAAGGTTTGGGTTCATAGAGATTAAACAGCCATTTTATCCATGAATAAACAAATTTTGTATTTTGCTTTCCTGCTGAGCAGGTGGAAAAACTTTGGAAGCTTCTCTGCCCATTGCTTCGAACAGCTTTATCCAACATTACAGTGGAAACATATAATGATTGGGGCACATGCATAGCAACCTCCTGTGTAAGTACTCCATTCTCAGTCTTGTTTGTTCGTAATAGTTACGTACAGATGGTCAAGCTTTACAGATAATATGTAAATAAGTTTTATGAATTGAGGTATTTTTGGTAAATTTTTTTCAGATAAAATTGAAAATGGTAAATATGATATAAAAACAGCCTGTTTTAAATCTTGCAACTTTTAATGTAAATTTGTTTTCTTCTACCCTTTACAAATACCCTATATACAATATTTTAGAAAGGAAATAAAACATGTACCTTCAGTTTCTTTCTAAGTATTTTATACAAGCTGTGTAAGATTAGTGGGTGGTGTTAATGTGTGCTCACTAGGTGTTTGTCATTGTTCAGTCTTTTGGAGGTTTTTTGAATTCATTACGCATTTACTCTTGCATAAAAAAGTGCACAGCTTAGCAATATGCTATGAAAACTGGGGTCTCCTAACATACAGTAAGACTTCTGTGGTGGACTGGGAATTGTGGTGTCTGAGAAGCAGGGTAACTGATAGGTTGCAAATATCTTGGATCAGTAATTTTGAAATCGCTGAGCGAAATTCAGCATAGCTTGCCAGCCAGAGCCCTGACAATTAATTAACAAAACTTCCATGATAGAAATGATTATTCAAATATGTCAAAAGTTAAGTTAAAACTGCTTCTATTCTTATTACTCTAATTTACCAAACAATTACCAAACAAAGTGTGGCTTCATTGTATATTCTTCATATTAGGCGTCACTTTGAAAGACATTTAGCTTGTATAATAAATTAAGCCCAAGAGATACAAAGAGAATCATTGTCAAAACTTTCCTTTTTTTACGTTATTTACATTAAAATTCCTGACTTGCTTTATGTCTCTGATACCTATTTATTTTCAGGAGAGCAGAGATCCCCGGAAATTGCATTGGTTATTTGAACTGCTGTTGGAATCTCCATTGAGTGGTGAAGGAGGATCATTTGTAGATGCATGGTAAAATGAATTTTAACTGTTTTACTGTGGTTGAATAAAGAAGGAAATAAAAGTATGGATAAAGTACATTGAAAGCATATTGTAACAGACTGTCGAGGTAGGGCCCCTTTCCGTTTATTGTGCCCCACACAGTGGCCTCTTCCTCCCGCTCCCCTCTCCCCCCTCTCCCCCTTTCTCTCTCTCTCTCTCTCTCTCTCTCTCTTTCTTCCTCCCCCTTTCTCTCTCTCTCTATCTCTCTCTCCCTCTCTCTTCCTATTGAATCCAATTAATGGAATCTTGTGAAGGTTTGGTACTGGTGTAGCAGCAGTATTGTTCCACTTTGAGGGGGAAGGGAAGGAGCAGCTTGGCATGACTACAAATATTTTGTTCTGATTTGTAGCCGACTTTATGTACTGCAAGGTGGCCTTGCACAACAAGAATGGAGAGTACCAGAACTGTTGCACAGACTGCTCAAGTATTTGGAACCTAAACTCACGCAGGTTTACAAAAACGTCAGAGAGAGGATAGGAAGGTCAGTGTTCTCCTCTGCAGTTCTTGATTTTTCTGCCCATTGTATTTGGGTAGCTGGATATCCACGTAGTTGCTGTTTTATCTCTGTGTGTGAATCACTTAATAGAAGTGATATAAATTGTTGTTAACAGACTTGCTTCAAAAGCTTCTGACAGCTTGTTTTTGTCTTTTATTGTACATGGCCTGTCATTCTCCCATTTGAGATCTCTAAAGCTCTTGAAACAAATTTACTGTGCCCAAGCCCTAATAAACAGGGACTCCTATAAAAAGCATTTTAGTAACTTTAGTAACTAGTTGCAGGTCTGTTGCTGGGGGCAGGGGGAGGGTTGTAGATTACTTACTGTCTGTTATCTAACCCTGCTTGATTCAAATATCTATATAGAGGATATCTGAAAAACATTTGTTTTCCAATAACTTTAAGGGGAAATTTATTTTGGAAGTATTAAACTGTAAAGTTTAGCAAACTGATTGCTGACTACTTCTAGCTGTGTTCTCTAAACTGTAGTCATGTTAACTGTATGACTGTATGGCCTTTTTTTTGTGTGTGTGGTTGTTTTGTTTTTTTGTTTTTTTTCCTTTAGTGTTTTGACCTACATATTCATGATAGATGTTTCCTTGCCAAATACTGCTGCAACTAAGTCTCCTCGTGTCCATGAATTCACTACCCGGATACTTGAAAATCTTAAACCCCTTATGGAAGCAGATGAAGAAATTCAGAATCATGTTATGGAAGAAAATGGAATTGGTGATCAAGATGAGCGAACTCAGGGCATCAAACTCCTGAAAACTAGTGAGTTGCCTAATGAGGTTAAGGAATGGAGTATGTTAGGACATGATGATTGAGTACTGCAAATAATATAGTTGCAGTACAAGATTTTTCCTTTTGGATCTCTGCTGTAAGAAAGAGATACCTGCTGTTCTATGTTTGAGGTTTATAAAGTTGAGATGATACAGTACTGGTTAAAAGGCAGCCGAGAATGTGAGGTTTAATATCTGAATACGGGATTAAATTTAACAGCTAGTACAGGTCTACTCTGTTTGTGAAATCTTCCGGGCTAGTCTTGCCATGAATTTGGTCTATAACTTGTTCTGTGGATTGGTTCGGTTTGNATTGTGTGTGTTTTCTTGTTTTGTTTAACTACCTTGTTCAGTGATCGTTTCTCTTTATAAAAACAGTTCTGAAGTGGTTGATGGCAAGTGCAGGACGGTCCTTTTCTACAGCTGTCACAGAGCAACTTGAACTTTTACCATTATTTTTCAAGGTATCCATTTTAATTGCTGCTCTATTAGTCATGTTTGATTAGAAAGTGATTCTACATATAAGTCAAAGTTATAAGGGACTTTTTATTTGAAAAGAAAACCACCACCACCAACAAAAATATGTATACTGAGGAGACCCAAATGTTGTTTTTATGCTTATGTAACTTTACAGCTGATAATCTACATTGTTGCATTGTTCCCTGAAAATAATGACTTTTAGATGAGTATGTCCTGTATGTTTGTAGAAGTTTGTGGGGAAAGAGTATTTAACTCATGAAGAAATGCATGTTGTTTCTGTTCTGATAATTAGCTCTAGTTTTTTTTTCTTTTGTTCCATAGATGGACAATTCTTCTAAATGGTACTTCTCCTCTTATATTTCTCTTGACACCTCTAATCCTTGTATTCTTTTGTGAAGTTGGGTCATTTACCTTGCACTCAAAAGATAACAGTTAATGTTTTGCCCCAAAGTGTGAATTCAATGTAAGGAACAAATTTTCAGGGACACTTTCTAAACGCAGTCTTGGGGGAGGAGGATTATGTATAGTTAAGTGTCTTCAATGCTATGCATCTGAAAGAATGCATACTTGCATGCTGGAAAGTGTACATCTCACTTTATATTATTGTTGGATAATTGGCTGATGTTTATATATGTTCCCCCAAAATAAAGAAAAGGTTTACTCACTCAGAAGTGAACTTGAAATATTAATACAGCTTTAACTCAATTTTGGATCCATATCCATAAATGAACTGTCTGCCACCAAAAACATTGCCATGTGGAACCAAAGTCTTAATGGCACCCATTTAACCCTTCTTAAGACTTCAGACTAGCTACAGATTAATCAAGTGCAATATGGTGCAATACAAAAATGCCTAACTCCACTAGATGTACTTTCTCTGAAGTGAACAGGGATTTCTTGATTCATTCCATTTATTCCTTGTTTTTTATTGTTGAGACTATTTCAGCATTATTGTGTTAATCTCATTAAGGGACAGTTTTCTTTCAGGATTTTGCTTTTAGCGATGCTTATTTACTAGCTCTAGCTGTTGGTTTTTTTTTCCCCCCCCCCAATCTTGTTCTATAGATCGCTCCGGTAGAAAATGACAATAGCTATGATGAGCTCAAGAGAGATGCGAAGATGTGTCTGTCATTAATGTCTCAGGGTTTGCTGTATCCTCAGCAAGTGCCTTTGGTACTTCAGGTGCTAAAACAAGTGAGTCTGGTCTAAATAGCTTAAAGTTTCTTGTTATCTGATGCACGCTGCGCTATTTTTTTTTAAGATTATTATAGTTGTGAATTGAAGGGAATCAGATGAATCCTTCCAGATGAAAGGAGAAAGTTTATTAGAAATGTTTTATAACATACTTACAAACGTATCTTTGCAATAGATGTATTTTGTTTTGTTTCACACTTCCAAACTTATCTCTATAAAAGAATAAACTGTATTTTAAGAAATTAAAATTTGGTTCAGCAGTGAGTCAGTTTAAGCCAAATATTGTCTCTTCATGAGTATTATCAATTCAAAATCCTTTTTCAAAATGAATTAACGTGTAGTTAATGTCAGTTAACTGCCCTTGAGTCTCTGCCTTTTTATAGTTCTGGAGTATTTTTATCAACTTCTACTTTCTCAAAAACAACAAAAATGAAAATGCACTCTTGACTTGCATGAAAACAAAGTATATACATAATAAACCATTAAAGAAATCCACTCTTTTTCTGTAGTCATTCAAGACTGATCTACAGTAGTAAAATTACCTTTTGCTAGAAGTTGGTGTAAGCTCTACACACAATCAAAATGGGAGTGGCAGTGTTGCCATCCAGGCTGCTCCCGCTCCTGACACCTTCAGTACTTTGGGCTTGCATAAGTACATGGAGATGAAAGTAAAGACACTTGCAAAATCGTTGCTTTCCATATCTGCTCTGTGCAATATATACTCAAGGAGATCAAAATTTCTGGTTTATTTATATTATCTAATGACTGAAGTCTGGAATGAATCAAAAGGAGGGACTTGCCTAATTTGTCTTCTACAGTATTGGATACCTGTTACGCTTTAAATCTTTGTATGCTTTGGAAGTTAAGAGTGTATGAAACAAAAATAACTGAAGGAGGGAAACTTATTTTATTTGCAACTGTCCTCAAAAGCTTGTTTTAATATTGTAAGATTTAAATCAAGTAGCTGCTTTTCATCGCATCCTTACTTTTTAATACTTACTATGCATTTTTACTTGTAGACAGCAAGAAGCAATTCTTGGCATGCCAGATATACCATATTAACCTACCTCCAGACCCTGGTATTCTACAATCTCTTTATTTTTCTCAACAATGAAGCAGCAGTCAATGACATTAGATGGCTGGTTATAAAACTCCTGGAAGATGAACAGCTTGAGGTAAGTAATCTCTTTTCTCATGGAATCTTACTACTGGTGGGGAAAAATAAAGTCAGATGTGGTATGCTTACTTTCATATGAATGGTTTCTTGCCTTTGCAAAGTTTTATGAAAAGCCCTACCGGTTGTAAATTTAATACAATGTGTATTTGTAGCTTAGCATTCTTGTTTTAAATATATAACTAACTTTATAGGATTAAATTTTTTTAATATTTCATTTTTGATAGGAAAACAGCTGTTCAGAAAATTTCATTTGCAATAAAATAATATCAAAAGTTTCATTGTTTCTGCTTTCTCAGTTAAATATTGCTTTGTTTCATTGTTTCTTATTGTTTCAAGTACAGCTGAAATAGGGATATTATCATTATACTACAAATAGTAGCATGGATATCAGTAGAAAGTTCAGCTTTCAACAAGGTAAAATTCCATAACATGAAAATTCTATAAAACCACTGTTTGTTACTCTACAGGTCTGTTTGCCATGTAATCATATTAGCTAATCAGTGATAAAAATACGTTCTGTATACATCCCACTCACTAAGGAAACATTTCTTCAGTTACGATGAGTAGATTTTTCTGTGGAGTGGCAAAAGTTGCATGCATAATAGGACAGAATTTGTCTAACAGATGCTGTTATTGATAGTGTTACATGATTTAAAAAAAAAAATTTCTAAGCTTACAAAAACCTGTAGGACTGACAAGTACGTCTCCTGAGCTAGAGATACTCCAGTTTATACAAATGGAAGGAGATAAAACCCTAAATTGTGGCTATGGCGCATGCATACTGTTGAAAATCTGTGTATGAATGCACATTATGCTGCTAGAAGAGCTATCAGGATCACAAGCTAGTCCTCAGAAAAAAAGGTGCCTAGTGTGAATCTCATTGCATCTTTTTGTCATATTTCTAAAACCTGGAAAAAATCACAAAAAATACTTCAATCTCTGTCGGTAACTTTCAGAACTGACAAGGGCTTGTATTAAATGACATGAGTTTAAGTGTGTTTGATCATGTTCAAGCACTGTGACAAATCTTTAGTGTTAACCTCCAGTCCCATTCCTCCCCCCTCCCACCATTTTTACTGATCTTTGTGCTGCTGGCAAATATTAGTGAAATCCTACTTATAAATTAAGAATCTTACATTAATATAACTAAACGATTAGTAGTTTGAGTGCTTTCTTTCTTTCTAGAGGAAAGAAGATTCTGAAGTGTGATACCCTTCTACCAAAAGCAAGATCTTGTTTTAGTTTTTCTGAAATTACATTTAAAATAGCTGTTAAACCTGAGATGTGAAGCCTGCCTTTATAAAAAGTGGATTGCAAGTAACTTGAATACATGAATTTATGGATTAAAAGGCTTAATGTTACAAATTCTATACACATTTCATGTAATTCCTACAGAATAGCATGTAGACTACTGACCCAAGCATGCCAATCTCATTCTTCAGGTGAGCTCTTTGTCTTCCATGTCATTACTTGCTAAGGTGAGCTGGAAGACAAAAGCGGGCAACCTTGGATATGTTGTTATTCACACTTCGCTCATAATCTCTTATGACTTTGAAAAATACCTTTTATTCACTTTAATATACTTTATCTAGTTATTTCAAATGTACAAAATGCATCTCTGTAGTGCAGAGGAATCAAATCAAAAAAGGCTTATCTGTGTTCATAATCATTTATGATCATGTTGTTACCATGGAAGCCTTCACTTTTCAGAGAAAAGTAATCTTGTTCATTCTTGATAATAATTGGCAAGACACAGTCTGAGCAATTCTCATAGAATTTTTTTTTTATGTTGAATTTCTAAGATGACTTATGATTTCCGTATAAAACCCTAACTAGTGCCTGGTATCTTTCCTTATCCTGTGAAACTTTGATTTTGATTCTTAGTTTTAAAGCTTTTTTTTTTTTTTTTTGCTTGTTGATGAGAAGTGCCAAACCTGATCATCACGACCCTGTTCATCTTGTTCTTTTCTTTAATATACGGTTTAAACTTCTAATATTTCTAAAATTACAGTTCTTGACCTTCCTAGTAATTTCATATTTTCTGCCTAAAATCATTGTAAAGAACCTTGGCAAATGACAATGTCAAATGACCATGTTGAGTGTCAAATAGCAATATGACAGTAACAGGAAGTGAACCTGGGTCATAAGACAGCGTGGCTTTTACTGAGTGCAGATTTCATGTATCTAGTTTCAAGCTTAAATATCTAGGATCAAAGAATACTGTATTAAAGCTAGGTGGTGGTGTGGGAGATTCTCATTCTGCAAGTCAGTGGGCTGTCATGGATCTGATGTCTTGTGGCAGAGGACTGTGGCTGTAAGAGCTAATGTGATCCTGCAGCTGGAAGAGGGGAAGACTATCCAGTCCAGAGAGACTGTATTGTTGCTATGTACAGCAGTATAACCACTGCTGAATTTCATGTCTAGTTTTCATGTCATGTAGGTTGTTGGAGAGAGCTGCAGGAATGATTTGAGGTTGGGAAAGCATGTTTTGCAATAAAGAGTTCTATTTACTCAGTCTGAAGTGGAGGAAAAGTGGAAGTGGCTATATTCACTTCATCTTACATGCAGAGACAGTGTACCTTGTTGTTTCAGAACTCTTTCTAATTTAAGCTACGCAAAGGTATAGTAAAAACTGGAAAAATTACTTTCTACATTGTATTTACAATTTATAAATTGCCATAGGATCATCTCCCTGTGGGATGTGATAGGTTGCAGATAAATAAGCTATTTACAAAGATATACTAAGCTTATTTAAAGACCTCAGAGGTTAAGAAGACCTAAGACTTGCTACAGGTGTTAGTGCTTAAACATTCAGTTACACCAGAAATTAAAATAAGTAGTCATGGATAATCTGTTGTAGTCATAAAACCTACAAAAATCAAAGGGAAGACTCGGTGTGGAGATACTTTTTGTAAAATTGTTGCTGAATTTGTTTGAAGTGATGGCCAAATTAATATGAATTAATATGAAAGCTTTTTTTTTTTTATAAGCATTTCTTCCCATGATACTGCAATATTACAGTAACTATTTCTTGTATTAGTAGTCTCTTGCAAGTACTACACTGGTTTTCTTGCATTGCTGAGCATTGTCCATCTTGCTTGTATAACTTTTTGTTCTGATTTTTCTTTTTAGTTTTATAGACTTTTAACAGTCAGTTCTGATCCCCCCCCCCCAAAAAAAAAAAACCTTTGTTTGGCAGAGTATTCCTCTGCTACTCTTCTGTAGTTTTTATATTCTGTAGCTCATCATATGAGTATGATGGTCTGTAAATTCTTCAGTGTCAACTGTCATGATTCATGATTTAATGTATGATTGCTTCTAGGTGCTCCTTGCAGCAAAGTGTACCTTTCAGTTAGGTTATTAATTTAGCAATGAAAGTGGTTTTAATAGAGTGAATAGTGATGTAAATGCCTGCGGTTCATGTGGGAGCTTGTTCACTTTACAGCTAAGCTTCGTTCTGTTCTGGGTCTCGCATTAGCACATCATGTTTCATTTAATAGCTTAGTTCTTAAGAGACTCACAAATTGCTGATAAACAATACTGGCAGACTTTCACTTCATACTTCTTTATGCTATTAATAAAGTAGATCACGTTTGAAAAATATGTTGTAGAAATGTAAATGGAATGAAGTGAAGTCTCAAGAGCTTATTGTTAACTTACTATGTTTAATTATTGCAGCACTTGCAGCTATACTTATTGCTATGTGGAGCTTGAGAACATTATGTTCAAGGATATAATTTATTATAATCTGCTGCATTGGATTCAGAGCGTTGGTAGGTGTTCGTACTCTAGCTAGACAAACGTTCTGTTTACAGTTACGTGTGACAGTATGTACTTACTGATAAATCTGGCAGCTGCTGTCAACATTTTAGCAAGTTCATTTGGTTTTCAAGTTTGTAAAAGTTAGGATGTTTTTGTCAGCCTGTAAATATTTTAAGTGGAAGTGAGTTTTTTGAGGGACTGAAATTTAAATATGGTCTTCCATTTCTGTAACTCTGTGGTTTGGGGAGATTTGAGTTGATGAGGTAAATTAGTAATGCTGATGGGTGGTACTTGCTTTTCAAAGCAGTGAGTGTGTTGTCTCCACTTGTAATCCACTAAAACCATGTTATGTTTGTCTAAAAGGAATGGAGAAGGAAATCTATATTTTGAATGGATTGGCAATTAGATGAAAATTGATTTTAGTCTTGTTTTTTTTGATTTCTACATTACTAAAAAGAGCAATATTTTTCTCAACCTGTAGTCCTGTTTTTACTCATAGTGAAGCAATTGGTATTCAAGGCAACAAAGTAATGCTGGAGCATTATAGAATTGAATTGTTGACTATGAACTGCTGAAGCTACTTGTTATTGCGTATTACTCCAGTGTCAGTTATGTCCCTCAAAGAATTCTTGTGTTGCGAGGAGAACAGAATCAACTTGGATAACATCTCGTGAACATAACTTCTGCCTTCTCTTGAAGGCTCTTCTGCTTTTGTCAATTCTAATGTTTCCACATACATCCAAGGGAGGGGAGGGAACTAAGTGCTTTTGAATAAAATACACACTTTTTGCTTGATAAACAAATGTTAATACAGAGGCTATTACTAATTTTTGTAAAGCAGACTGATTACTTAGCATGATGCATCTTGCTTTCATTCAGAGTCTATTTTTAAACTTTGTAAAATAGTCTAGTTCATGATAAACACTTCTTGACAATGCAGTTAAATTACATTTGCTCTAGTAGTAGGTCACCTTTTCTGACAAATTATGTAAAGATAGACAAACTATGTATTCTATATTACAATAAAACTACGTTTAATTTGTGAAGAGTCATATAGCAAGCTGTAGTAGTGTATTGTATGACCTGTGAGATAACAAGATAAAATCTGAAAGACTTTTCTTGAGCAGAGTTTGGCAACTTGGCCTAACTGGATGTGCTTGAAAGGATGGTAATAACACAAAGGTCTGTTTTCTGCTGTGCGTGTTTGCTGACTAGCTGTTGTTTGTGCTATCTCTGCTCACAGGTGAGAGAAATGGCCGCTACCACACTAAGTGGTTTGCTACAATGTAGTTTTCTCACTATGGATGGTCCTATGCAGACCCATTTTGAACAGCTGTGCAAAATGAGGTTACCAAAAAAAAGAAAGCGAGACCTGGGTTCAGTGGTGGATACAATTCCTTCTGGTGGTAAGAAAATTGTTTCAGAGACTAAAATCATGCATTTCAAGAGCAGTTGAGGAAGAAATAAATATTTCGTGCTACACTTGAATGCTTATTCTGCCAGCATTCCAGATGGAGTAGGATTTGTCTTGTGGTTAAGCAGTATTTAGAAAATTAGTATTTACCCAGAGAAACACAAGACTTGTTGCCCATGCAAATATTTTTTTCCTTCATAAATATTCATAAACCATAATGGCAAACCACTTGTCCTTATGGACCTTACTGTGTCTTTCTGTGTATAAAGTGCAACCCCTAATCCTTGTTAAGTGCTTTGAGAGATCTTTGTAGCATAAATGATGAATGAGAATATACTATTACCAAAAAAGGTAAACAATGTCCTAGGTTAAATTAATTTACTGCTTTTACAGATTTAACACTAAAGGGATTTGTTCATTTTCCATGTGCTCAGTTCATGTAGATGCAGTTCAATGCAGGGTACTTCTAAGCGGTGGTCCTCCTGCATGTGTTGGATGGCAGAGCATGATAAGGGAAAATGGAACAAGATTTCCCTGCTCCCACCACACCATGAACATATCCCATATCAGACTGCCAAATGAGGTTCCTGTGTGATCATGGCAGATTTTTCTTTTCCATCCTGCGAAAATGGCTTTGAAAGAATGAGATTCGGAAAGGCCAAATTAATGAGTTTAGACTGAGTTTAAATGCAAACAAGGACTTTTTAGTTCTTCCTTAGGAAGAACAAGGCCTTGAAAAATCAATCCATTTTTTGGAGCTTATAGCAATAATGTGTGGGGCAATGCCATATCAGCCCAAAGATCATTTGACAAGACTGTATTTTCAGTAAGGCCTGGGTACTATACTTGAAGTACCATGAATGGAACTGGAGCATACTTCATGTCTTGCTTGACTCTTTCTTTTTTTGGTCTGGCTCTGGCTACAGCAGTACTCTTCAATATGCTTTACAACTAGAAGCTGTTACAGGCCACTGTTGACTTAGTTTGGCTGACTGCCTGAGAGTGAAGAGGCTTACAAAAAGGGGGGGATAGCTATTTCCTCAGTAAATAAATTTCTTAGCTGCATCAACATAATTTCACACCTCACCCACCTTACCTTCTGTTTACTAGGAGTGTGGGTTTGGGTTTAAAAAAAGAAGAGGAAAAAAAAAAAAAACCCTTAGGGACTTTGCTTTCTGACCAAACACTTGGTATGTCTGCATCACCTTCCTTTGACCCAGAAGGCCTGGGCTTCCAGATCGTCAAGTAATTCCAGTATTTCAGAGAACATTCCAAACATAAAAACAGGAAACAGTGGACATGTAGTTCTTGAGAGATTTACTGTATGAATAACTTAGATTCTTTGAGAAAATCTCACTTTAAATGTTTATAAAGCTTACAGTAGTTGTAGATTATTTTTTGTAGTTGTAGATTAGTTTTTATATATTCTTCCATTAAAAAATAAAAAATGCAAGAAAGCAGAAGCAATTTGGAGATCAAGACACTTGTGTGATTTGATTTGTGACTATTTGGTCTAAAGAACTATTTGGTTTCCTATAAAACCTAGAAATCTCTTTACAGTAATGGGTTGGTTTTTAATTTTGGGGTCAGAACTTCCTTAATATTGTTATCAGTATGCTATTCTAATTTGATCATCTCTGTTTAATATATAGGCCCTTTTCAGTCATCTCCATCAATTAGAAATAGTTTTATTTTCACAGCTTTAAGTTTGGCTGTGTAATTGAAGTATGTGTTAGATAAGATATTTGCACCTTGGCAAATATAAGTTCATATCTTTCAATTGCAGACTTGGTTAAGCGCCATGCTGGGGTGCTAGGACTTAGTGCATGTATTTTGTCAAGTCCTTATGATGTACCTACCTGGATGCCACAGCTCTTGATGGATCTCAGTGCTCATCTTAATGATCCTCAACCTATTGAGGTAAAATACATATTCAGATTCCATTTTTTTATTAAATATAACACATCTAAAATATGCGTGACTCAGCTCCTGTTTCCTTAAAAAGTGGGAGCTGTTAAAATTGGTTTCTGCTGCTTTTAGAGTCCCACATGCATTTTAATTCACGTACTTAAGTTTCTTGTGTGGAATTTCTGTTCTTGCTTCCAAACTTAAAGCATAAACTGAAAGCCGCAAGAATGGTACCTGTAATGGAGAAACAGTCTTATTTGATTAAAAAGGTCACTTTTGTGCATGCCCACAAAGGTATAACTGAGTTGCTTTGGAGGTCTAGAAAACATTAACCTGAACAAAAAAATCATTCTGAATTGTTTAAAAAACAAGGTTTTGAAACTTATTCTTAGAGCTGCTTATAAATGAAATTTTTACCTTTATTTTTTGCTCTGTGTATTCCATTTTATTGACTCGGGCTGTTAACCAGGGTGGTGAGCTCGCTTGCTGAAGAATTCCATAGATTTAACAATCTTTGCTAGGGCTTTCTTTACTGATTTAGGAAACTGTACCAAGTGGACTTCTCTTATGATAATATAATCATAATTTTAATTATTTTAATAATGGAAGATCATTTTCCTCTGATTCTTTTTCTATGCAAGTTATTTACACGACTGATCCAATATGACTCTCATGTTTTACTTCTGTCTTGAACTGAAAAACCAAGAGGAAGAGGAAAACCATTTTGCTTACACTTTATAAATATCTATTACTTAAACTTAAAGTTGTAAGATGAAGAATACATTTTGTAAGATTGCTGGAGTCCTGATTCTGGTCAAAAGACTTTAACCACCATTATAAAAATACCAGGGAGGGAACTGGCTTGGAGCCCTCCTAGCCTTTGTAACTGCTCACTTATTTCTACTCAGCAGTTATTTTTATCTGTTGTGTTTAAATGTGTGCTTTGTCATGGAGTTTATATCCATAACTGATAACAGATCAATACTGATTGTCTGCTATGCAGATGACTGTGAAAAAAACACTGTCAAATTTCCGGAGGACACACCATGACAACTGGCAGGAGCATAAACAGCAGTTCACTGATGACCAGCTGCTAGTCCTTACAGACCTCTTGGTTTCACCATGCTATTATGCATAGATAGGTAAGATTATATATGTTTTGACATAAATTGAGAGAAACATCAGTTCTGCAAAACTTACTCTAGCTCTCCAGTTTAGCGTGGCATAGGGAAGAAACCCCAAACTACTGTGAGAATGCTCTTGCCAAATATAAGTCCTTTTCACCTCTAGTGGATTGTTCAGTATCAGGTTTGTTTTGGGTGAATATTGTTGTCTATCTTTCTGTATGTGTTTTTGTATTATGCTAGTGTTTTGATAAGACACTCATGCCTGTTTTCTTGAATATTGTGCTCCCTTCACTTTCATTGTTGTCTGCCAGCTGACTGCCTTTTAAATGCTTGGCAGTTTACGAGAGATAAGGCACTTGCTGCATGGTACTTCTGATGCTTTGGGGGACTGTAGCCCACCATCCAGTACAGTATATGGCCCAAGTCTCATGATGGAGAATGACTGCTACAGAATTGTTTCCTCTTCCACCCTGTAGCTTTGCTACCAGGACTCTTCCCACAGGCATGTCCCTAAAGGCAACTTTCTCATCCATGGAGTTTGTTGTCTTTGTTAAGCTGCAAGATTCTCACCTGTCCCGTATTGTGATGTTTTGTGACATTCTTCCAAGAGGAGTTTATATTTTTATTTAGTTCTGTGATAACAATGTGAGGAAATAATCTTCTGAATTCTTTTTATTCAGGTTACTCCTGGGAAAATGAGGATGTAGAAGACTTGCTACAAAATAAAGGAAACTCAAAAGAAATTTATTACATAGAAAACTTTGTATTGGACATCCTGATGCCTCATCAAAACCACTTTTAAATACAAACATAAAGACCTGGTTCTATTCCTAAGGAATTTCACCTGCCCAGGGAGCCCCAGTCTCCCTATAGCATTCAGAGAGCCTGATCATGATTTTATTGCCAAGACCCTTGTCATTGGCCTGAATCACACATCTGTCCTTGTTGCTGCTTTCTTGCACAGAGACTCGCACTGCACATTTCTTATCCTCTTTCTCTTACCCTTCCTCCTAGCTGTTTCTGATATCAAGGATATGCAGAACCAGAGAGCACTGTAAGCCAGAATATTCTCAGTGGAGCTCTTCAGTTTTGCTGATGCAACTTCTTATCTGGTCAGCTTACAAGACCAAGAACCTGTCTTTGTCAAAGGATTTATTTTTCGCTACTTGGGTTTGAGTACCCACCAGATGGTGGGCTCTGTATCATTTAATCCACCTCAGGGCAGGATTGCCTTTTTGTATCTTCTTTGCAGAAATGTAAATAGCTCATCTTCTCTGTGCAGTATAGATGATGGCAGGACAAAAAATGGGGATTGCAAGCTCCTACTGCCTGGCCAGGTGGTCATAGATAGCTTGACCAAGTGTGGGGAAAAAATCCATGATTATCTGCATATTTCTAAGGGTGAAAGACTATGGGTGTTTTTGCATAGTTAGAGCCCAAAGCTATGAAATTGTGGACTATCAGGTGATGGTTGAATTCACAGAATGAAGTGTATGCACAGTGTGTAAAGGCACTGAATAGCTGACTTTTTAACAGCATATTCTCGTAAAGATTGTCTGTTTGAGCAAGCACACCTTGCTCAAAGATTGTGGAAGCTCTGTATTTTTTTTTTTTTGCCTGCAGCTTTGTTCAGAGACTGGTATCTATTGGCTATTTAACAACATGTTTAATATGTGTTACATAGTTGTAAAAGACTGTATAAATTGTAGAGGCATTGCATTGACAGAACATTGTACAGTTTGCAACCTTTTACATAACACCATTGTGAGATTAATTTGTAAAGATTCATACTTAGATGTTAATACTGTAGTAGTTCTGGCTTTTGTATCAAATCAAATGCCATTATTAGTTTTTTAAATTATTTTTCTTTAACACAATATCTCTTCATGTCTAAAAGGCAGAGGTTTCATTTTGGTTTTCTTGTATCTCATTATTACTGTGTCTCATTCAGATTTTAATGCAACACTTGTGGCCATCTCTAAATGCTGACATCACATATTCTGATGTGATAAGTTCACAGAATGTGAGGTACATTGAAATAATTCATGAACTGGTGTGTGTTTCAACTTCCATGCAGTCCTACAGGAGCACTGATACATTCTGAGTGATCTACCTGCTGCGTATGTGACAACCCAGACTTCAAAGCACAGCAGTGTTCCTGGTGCAGTATTTAATGAGTGTCAGCACACAGATGTAACCACTGTATAGCGTAGTGCCAAAATTATTTCAATTGTGTACCTAGTTTAAAACGCAATAAATGGATTGTTTGTAACATCAGCATTTTTGTCTTTCTAAAGTGGAAATCTGTTACTTTAAGAATATAATTTAAGATTGTTTACTATGATTTTGAGCTTTTTGTATGAGGTATGTGTTTCTTGTGGGACTTGGCAGTGAATTAAGGCAACATTAAAGATTAATCAAAGAACCAGTTCTAATTATTTGAGGCACTAGTTTTTATTTAAAAATAATCTTGTGCCTGATGAAACTTACCAAAAACTTGTTAATTTTTGTGAAGTACACTTAAAATTGGAGAAACTAGATTGAAACAGAGATTTTTTTGCTGTCTGATAGAATTCACAAAAAAATTGAAATAAAAGTAATGGAAAGTATTGGCAGTAAAGAATGATCTTTAAAGTATGTGGTGACTGATTAACTGATAGAGCAAATATTTTTGCCATTTTGTTTATATCAGAGGCAGCTGGCAGTAGGATCCAGCTCTGCTGCTTTGTACACTAGTTGGGAGGAGTTTCTTTTCATATATGTCCATAATCCAGCTGTACGTGGAATTGGTTGCAACATTGAGAATCTGGTGCTCTGCAGAGAATCATTCTGCAGTCAGAGAGGTATTACAGCAAATAAGTACTTAGTACTAATTCATGATCACTGTTTTATAAGTCAGTAATAAATTACTTGATCTCAGCAGATTCCCAGAAAATGATACTTACTCCAAGTACAGTTCTACAGGATAAAATATACCAGTGATTGTGTGAACACACTTGTATTAATTGTCTTTTTTGTGGCTGAAAGATTAAATTTTGCTCTCCTATTCTAAAGGTGTAGGAGCAATTTTGAGTTATTCATTGAATTCTGTAACTTGATTGCTGCTTTTATTCCCCAGCTTTCTCCACCAATATATTCATGTAATGAGTTCTAAGCTTTCCATCACCTTGAAGCTTGATCACATGATGAAGTAGGAGCTTGGGCTGCATGAGTACTCAGGGCTTCTTCCCATTCTCATTACTCACTTACCATTATAAATCACTTTTCTCAATGGCAGCCCAATGTTGAAGCTTACAGGTTGCATTTCTCTGTCTCAAAAGAGACTTCACAGAGCTTGCTTAGCCCTTTTCTTTAAGTTTGCCTCAATGATAGTTCAGTGCTTTAAGGCTGATTTTGATGAACTGCTGAGCAACATTTAGCCCCCAGTCTTTGTTCAGACTTGCACACTTCTGGGACATTTCTCCTAAGATGAGCTGTTTTCTGCTCCTTTCCTGTATCTCCTGGCAACTCTCAAAGGAGGCCAGGCCAAGCCGTCTCCTCCCTACAGGCCTGCAGATGAAACAACTGCAACATCTCAGTCTGCAGAGGGAGACATTTCTAGTGAGGGAGGCTTAGTGAAAAGTGAAGAAATTCAGGATAAAAGTGAATAATAAGGGCAATGGAGATCTTGGACATTGGTAGTCTTAATGACCATACATCAGTCTGCACAAATAAGGTCAATGATGACTACTGTTCAAAGTATAAAGCTTTGGTTTGTAAAAGCTTGCTTTTTTTTGTGGTAGATGGATTCTGTGATGCTCCCACTGGCAACTGGTTTATGAGGTACAAATTTTTATTTAAGCTTAAACTTTAGCAATGATTTGTAAGTAACTTTGTGACCAGTGGTGACACTTACCTTGGGGATAGTGGGGTTTGTCCCCACCAGAAACTTGCAAAATGTTAAAAGTCTTTGTGGCTGCCCCTAATTATGCTATAGACTAGTATTTAACCTCTCATGAAACAACATTCTTCATCAGCTGCTGATGGGGCTGGGGGGACCTGTTTGCATATCCTCACCAAAAAAGTTTCAACCTCTCTGTGTAAACTAGTTGCACTTCATATGATGCAATGAGAGAGCTGAATTATTAGCATATACATATCGGGTTTCTACCTGGTGTGCTTAATATATCCTCTCACGCATATCCTCTCATTTCATCACTCCTGGTAGCCAAGAGAAAGCAGAAAGCATTCTGCTGGCAACCAGATAATGAAGCAGCCACAACCAGCAGCTGACAAATGGTCTGGCTTCAAAATTACACCTATGCAGATCAGCCAGCGCACTGAGCTATCCTAGAACAACCTCATGGGGAAACGAAAATAGCAGAAACTTGGATAGGTCCAGTAGCATTTCATCACAACAGATGTTGCTACATATGTCTTTAGCGGGCTGTAGCCTTCGCACTTGGAGGTGGTATTAGCTGATTTAAACCAGTTTGTGGTGGCAATCTATCAATGGGTGACTGCAGATCAGCAAAGTGGTCTTGAACAAATCACAGAATGGAGCGGAGAAAAAAGCAATTAGCCCAGAAGAGAGAGAATGAAATACTTTAACAAGCAGTGATTATAACTTGCCTGCTATTATCTGTCTTTTCTGAAGGTGCTAATAATGTCTCCTAAGTCAGAGCCCACCTGATCTCCAGTTTGCTATGCAAGAAGAATTATTACTACCTTTCCTATCTGCTTCTCCCTTATCTGTTTGTCTTCCCTTAGCCATCTGCGAATACTAAGAGACAATCCCATCTATTTACAGGATACTATGTGCTGGCCTGGTATTATCACCTGTTGCCAGGTGAAAAGGAGAGCATTTTTTTTCTTTTCTTCCTTCTCTTCAATGATTTACCCAGTTGCTAAAGGACAGGTACTTAGGCAAAACTTCCTTCTAAGAATCTTTCTCAAGCAGAAAGTATGAGCTCAAATGGTTTAGTGACTTCTGAGGAAAAAGGCAAGGAGAAAGACATTCCCTATTCAGGTTTAAAAAGAAAAAAAAAATTGCCCTATTAGAATGGTGCAATTTCACAACTTATTCAGAGGACAGGGAGGAGATCTTTGGCTACTACAAAGCCATCTGAGTTCCAGTGACTTTATACTTGGAGAGACCTGAATGAAATTAATGCAGATCTTTCTTTCTTCAAAACAAAACTGACCTGTGATCATTTGTCTAGAGTATTTGGAACAGGGCACAAAGGGCCTTTTCTGAACTGCATAGAATTCATTGATTTCAGATCGTGTGCAAAATAAACTGGTACTGTGAGAATATTCTTTCTCCCATTTGCAGTTAAACAATAGAAAATGTATGAGATAAAATATCCCTATCGGGAAGTAGAAAGAAGTGAAATCACAAGATTAAAAATTGGACTTGGATGTTCAGTTATTTCATGAATTGAAATTGAAACAACACGTTTATAAAGTACTGTATGCATCTGCATCATTACCTAGTAAAGAGCTGCTGTCACAGCACAGTTTCAGGAAGTTCCTGGACTGGTTTCTGTGTTACATGGAAGGGTGACGTCCCAAACAGCACGCAGAGCTTAGAGAGAAAAGCAGAGAGCCCAGCTTGGGCTGGGCTACATTGCTCTTCCTAGGTTGCTGCGATCAAGATACGGCCTGAAACAGCGAGGAAAGTAAGTGGGCCAGCCCTGAGAATAAGACCCCTAGACCGTTTCTCTGTTCTCAGGCTTCCACAGTGGCTTTGCTCCACTTCCATGCAGGACTTTATGTGACTCTACCTGTTACTAAGCTCCTGTTTGTTATAAGGAGCTACTTTGAAATGTTGCAGCAAGGAGGAATGGTTCTTCTTATGGCCAGTTAAGGATGCCAGTCAAACTACAGTTAGGGAAGAAGGGACTAGAAGGCGGCTCCAATGCTGATTATGGTAATTTTAACAAATAGAAGGTTTAGGACTTGATCTTGAGTCTATTGATATCAATGAAAAGGCTACTATTCTCTTATGTTCGCTTTGGATCAGGTCTTTACAATGGTTGTATCTGCCAGAGAGCATACTGTACCAGGCCAGCGGAGATCGTACCTGTAGAGAAGCTGAGCCAAATTACTGAAAACTAAAACCATTTATTTGCAGTCTCCCAGACAGCTCAGTAACACCAAACAATTCTAGTTTAAATAATGACCATTATGGAATAATCTCTGGGGCCTGAGGTCTTTACCCTGATCAAAGGCTTAAAAATCACAGTTATGGTGATGATGTTGTAAGGCTCAGAATTCATTTGGGTTTTTTTTTTTTGCTTGAGTTGCAGTGACTTACTGTTTAGTAATTATCTTGCTGGAGCCTTAAGGATGGAATAATCTCCCATATTTACATAATCATGTGGGTATACTTGTGCATGTGAAAACCTGCTGAAATCACAGCAGAGGCATAATACTTATTTTGATGAAAACGTAAAAGAAAATGACAAGAGAGTATGGGTAGTAAGACTTAAATTGTGCTCTTGGGTGGCACCATGGACTCAGCATTGGTGGACTGCGTTATCAACGAGTTGAGCTAATCTGTGTATAGATTTAAAAAAAAATTGCAGGTGGAAAGAAAAAAAGAAGATGAAGAGGTTGGCTGAGGGATCTGAGGATGGGATCTGGGTTTTTGGTAGGGGAAGTATTAATGCAAATGGTGTAAGAGATCAGGTTAGAGGAGAGGGCACTTGTGGGGCAGAACAGGGATTTAGGGAGGGCTGACAGGAATGGAGACATGTGGGATGTGCAGGAGAAAAGACAGCTGGGGGCCTGGTGTGGAGCTGCAGTCTGTGTGCAGGAGGTGTGCTGAGCATGAGACTGGGGCTGAAGAAGCTGCTGCATGTGAGGGGAAGCACGGAGAGAGGACAGGAGTTACGGGGTAGCTGCCTAGCCGTGTCCGTGGAAGCTGCAGAGCGCGGTGGGCAGGCTTGGGAGGTGTGGGACATACTATAGCAGGGCCCAGAGGGCTGAGCGTGCCACAGGAGGCAGAGGGATCACCTCCAGCATTGGGATATGGAGGGTGGATGTAACTGAGAGTGGCCCTGGGTGCTGAGGAGGGAGGCTGGGAGCACCCAGGGACATGGAGCGAAGAGGGGAGCAAGGGGAAGAAGCGTCTGGGGCATGTGGGGAGAGGGGCCGGGGCACGTGGAGCAGGGGATGAACCAGGGGAGAGGCGCCGTAGGCAGTGAGGGGGAGGGATGGGTGCCCTGGGTGTCACAGGGAGAGGGGCCCGGGGGCCCCTGCGCAATCAGCACTGTGCTGTTGTGCCCATGGGTCAAACCTCCTGTAAACAAGGGTGAGGCCTCTTCCACCACAGCTCTCCTCGTGGTTTCTTTTCCTACCTTGCATGTTAAGACTGTATTCCTTGCATGTCCAGGTAGCTGCTCTCCTGTCCTTTCTACGCCTTTGCCAGGCTGCTGGGAGTTGTGCACTTGGTACGTGTGGGTGATGTCTCTCCTCTCCGTTTTTCAGTTAGGCTTCCCCAGCTCCCCATACTCTGCTCAGTCTCCCACTTTCTTCCATGGCTTCAGACTTCCTGGCAGCTGAGACTTAAATTTCCTTCTCTACTGTGTTGCAGAAGACACAATAATCTGGTATGATGTAAAAAAATGTACTGGTGAGTAGAAAGTTTTGCTGGCTGTTGCTCTTGCAAGATACTAACTTCAACCCTGCTGTAAATTATCAGATAATTTGTTTACATTCTCACTGGCACTGCGCAGTAACTGGAAGGCAATGCTTCTGGATTCCCCATCCCAAAACACTTGCTGTACAGCCGTGCTGCTGCACAGAAGAATGGGATTTCCAGTAAGGAGAGGAAGTTAGCTGCAATCTGACCCAGACTTGGCGGCTGTCTGCAGGCCAGGGATTACCATGCTCGGGGGTAGGGACTTGGTGGAGGTATAAGCCAGCCAGGTTCTAGGGGCACCAGGACAGCTGTAATTTCACAGTCTATTGCAAGGAATTTGTTGTTTGATTACGGAAGAAAATTGAACTGTGTGTAGAAGAGGGAGAATATTGCTAAGCTGTTTAAGGTAATGCACAAAAATTACAAGCAGATTGGTTCAAAAGAATAGATATGCTGGGACCCAAAGTGAGGAGAGTGAACTAGGTTCGCACATCAGCGCTGACTTGCTAACGCTAGTTTGCTCCCCTGTCTGCTCTGCCAAGGCAGCTCCCATTTCCTTGGATTAGTCTGTTTGTGCTGAGTTTTCTCTCTCTCTCTCTCTCTCTCTCTCTCTCAGTCAACAGGTGCTTCACGGAGCTATTAAAAGACATTTAGAAGGGAAATTCCTCTCCATGAGTTGAGAGGAGAAAAAGGTTACTGCTCTCTGGGAGAAGGAGAATGACTGCAGCTGTGCGTTCTCAGTCAAGCGGTCCTGAATCAGGAGCTCTCCCAGCACAGGTAAAGCCCAGACTGTGGCCGACAAAGATTATTGGTAAAATTATCCTTGATTTCTGATGGGTTAGAGCACAGTGCTTAGAGGAATTAGCAGCATCATGAAGAGGCAAATCGCTCAATGGGTGAAAAGGAGAGAGAGCCAGCCTTGCTGGTCACACTCCTCTTCTAATTCTAGATTGAATGTCTTTTTCAACCTTTGCTTCTGGAAGTTCAGCCTACACTCCCTGCTTGACCTCTTAGTTTACCTTGGCCTGAGACAGACTTCTAGTCTGCAGGTGCTCTGCAAAACCCCACATCTGTTGTTTTAATCTGAGCTAGTGACTGGCCGTTAATACCAGGTTCCCGCTGCCTGCAGAAATGCAGCCGCGGAAAAGCTCCGTATGAAGGACCAGTGCAAACTGGTCCCAAGGTTCAAAAAGTGTTCGCTGGGGCAAAGCTGTTGGAAAGTGAAATAGTTAATGAAGTTTTAGAGGTTTTCTATGCCTAATTATTTTGCACTGTGCCGTGCTCATAGGTTAATAATGGAAGGAGTTAATTAGCATGTATTTTAACAGTCTGCTCAGTTTAATTATTTTCTACATCTTGCTAGGTCAGAATATCCAGATAGTAAAAATGCTGGCTTGTCTGAGGAACTCTACATCATAAATGACGGCTCTTAATACCTTCATGGCAGGTATTTTGTATGCATTACCCAAGCAGATTTCACTGCTAGAGATACAGCTGGACACCCGCTTTCCTTGGGGAATAATGAGGGGCACTAGGAAGTAGAAGCCATCTTTCTTGATGGGCTTTCTTAGATTTTGGGGGTTTATTGCTGTTTTTTTCTATTTGAGCAATAAATTTAGTAAGATCAGTAATAAATCCAGTGAGAAACCTAGGTGAGTTCACCCAGAAAGGCCTCTGTTAAGAAACAAAAGCTTTAAATACACACTCTGCTCTTCCTGGCCTTTACTTGTGTTTTTCTGGGTTAATTTGCCTGTACCTTTTTTATTCCAGCCTCTGTCCCCTACAGTCATTTTGTTAAAATCCTGAGGTACTGAGCTGCTTAGGCTGGGGGGAAGGGGGCAGCTTTTGACAATCAAAAGTAATTTCCAGTTTCTTGAAGTGAGTATCTGCGAGACGAGACAGTGTGTTAGAAAATAACATCTTGGGAATACAATTTCTCCTTATGCGGTAGGAACTCCAGGACTGAAAAACCTTTACGAAGTTTGGTAATATCAGAGACAATAACCAGAGTAATATAATATCAGTAATATAATAATCAGAGACAACTATCAGAGTAAAATCAGAGAGCTATTTTTTATGAATTGGTTTAAGGGAGGGCTTAACAGTGCTGCAAAGACAGAGTTAATATCCTAATATCTTGTGTAAGATGCTGCAAAAATTATTGCTCTTGTGCGTCCTGTGTTTGGAAAACCCATTTCTTCCACCGCTGCTCTTTCCCCAAGCCCCTGCTTTGGCAGTTCGTTAGGCCGAGGCAGAGCAGCGTGACGTTCGGGCTTCCTGTGCAGGAGGGCTTGTGCAGCGTTTCGTGTTCCCATGGAGATGCTGTCTGCCGCGGTTCATCTCCTCACTTCTGGAGATGAGTCCTGTGCTCTGATGCTCCTCTTCTCTTGTGCATGCCCCATCCTGCAATAGTCACAGGAGCTCAGCTGAACGCGAGCTGCGGCGTGCAGCTTTTTTTTTAATATGAATCACCAAAATGGTATTTGGACTTGCACTTTTCTACTAAAATGTTTAAAAGGCTCCCAGGCTAACACTAGTAATGCTTTTTGCCATATCTCAAGCTATAGTTCTTAACTGTAGTGGGGGAACATGTTTAAGAAGCTCTTTGCTCCTTATGGGCCCGTTAAATACTGCATTAATGAAATGAGTAACAATCTAAACATGTTACTATTGCAAAATAGCAAAAAAAAAGTCTGCATTTTCTAAATACCTAGTTCTAAAATATTTAAGTCTTTGCAATGGCCATGTCCTTACAGCTTAGACTCCTAAATGCATTCTTTAGTATCTCAGGGAGCGGTTTCAAAGGCACAGAAGAGATTGGCGCCTCAGTCTTGTCATCTCCTTTAAAACACGTGGGCTTGTTAGAAAATCCTATTAGGCATATGCCTAACAGGCATATTTCTGATGTGTGTGCTTCCACCAGCTAATCTAGTAATTTAGGGAAATTAAGAAGTCTGTCTGTGGTCATCCAAGTTCACGCGTTTGGTCAAACAGTGCTTGCGGGTAGCACAGCCAGAACCAGGATCTACCTGCTAACTCCTGGCGCTAGTCCCTGTCCTGCTCTTTGTCCCTCGCCTATGTACACAGACAGCGCTGTTGTTAACAGCAGAAGGAATGCTTTTAAAAGGTTAATCTGAGCAGCACAAGAAATAGTCATAGCCTAATGTGGACTCAGACCGGACATAATGTGAAACTAAGGTAGGCTGCTATACAGCCTCTTGCTTACCACCCAAGTGCCGCGTGTTATCTGCTCTGAAAGGACTTGGGTATCGTGTGCACGCCGGTTTCACCTAAGCAGAACGATGATTGCCGCTTCCTCAGCATTAATCACTTTGAGGTAATTCACTCCTGCATTAGACAGATATTTTGTCAGTCTTGTTTAATCACTCAGTTCAGCGTTCTCTGATGTTTATAAATAAGAAAGTTGAAGGAGGGTGATCCCAGCTCATCAGTGACAAAACAACTTGTATTCAGTAGGGCCAGGATTCACCCACAGAATTAAAATTAGCCCTGACTCAAGAACGAAAATGGAAGCAAGAGTGAAAATAAAAGCGACAGGCAAGCTGAGAGAAAACACCGCTTGAAGCAGCAGGAGCCCGTGGAGGTGACGTTTTGGGTTTTGGACCTTCCCCCTTCTATATGTAACTGGTTTAAAAACAAAAACAACGCCCACAAAACCCATCCAAAAATCCCCCTGCTCCAACTGCTCAGGTTGCAAGAGTGTCTTCCTCTTTTAAAAGCAAAGCTAGCAGCCTTCTCTGAGGGCTGCTGGCACTTCCCTGCAGCAGCCCCCAGGAGCAAATCTGGATTCATTACTTGCTGCAAGTGTTCAGCGTGCAGGACTCATGGGCCAGGCTGCAGCTGTGAGTCAAAAGTTTACTAAAAGAATTAGTTTTAAAAGACTTAGTTTTAGAAAAAACTGTTTTGGAAAAATAAGCTAGCAAGTATCACTGACAAGCTTTCAGCTGTCAACCTAATGCTCCCGTCACTGCCTTGATGCTTGTGCAAAGCACCACCACGTTTCAGCGTTGTTGGGGGTAGGGGAGGTTTAAAAAGATGATATACAGATTCATACAGGTATATATAATGAGTGTATGTGCAAATATACAGTACAAGATAAATGCCCTTGCGTATGTCAGAAGTACTGGCTCCAGGGTATTTTCGAAGCCCTCCTGCACCTTGCCAGGGGGCTTTTCTCTCATGTGGGCTCATTTTCTGTGGCCGTGCTACTGAACTCCCTCCCGTCTGCTCGCCTGCCCGGGGCCTCTGCTGGCTCCAAAAACACGTGCTGAGCTTCTCTGAACATCCAGCCTGTGGACGTATTTCAAAATGGTCCCTTTAAGTACTGGGGCATCCAGCACCCTCCACCACTTCAAATGGCAACTACAGTATTTGTGGTGTGTAGCATCTGGCAGTGAACAGATAAATAACATTCATGATTTTTTACCATGGGGCTATTGAGGATCCCTTGCCTCAGACCCTACGCCTCCGAAGGCGGACAAGTCAACAAAAAGGGATCCCCACCCCACTGAGTTTACACTGTAAAGCAACGCAGAAGTACAAGCGGGGAAAACACCACATGCAGGGCTTCGCCTTGAGCTTTCACGGTCAGCAGCTGTGGCTCTGGGCAGGTGTTTTGTTGTGGTTAAATCAGCACGGAGGAACGTCCAAGCCTCGACTATGCCGCTATTGACTTGGTGTCCTGATAAGGGGATGGCTTCGATAGGACTTCTGGCAAAACCTCCACCTGCCTCATCTTCACCGGCTTCCTCTCCACTTCAGGGACAAGCGCTGGCCGAGTTTCCCTGGCAAGAGGTGCGCAGCCGGCTTCATATCGCACAATCCCGGCACCGCGTTATGCCAACGACAGTGCTGCCCCACACCCCTGGTGCATGGTGCTGTTTGGCGGCTGAGGGGATATTAACGTGGAGGCGCAGTGGAAATGGCAGGAAGGCACACACCAAACCCCAAATCTAAGCTGCTGCAGCCCCTGGCACTGCACTGGCAAACTGCACAAATCCTTGTGTGCAAGTTTGGACGGTGCTAAATTGGTTTGTGCAGTTGCCTCTTGCCAAGCAGGCAGTCTGGACGCGGCCTCGCGGTGGAAAGGGAGATGCAAAGCCAGCGCCGGCTGAGGAAGCAGGACAAGGAGGGGGCCGTGCCGCGCATTGTGCAGCTCCCGAAGGACTGTCGATTCTCCACTGCCGCTCTTGCTTGGAGGCTGTACCAGAGCTTCATCAAACTGAAAGGTTTAGGGGCACTTACTTGTTCTTGGACTAACCCTGTGTTTGAGCGGCTTTTCTCTTTCTGTGCTTTTGAGGGACGGACGCCTCTTTTCTTGGCTTCTCTTTTGCTCACCAGCTCTCCTGTGGTTTCCTCCTCTCCGGTAAGCGCTCTGTGATCTTTTTCTTTTCTCTGCTGCTTTTCAGCCAAAGTTGACCCTTCCCAAACGCAAGCACAGAGGCAGCGTGTCCCAGGCACGGTTTGAGCAATGTTGCAGCCGCAGCATCCGTTCTTCCCAGTCCCGTGGGGAAGTCAGCGAACGCCATGTGCCTTTTGGTATCTTGCCGCGCTGCTGACGGACTGTGTGACTAGCGCACCCAAGCCTCTCTCCCGGTCCTTTCCGTCTGGTACGGCCCTGCCTTGCAGCAGAAGTCGTCTGCACCGTTGCGCTGCTGTTTGCGAGTTTGGTCATGCTCACGGCCTGTGCTGGGACACGGTGAAATGTGGGGTCCCTTGGTGCTCGCAGCTGTGTGCGAGGTGCGGTGCTGGTGCCTCCCGCGCTGGGTGGTGGGTGGGCGCCCGCGTCCCCGCACCGCTGCGCGCCCCAGGTGCCTGCCGCGGCAGCTGGTGCCCGCCAGGGACGGGGCTGGGTTTGGCACCCGTGCTGCAGGCAGGCGCGGAGGTGGTGCGCGTGCGCGGGGCTGCGCGGGGGCACGGGTGGGGTGGGCGCACAGGGCTGTGGGGGCAGAGGTGTGGTGTGGGGGTGCAGGGGTGTGTGTGCAGGGTGTGGGGGGGTGCACAGCGGTGTGTGGAGGTGTGGTGCAGGGGTACATGTGGGAGCGGGGGGGTGCAGGCATGTGGCCATGTGTAGGGATGTGTGCAGGCTTCAGGGACTGTGTGGAGGTGTGCGTGCAGGGGTGTGTGGGGGGGTGTAGGGGTGTGTGCAGGTGTTGGTGTCAGGGTGTGCGCGCAGGGGTGTGTGTGTGCAGGTATAGGGGTGGGTGCAGGTGTAGGTGTTAGGGTGTGGGGGCAGGGGTGTGTGTGTGCAGGTGTAGGGGTGGGTGCAGGTGTAGGTGTCTGGGTGTGGGTGCAGGAATGTGTGTGTGTGCAGGGGTAGGGGTGTGTGTGAATGGGGATGTGTGGATGTCAGGGTGTGTGTTTGTGTGTGGGCTGGTGTAGGTGCACCTGTGTCCGTGTGTGTATGTCTGTGCCCGTGTGCAGGGGTGCGAGGTGTGTGTGCACATGTATGTGTGGTGTGCCTGTGTACACTCCCTGTGTGCGTGTGTGTGTATGAGTGTGTGTGCACACACACTTCCCAGGTGTGTGTGTGTGCGCGCAGGTGTGCGTGCACACACTCCCCAGGTGTGTGTGTGTGCGTGTGCGTGGGTGTGTGTGCGCACACTCCCCAGGTGTGTGTGTGTGCGTGTGTGCGTGTGCACACTCCCCAGGTGCATGTGTGTGTGTATGCGCGGGTGTGTGCGCACACTCCCCAGGTGCGGGTGTGTGCGGGTGTGTGTGTGCGCACACTCCCCAGGTGTGTGTGTGTGTGTGTATGCAGGTGTGTGCGCACACTCCCCCGGTGCGGGTGTGTGTGTGTGCGTGTGCGCGGATGCGTGTGTGCGCGCAGGGCGGCCGGGCCGCTACCTCCTGCCGCC
>NW_020450385.1:69442-82183 GCF_003343035.1 Apteryx rowi | reverse complement strand
GGCTGGCGGCGGCGGCGGCGGCGGGCGCGGAGAAGCCCCCCAACGGCTCGCTGGCGCCGCTGCTGACCCTGGGCGGCGGCGCGGCGGGGCCCGGGCCCGCGGAGCTGCGCGAGGCCGTGCACACCGCCACGCTGGTGGCCTGCGCCTCCCTGCTCGCCCTCGTCTTCTGCCTGGGCTCCTACGGCAACCTCATCGTGCTCCTCTCCTTCTTCGACCCGGCCCTCAGGAAGTTCAGGACCAACTTCGACTTCATGATCCTCAACCTGTCCTTCTGCGACCTGTTCCTTTGCGGTGTGGCCGCCCCCATGTTCGCCTTCGTCCTCTTCTTTGACTCGGCGAGAGGCGTCCCTGGCGCCTTCTGCTTCACCTTCCACCTCGCCGGTTCCGGCTTCATCATCATGTCACTCAAGACAGTGGCTGTGATCGCCCTGCACCGGCTGCGCATGGTGCTGGGCAAGCAGCCCCACCACACCGCCTCCTTCCCCTGCACCCTGCTCCTCACCCTGCTCCTGTGGGCCACCAGCTTCACCCTGGCCACCCTGGCCACCCTGAAGACCCGCCGGTCCCGCCTCTGCCTTCCCATGTCCAGCTTCGTCAGCAGCGAGGGAAGGGTCATCCTCTACTTCTATGTGATCGACTTCATCTGCTGCGTGGTCGTGGTGTCCATCTCCTACGTCATGATAGCACAAGCCTTGCGAAGAAACGCCCAGGTGAGGAAGTGTCCGCCGGCTGCGACGGCGGACGCCTCCCGGCCGCAGCCCTTCGCTGGGCCCCCTGCGGCGGGGGCTGCCGACGGGCTGCGCTGCACCGTGCCCGCCTTGTACAGAAACCAGAGCTACAAGAAGTCGCAGCACGTGCAGACTCATGGCTATGGGAAGTCCCCCGGCCAGCTGCCGGCCCCTGCCGCCAGCAGGCTCCAGCTCGTCTCAGCGGTGAACCTGTCCGCGGCCAAAGACTCCAGGGCAGTGGTGACGTGCGTCGTCATTGTGCTCTCCGTCTTAGTTTGCTGTCTCCCCCTGGGGATCTCTTTGGTGCAGGACATGCTGTCCAGTAGTGGTGGCTTTGTTCTCTACCAGTTCGAGCTGTGTGGGTTTACCCTCATATTTTTCAAATCTGGATTAAATCCTTTCATATATTCCCGCAACAGTGCGGGACTTCGGAGGCGAGTCCTCTGGTGCCTGCAGTATGTAGCCCTTGTCTTTTTCTGCTGCAAGCAAAAGACGAGACTTCGAGCCATGGGCAAAGGGAGCCTGGAAGTCAACAGGAATAAGTCATCCCACCATGAAACCAATTCAGCTTACATGTTGTCTCCAAAACCTCAGAAAAAGTTTGTGGACCAAGCCTGCGGTCCTAGTCACTCCAAGGAAAGCGTGCTGAGTCCCAAGGCTTCTGTGGGGCATCAGCACTATGCACAGAGCAGCTCAACGCCCATGAACACCCGAATCGAACCGTATTATAGTATCTATAACAGCAGCCCTTCCCAGGAAGCGAGCACCCCAAATAGCTTACAGCCAGTGAACTCGACTTTTGGATTTGCCAAATCCTATATTGCCATGCATTATCATACCACCAACGACTTGGTACGAGATTATGACAGTGCTTCAACTAAGCAGATACCAGTACCCTCGGTGTAACCTTCAGTATGCCAGAGAGAACTGTACTGATTTAGTGGATCCCCTTCTTTGCTTTTATTAATGATTATTCTAAACTCAAAGATAGAGTATTGCTATACAGCTGCCAATGAAACAATACCATTATTGTTAATATCCAGCTATTTGCATTTGAAGTAAATACTAGGATATTACTTCCATGATACTTTCTTGAAATTGTGTGGCAAGTCAAAAAGGGCATATTTTAGATTTGTATTTGGAATTGTTACATGAGAGTTTTTTTGTTACTGATTTTTACTGCTGAAAGATCGGTCGAGCACGCGTCTTGTCTGGAGTGAGTTTTGCTTTCGGTGGTCGGTGTTTCATTAAAAAAAAAAAAAAAAAAAAAGGAAATGCTAGAAATACGTGATTCATTTTGACGTGAGGCAAACTATCTCAGAGAACAATCTGAGACTGTGCCAGGAGTATTATCTGTTAAATTGCACACTTGCTGTATTTTCAAGAAGGAAGAATTTGGAGGATGCTTGGTACTATGATACTTAAGTTTAAACCCATTTTCATTGCAGAAGATTGAAAGACTTTGTGAAAAGTATTTTGTTGTAGCAAGTGTCAGTAATAACAAAAGTTTTCTCTGTCCCAGGATAAAATTCTTATTCCATTGAGGTAAACAGCAAAATTTCTGTAAACTTCAACTTTAGGTTAGGGTTTCAACCTCAGCTTTCTAAAGCAGGACTAGGCTATTTACAAATAGTAATATATTGCTACTAGGGAAGGACTTTTGAGAGGTATTGTGGCACTGTAATAAACCTTTAAAATATCTCTATTAATTTATGCTGTACATTTATTTTAAGGATTGGTGCCATTATATACCCCAAAATAATGTTTTGAGAAATAATTTTTCAGCTGATACAAATAACTGTGCAATACCTAATTATAGGTTTTATTTTGGAATATAAATGATTACTGCAGTATTCTAGTACTGATATCTGTTAGTAATGCAGTCACCTCTGGAATTTTCTAACTCATAAATATAAAACATGAAGAGTAGTGTTGCTGGTTGTTTTTTGTCTATGACTTTATAGTGGATTTAAAAGTGGATTTTGGGGGATTCAGTGGCAATATTCCCAACAGGTAGAGCTGACAGCTATTGACATGTTTAAAAACAGAGTGACCAAGTAACAAGATGACTACACTTTTTTGAGATTTTCTTATGTAGTAAAATGTTTAAAAATTCTAATGTCAATTTGATTTAAAGAATAGTAATCTGTCTACTTATGTACTGTATCTGTTGATCAACACGGTGATCAAATAATATAAGTTAAATAGCTTTTTTATAAATGTGACAATTTGTGTTATTGTGTCATGTGTTGTTGAAATTCTTAATGAAGCAATGATTTGGAGGCAAATTTTTTATTTTAAATTCCTAACAATCTTCACTTTAAGTGGCCAAATTTTTCAAAGCACATAATCACCTTCTATGGACTTCAGCAGAGCCTTAGTATCTCTGCAGTAATTGTGCTGCTGACTTTGGTGCCTGAGTATGGACTTAGGTGCCTCATTTTATGAAGATGTCACATCTTTAGCAGAGTTACAGTGATGGATTCCAAAAAGATGATTTGTTGTTTTAGAAACAAAAACCATTCACGTCATTGCAGTGTGTGAGTTGTTGTTGGTTTAGGTTGTTTGTTAACTAAACTATTTTCAAGCTTTTCCTGAAGGAGTATTACACTTATGACCAGTGTTGTTTAATACACTGAATTTTAATTCATTTTGAATAATTCAAGACAGCTTTCTTGCAATAAAATGGATGTGAACAACTTTCTGATACAAATGTAAAACTGAAATCATTTCGATAAGTCTTTTCTCTCTGCCCAGATATTTTTCTCTATGAATAACGTGGCTCTTTCTAAAGTGATTATAAAAGATAACTAAAAGATCTCTGTCTTGTTTGTTTTTTCTGTCTTTGTATTTCTCTTTAGTACCAAATCTCCTAATTTGGAGGAAAAAATATGTGGGATCCTGTGGTTTTGTCTCAAACCATACATTATTAGCAGAAAATTACAATTTCAGTTTGGAAGGAGTGTAGGGCAGGACCCTGACAAATGATTGCAAGATGGGATCCTTTATGTACTTTGAGGGAGCTTAAGATGCGCATTAAGACTGGATCTGGCGTTAAGCAGTTCTTGGTTTTGCTATGTGTATATATGACTCCATACTGTGCATTTGCTTTGAATCGCGTGAACTTCATCATATGACAGAAGATTAAATCTTTCTCACCTTATTCACAAAAATAATTTGCACTGAGTATTCATGTGGGAGTAAAGTGAGAAGGGTATGGTTTTAGAATAGAAGGGGGTTTATTGCCCTTGTGTGATATTTTATTAAGACAAAGGAATTGAAGTCCCTTTAAAGCACTTTGTAATGTTTTTCTGCTCTTAACTGTTGGTGCAGATTGCATTCCTATACTTCTAAAGTGTTGATATGTTTGTAGTGTCAGATATGAGAACAGTATCTGAATTAAGTTGTCAACTGTATTAAATAGCTGTGTTTTTGAGGAGGTTTATGAATGTAGCGAATAGAATAGAGATTGGCTTTTAAAAATGTGTAGCCACAATTTTATGGAAGTGAATCATAAACTGAAGTATTAGTTATCTTAAGGTAAAAATTACTTGCTTTGGAATCTTCTGTAGTGTATCTTTCCTTTTTTCCTTTAGCCCTCTTGTCAGAGCAGAACTCTCTTCTGCTGAGCACAGAACCAATATAACATAAAGCATGATTGCTAGGTTAAAAAATCAACAATCTAATTAAGACAAGGAGCAACAGAATGATTGAAGGAGATGGAAAATTTTTATGAAAAGAGTCTGAGAAGAGAGGAGCTGAATAAGGGAGTAAGTGATAAAAGTATGTGAATAGTGAATGGTTTAGAAGAAGTAGGCTTGAAGTTAATGGAGTCCAATTCATAACCCAAGAACAAGAAAGCATTTTATGAATATGAAAGGTGGCAAATTCAAGACTGACAAAATGTACTTTTCTTACACCCCATACTTATGGTGTGGAACTCATTGCTGCAGAACTGTTGAGAAAAAACTAGTAAGGTTTAACGGGTCCTTTACATTTATGTGGGTAATAGGAATATCGGGAGTCTGATAGATAATTCCAACACATTTTGGAATGGATATGAAATTTTAAATTAAAATTAATTTGGAATTAAAGCAATCTTTGCTTTCTGGGATTAAGACGAATCCATCATGGTGGAACAGATTATCCAGCATATGTTTACTGTTAGCTTCTTTTGAAGTTTCTGGCATTGGTGCTGTCACAGATGCAATACTGTCCTAGATAAAGTGATGACTGCTTTTTACCTCTCATCTTTGTGGGAGTTAATAGAAGTGAGGTTGAGGAAAACATTACCAAGATTATATACACCAGATGGGTGGGCAGCTAGAGGTGAATTTGTTTTGGGGGAGGAGCTGGAGTTTGTTTTAAAATGTTTTTACTTTTGAATTCCTTTTGATCATCCATTTTGTGTTTTTGATTTGGCAGTGTGTCATAATCATGCTGGTAAACGCAGGCAGGATTTTCAGAAAATTGTCCCCTAAATAATCTTCAGTACCCCTCCATCTGAAGCACTGGGAATAAAAAGCAAAGAGCGCTTCAGGCCTGCAAGGGTTGTGCTTGTTTGCACCATCGTCTCTTCACCTACTTCCGTCAGACGGTGAGGCAGGGCTATAGAGAGCAACGGGAGATGTTCATGACGGAAACTGAGAGAGAAGGATATGATAAGGGTGAAGAAAATGCCGTATTTGTCTTCTTGATGAAGAAATGATCTGCCTAGTAACGTTGGAAGCTGGGAAGCAGAAAAATGACATGGTCTTAATTTCATTCATCATATTTTATTCCCTTGCAGGCTAATAGCACAGTGCAAATCAAGATGCTGCTAACACAGTAACTTATCTGTAGTATCTTTCTGCTCCAGAAAGAGTGCATGGACAGATGCAGGTGGATGCTGGACTTTTCCATTAATGGAAATGTGTCCAAAAGCATGTTTTACACTCCATAATTACCATATGAAGAATACAGCATGTCTTTTGCGAGAAAGTGCAGCCGAGCTGCCTGTGTAAGATGTGCCCGTGATTAGATGGAATACCAGTGTTTTTTAAAAAAAATCCCAATTAGCACTCTGAATCAAAGTTCTAGGCATAAATGTTAAAGAATACTGATTGTAGAAGCCCTCATGTTGGCTGCCTTCTTACGGATATATTGTACTGTATGGCTTTCAAAAAGAGGGTGCATGGGGAGTTTCACCCTAGCCACACAAAACTATGGGCATTTAAATACACCAGGATTTTTGTGAAAATGTATGCTCTGCTTTGCAGGCAATGCTTACTGATTAAAAAAAAGTATGGACTAGCAGGATTTCCGTAACAATATTTCTATGGCTGTAAGGACAATTAGTACAGTTGCACAGAAAATTCAGGCTTGAATATAAGGAGTTCATCAAACGTTAAGAATGTGTTGATCATAGTTGCATATAGGTGTTGGATTTTTAAGAGAAATTAAAAACTGCAAAACTTGATGCTCAAGTTGTATTTGAAATATATCAAACAGAACAAACACTGTCGTGCAGGATTTTAATCAGTAGCAGAAAATTGAATGTATTTCTTTTCTCATCCTGTTGCAATTGCCCATAAGAATTCCTGTTTTATGTAAACAAACAGTTGGTTTAATACCCTAAAATAATAGCATAGGTTTGCAGGGATTAAGGTGGGGTCTTAATGGACATTCCCTAGGTATGCCTTTTGTCTCATTTGAATGCTTTTTTTCCTTTTTTACTATTTAAGAGGAGTCAATCTGGACTAATTACTAAGACACTAACAGTCTGCAACTTACTCACAGAAACAGCAGTTACATTCTGAACAGTTTAGTTTCAGATTACAGTCTTTTGAGTTGAACACAGTTTTTATTAAACCAATCACAAGTTAATGCTGTGTTCATCCGTGTGCCTCTATAGCTGATCATGGATTGTATTTCAGACCTGTAATGTTAATAAAACAAACTCTTTTTCTACATTTCCATTTGAACGTGGGTCTCCTCTGAAACCGACTCTAAAGAGAAGCTGGGCTCCTCTCTTTGTGTATGTTTGTGTCTCTCTCAGTATTGTTAACATCTACCTGCGGGTGGATTATTTTTTCTATTACTGCTGCTACAAGTGCAGGCTTGGTTCCAGGAAGTTAACCTGCTTGTACGTTGGCTTAACAATACAGATTTTTTGTAAGGTGAATGCTGCCTTTGTTTATTCTGATGAGACATCTCTTTGTTTTTAATTTAGCACGTATGCAGCAATTGTGCAACCGGTGTGTTTGCACCAATGTCAGGGGAGGGTGCAGGGTTACATGAATGGTCCTGCCATTGAATGTCTGCAAACACTGCTGCACATACTGCACGTACCAGGGAAAAAAAGCCCAGTGCTCCCTTTCACCATTAAGCTGGCTGCCATGCTGACAGTGCCTTAGAGAAAGAACAGGAAAACCTGTTGTCACAACAGTCAGCATACATGACTCTTCATGCTTGTTGAAGAAAGGTGGGTTGGTACAGAGAGAGCACAGATTTCTCTCCCTTCTGGGTTCTGGGTGCAAAGGAAATGGAGATGGTAGCGGAGGCTAAGTGTGTTTCTTATTATTTGTACTGATGGAAAATTGGAGAATCAACACCATGGGACAAAGAGGGAGGAGGCAATTTCAAAAGTGAGGAACTTGTGGATTTTGCAAGCACTGCTTCTGTCCTGCAGTGCAACTGATGTAGCTTGCTTGCTTCGATTTGAATAGCAATTTGTCTATTGTCAACTTCAAGCACCGTGTTTCGTGCATGTATCAAATACAGTATGAGTAAGGTTTATCAGGACTGGCAAACTGAGTTATAATTGGTAATAAATGCCAACAGCAGGTCACTGTCAATTCCTGTTTAAAATGGCTTCATGTTTAGTATGAGAAAAATGCTTTCATTCATTGCAATCGCTGTTGCTGAGAACTGGTTCCGAAAGTCAAACATGCTAAAAAGTGCAACATGTAGGCTTTTTTTTTCCTTTATACTAGGAAGCAGCACAGGAAGGGTGTAAACTGTGTGTGTAGTGTGCCAGCTGAATCTTATCCTTTTTAAACTACATTGCAGAAGGATTATTTTTGCTAATAGCTCCCTATTTTGGTTTCATGTTTCCCCTCTTTGGCATCAAAGCAGATAGTTTTAGTCTTATTTTTCATGGAGAGCTGTTGCCATTCATTGCCAATGACAGCTAAGTCCTCCTTAGAGTCTGTTTCCAACATACTATCCCATATGTTGTATGTTGACATTCTACAATCCTGTATCTGTGATTTTCCATAGATAAGTCTTCTGGATCTGCTCATCTTATGAATGAATTCAGATTGTACTGTGTTAAATAGTTTGTTCTCATCTAGTGTTTATTTACTGCCACAGTCCATGGATTTTTGGTGAATGTGGAAGTTAAATCAGCTGAATTTTTGTATTTTCTTTTAATGCAATTAATAAAGTTAAGTAGCACTAGGTGATGACCATGACTATGCTGACATAGCACTAAATTCATCTGAAATGGGTCAGGCTGATTTTGTCAAGTGAAACTTTCCTAAATCTAAATAATACCATACAGAATTTTCTTGTTTATTCTTCAGAAAATAGCATTCTTCTGAAATGGTCTGGCATACAATCCATGATCATGTTCTTCTTGTGGTAATAGCCTTTAAATAAAGCATACACTTACCCACTGTTTAACAGTAGAGGCTGACGCACTCGCCTAGCTTTTTCTTGGTCATCTGGTTATATGTCTCAGTCCATAATTATGAAGGATTTTGTAAGCATAACATCCAGTCTCTTCCACCACTTAAGCAAATGATATGGTAACATGGATTTATAATTACATCTCTCAAATGACTACATTAAGTCTAATCTGTTCTCACTATAAACCATAGAAGGAAAGTGCTATCTGTGCACTATTGTGGGTTGTGTTTTTCTTGCCTGTACATGTGTGTTCCCAGCTTAAGCTATATTAGAACTCAGAATCAGAACTACATCTTAATCTTTGAACTACACTTTTTTTTATTTCTGCAATAATCTTGAAAAGATAGGATACCTAGTGTGACTACAGCTGTTCTTCATTTCAGCAGCATCCACAGCATTTTAAGAAATGCTGGAAATAGCTGAAGATGAAACACCCAGAAAAAAAGACAACTGTTTTATCAGTGTTTGGGTCTCAGCTCTTTGGATAACAGATTATTTTTTTCAGATGGAGTAATATGCATGCTTTAAACTAATTAGTAACTTCTCATGGGACAGATCTACTGTGACAACCCCCCAAATTCAACACAGCAGGCTTTGCAGAAAATAAATGCTGAAATGTTTTTATTTGACTGCTGACTTTCCAGGCACAATCTTTACACATTCTTGTAACCTCATTCCATCTCATACATATCTTCAGTGGATCCATTTTCTGCTCTCAGAACAAATGGTTCATTGGTTGTTTTCAAAACAGCTGTTAGCTGATGCCAGAAAACTTTTTGTTTGTGTTGTTCAGGGCTCCACTTTAAGTAGGTTTTTCTTTTCAGTAGTTTCCTGAGTTTGCTGAACTTCTGTGGCACACTGTTGAATGGGAGGTCTTCCAACACAATCATAATGAGGGAATCTTGATTTTCATTCAGGACCCGGTGTTCAGCAAAATACAGTTCATACTGACACCAGCAACTGTTTACAAAGCTGGGAGAGAGAACAAAAAGGACCTTATGGCTGTTTTCTATACAGTAGAAAATGTTGCCAAGCACAGGATGCCCTGGTTTGAAGTCTCTCTCATGGTAGCATATCTTGAACCCCTTGGTTTCCAGTTTTTCCAACAGGTTCTCTTTGGTCCAATTTGCATCATGTTCACTGTATGAAATGAAGGCATCATATGGCTTGTTTTCTGGCCTCTTCTCATACTGTTTCCTTTTTGCCATACACCAGTACCAGCCCATTCTTAGGTACCACACTCCGTCAAAATGCCAACACAAGCCTGTTAACAGTAAAACAATCAGGATGGCAACACAAGCTGTAATAGCCATTTGAATGCCCAGGGAACAACGCAGGAGTGTTAGATTACTGCTCTCAACCAATGAGCCCCTTCTATCCGGTGGAAAGCTACATCTCAGATTTTCTCTTCCATTTATCTGCAAGTACGGATTACGGATATATATATTCACAAACCAGTACAAATCACAATTACAAAAAAAATGTTTACCTTGAACAGTCAAAACACTCAAGCTTGTTAACTGGCCAAAAGTGTCCTCTACTATAGTAGTAATGGCATTGTTGCTAATATCTAATTCAATCAAAGAAGCTGGGAGAGATCCACTTTGTAGAAAGGAGATCTTATTCCCTGATAAATTAAGATATTTCAGTGTTGGAAGAGATTTCCCAAAGTGATCAGGGAGTTCTGCAATTAAATTGTGACTACTATCTAGATTAGTGATTGCAGAAAGTTGCCTAGTGGGTTCCAGTGTGGTTATTAGATTTCCAGAAACATTAAGATATTCAAGTTTCTTTAGGGTTTCAGTTAATGACAAAACCTGCAATTTATTTTTACTAACATCACATTTTGTTAAAGTTAATGGGAAATATTCAAGAGGCATTTCTGTAATTTTATTATTTTGAATATTAAATATTGTTAAGTTAGAAAGGGATTTAAAACTAGGTGGTATTACTTTAATATCACTGTTACTTATGTCCAGATACTGCAGGGAGATAGGTAAGTGAGGAAATGTGGAAACAGGATTACTGCTGAGATCCAAAAGTAGTAATTCTTTCATTGTACCTGCAAACCATTCTGGAAGTTCTACAATAGAGCAGTTGGACATTTTTAAGTGTTTTACTTTTCCTGGAAGGCTTTCAATGGGTGTACCAGCTTCATTTCTAACTAATGAAATTGCATTAATTCGTACAGTTCCAGGTGCAGGTTTTTGATTTGCATTGGTGTTTTCTGGACTTACAGTATATATGAAGTGATTTCCTTGAACATACATATTTTCCAAGTTAAACAATTTCTCAGCAAAATTTTTGGGTATTTGACTTATGTTTGTGAAGGACAAATCAATTACCTTAATGGTTGAAGGCAGACAGACTGTATCCAAGTTGTTCATGGGATTGTTGCTAATATTTAAAAAGAAAAGATTGTGGAATGGAAAGTGACAAATCGCTTCAACATCTATGTTGTTAATTGTTATTTTGTTATAACTAGCATCAATGGACCGTACATTTTTCATTGGTAAAAACAAGATGAACAGTGATAAAAGATCCATTTCCAGGTTGCTGCGACTAATGTTAAGCTCTAAAATACTGTCCAGCTGAGCTTGGCAAAGATCAGCATCCAATTTTTCCATCAGTTCTTCCTCAGACAGTTTACTCTTTGACAGATCAAGTATTCCATTTATTGGTGTTCCACAGAAATTAGGTCTTAACCCAGCTGTTGGAGAGACTGTTACATTTTTCTCTGCTCTTCGAGGATCCCGTTTACTTCGTCTGAACCTTGGATTAACACTTAGCCGGTCGGCTGGACCTTCAGAAAGTCGCAGCTCTTTGGCTGACACAGAAGACTCCAGAGCAGTCTCTGATGATGTTTCAAAGTATTTGTAAAGCTGTAAACCCCCCGAGGCTTCTATAGTTGGTAGTAGTTTTAGACCAGATGCAAGACCAGATACATCAAGTTTCTTATCATTAAATGAAAAATTCACAGAAACAAGGCTGAGTAAATTCTCAAACACACCAGGTTCAATGTCCTTTATCTGATTGTAGGCAAGGTCTAAAACTTCCAGTGCATCAAAACCTTCAAAGTCTCTTTTTGCTATTTTTTCAATCATGTTATGTGAGAAATTGAGAACTCTTGCCATTTTTGGAGCTTGTGCTTCTGATACAGAAGACAGGTTTAAATAAGAGTAGTTATAAAATTGGAAGGCATACATTCTAGATGTTCTCCAAGCTAAGAATCCATTTGCTCTACTGAATAAAAAAGAAATGAGGTAGAAATGAAGTTTTCCAATAAGGATCCTCATCCTGGAGATCAGAGAAATTTAAAATCCATCAGTATAATATGCTCTACATGATATAAATGAGTACCCTCAAAATAATTCAAGAAAACACCTTAGTTTACTTGCAAGTACAGAAATAATTTCATTAGCTGTATCTATGAATCCCTGGTTATCTATATGCTATCTTGCATCATTACTCTTTTTCAAGAGGCAATACTGAAAGAAACCATCAGAGAATGATTTGAAGGAGAGCACGCTACACATTTCAGATTGTTCTAAATAAAATCTGCAGATTTCTCCCTTCCCTCCTGCCCTTCCCTTCCCTTCCCTCCCCCATAAGATAGCAAACAGCCTTTGTTAGAACAACTTTCCATTGCATAATTCAAAATACATTTTGCTGACTGCTGCTTACAACATTGGTTTTACATCTCTTGCTCTGCCACACAATGGTTGGCCAGGTCTACCAGCTGGAAACCTATGCAGTCACCTAAGTAATGTATTCAAAAGCAACATGGCAGGGTCCTCCATCTAACCGCTAAAAAAAATTAGAAGAAGGTTGTGACCTTGCAGTATTTGGTGCTTTGTATTCCAGTATTTGGTAGCTTGTATTCTGCCAAGAATATGCTAGTATCATTTATTTCGCCTTACCTGTAAGGAAAGCAGTAAGTTCACTTTAAGTAGAACTTCAAAAATATGTATTTTACATACATGGTACACTGCACTAGAAGAGGCCATTGCTGTGTATTTAGCCATCTTTGAGACATCCTGCTGCCTGCTAACTTCACTCCTGAACTCCTCTCCTAACCTCGAACCTGTCCCCCAGACCTACTGCTTCATGCACTTCCCTGGCTGGTACCCGCCCCAGGACAGTGCAGCTGCCGCACAGCTCCCGAGGGGCGACCCAGTACCACGGCAGCCTCGCGGCGGGAGGGGCCCACGCGGCCCCTCCGGGGGCATTTTGAGGAGCTCCTCGTTTCTTGCGATGGGAGATACTGAAGGGCCCAGCACTGCTCCGAGCGGCACCCCGAGCTGCCGCCCCACCCCGCCCCGCCGGCCGTTACCGGAGGCCG
>NW_020450385.1:44504-69234 GCF_003343035.1 Apteryx rowi | reverse complement strand
CGGGAGGCGGCACCGCGGCCCCGGCCGCCGCCCTCTCGCTGGCGGGGCCTCGCCGCGTGCCCGGCGCAGGGAGGGAGGCGGCGGGCGAAGCGCCGTGGGCGGGCCGGGAGGGTTGTGCTCCCGGTGCGCTTGCGGGTCTCCTTCTCCTCAGCGCGGTGAGTAGCTCTTGCGTTTTCCCTCCCTTTCGCCCCAAGATGTGAAACTTTAATTGCGGTAAGAAGCTGCTCAACCGGATGCTGAGGCAATAAAGGGCCGTGGAAGTTTCTTCTGCTAGTGCCTGGGACCCGCTGTGCACAGCGCTGCGAAGTGCGCTTGTCTCAGGGCTCCCTCTTGCCGCTCGGCTTTGTTTGCTGCCATGTGGCACAGCTGTGTCAAAGGGAGTAGTAAGAAGCGGCAGGCAGTGGGGACTCCTCCATAATGGATAATCCTCCCTGTTACCGCTGTTTTCAGCTTTATTGTTTTGGCTATAGGCTTTGAGTCTCCAAATACCTAGGTACCACTGATATAGTGACACTTAGAGGCCCAGTGACTGGTCTAAGACGTATAATTCTAAAATAATATCTGCCTTCGAGGGGACATGCTTTCAAAGCTTACTTTGTAACTATGCTGGGTAGCAACGGGCTACTTTAAAAAATGAAAGCTGAGATTCTTAGGAAACAAAAATGACTCTGAGAATTGATGCCTTAGGGGAAAACAAACCAAGTGTTGTTAGACTTGTGATCGAAACCACGAGAGCTGGTCAGGCTGCTGATGGACATCTGGAAACCTAATGCAGCTGCTCTCATGTAAACATCTGCTGGTGTCTGATTAAAATCACTATTAGCATATGAGTATTGTAGGGAAGGTCTGTGAAGCACCAAGCATGACCACAGAGTTATGAAACTACTTTTCTGCTGTTATGTGATTTGCTGTTTGTATGTGTGGTAAAGTCTTTGTGTCAGACTCTCTTATGTGTGTGAATATAAGGTCTTGCATTCTGAAAATGCTTCTGCAAACTGAATAATGGTAAATTTAGTGCACTTTAGCTAGGAAAAAATAATAGTAGATTTTCTTAGTGTTTGTACTGTTGCTTTGAAAGATGCATTCTTTGTCTTCAAGTAGTTCAGGATGTTGATAGATGGGAAATAAACAGATTACACAAGATGTAGATTTCTGTCATTGATTCTGTTTTTTCTTTTATCAGTTCTTCCTTCTTTTTCAAATGCCACTGACTGGAAACTCTTAAAGAAGCCCAGAGGATATCCTGTCCAGTCCTGAGAGGCTGGAAAACCCCAAGGTTGTTTTTGCTCCCCTTTTAGTCGTATTGGCCATTTTCCTGCCCAGTCACATTCTGTGACTTCCCCTGAAGTTCTCCCTTTAGACAAATCCTAACTTGCTTTAATAGAAGAGACAGGAAATTGAAAACATTTTGGACATGTCAGGTTAGATTCTTCCTCCTTCTTTTAACTTCAGGTGACCTTATATAGCTACTCTTCTCCTTGATGAGTCATTCTTCCTGCATCTAAACCCAGCTGTGCTCTTCTTGAAACTCAGGCTGTAGTTCCCTCCTTGAGAAAATGGGCCAACCATATTCTAGTACATGGGCTATCCAAACCATGGTTTTTGGCTTTCCAAGAAAGTATATTACATTTTGAAGTAGCAAAGTTAAAAATAATATTTTTCAGTACAAGGATAATTCTTCCACCATCAAGCTGTGCTGGCATTGTTCTAACATTTGTTTCGTCAGGCTTGCATCTTGTATATTCATTCATTCCCCTTTTGTTGAAGGTTTGTGGAGGAACAGGAGCATATGAGAGAAGACTCTGTAAGTGGGTAAGAAAAGTACAAATAACATGGCTGAGACCATAACAAAGGCGGAATTATGGTTCCCTGCAAAGACTCTATAAAGAGATGTTATTCCTGAAACAGCTCTTCCATTTGTTCGCTCTCTGCAAGGGATAGACTTTGTGCCTGAAATGTAATTTAAGGGCGAAGAGTCTGAGAAAGGCAGAGGAATGCACAGCCCTGATGGCTTGAAAGATGTAAAATGTCTGTTCTGTCCCCTGTTCTGGGCTATGGGATAAGATCAGAGATACATGGAACGGCTTTTGCCCTTTCCATTAGACATATTAGCCTCTGTAGAAAAGCATGTTTTGGGGCAGTTGTTAATGGCCTGACATTTGCCAGCGGTGGTATGTTGCTTCTAAAAGGACTGTACTCCTTTAGCACATTACTGGCTTTATGTCTGACAACAAAGAAAAATAATAAAACCCTCTCCCCCCCAATCACACCTGAGAATCTGAGCCTTATATTGCAAAGATTTTATTTCCATCTTGGCAGCTGAATTCTTCAGCCTGTTTTGGAGATAGGCTTAATCAAGTTTATTCTTTTGTAAAATCTAAGGAAAAAGAAAAATGAGAAGAAAAGGAAGGGAAAAGTCTTTGCTGGATTTTTTTTTTTTTTTTAAGTAGGATGCAAGAAAATATTTTTGAGTGTGGGGAGACCGATGGCAGACTAGCTGAAGCTGTACAAGACCTTCTCAAATCCAGAGGCAATGAGTACCAGCCTTCATGAAGTCAGACCTCAGAAGGAATTTCTTTTACTAAAGTGGGCTTAGATCTGCATGCTGGATGAAAACTGTAAGTCATACCTGTATAGCTGTACAAAGAGGATATTTATGATCTGGAAATGCACTTTGTTGCTTCTGTGCTGGGAGAGAGAATAATACCCTGCACTTCTTTACCACTTGAGAAAATCTTTCCAAGATTCATCATCTTATTTTGCCCCTTCAGTTAAATGAAACTTTCCAGGGACTGTCTTTCCTTGCATCATGAACCACTGACCATTGTCAGCCATGTGGATGCCTTACATAAGTATTCTCTCTAGTTTTTGATCCAATCTTGCAACTAATTAATAATTTGTGAGTTTTAATAGCAAATAAAAATTAGCTCTAGAATTAATCCTCATTGTCTGAAGTTTAACTGCTGCTATATTATTAAAGCAGCATCTTTGGATATGTAAGTAAAGACACAGCAATAGTCATATGGTTCTTTTATCATCTATAGAAAATTCCAACTTCACTTCCTGATATTCAATTAACAGGTCTTGTCAAGAAATGAGCGGTGCTATTCCTACATTATTTGGTATTGTGTAAGAGTCCATCAGTTACTGACTCAGAAGTGAGTTTTAAACATGCCCATACTGATAAGTTGGGAGGGTTTTGTTACTTGCTCTTGTGCTGATGTTCCTTCTTTCAGTGTGGATGAATCCCATGCTCTGGGACCTAAAACAGTTCATTCTTTTTAGCTTTGACTAATTGCAGATTATATCAGTACTATTGCTGCAAATTTGCTGTCTGCCATTCACATTCCTTTCTACATTGTTAATTCTTAAATGAACATGGAAACAAATACCTCTCCAGCTGAGATACAAACCTCATGCATAAATTTAAGCAGATAGATAGGCACAGAAATCTGCACAGCTCCAATTCTGCTTTGTACTTTCTGCATGCCAGGGGAAACCTATGTTCCCCATTTTTGGTACTGATATGTTCCCACAGCCCTGGAGAGGGAGTGTCTGGGAGAGGGTCGAAGAAGCAAGATGCTCTCAATAGCACATTTCTTTTAGAGTCAAATGCGTTAGGATGTAAACTTATGTGAGAAATAATTACTTCAAGCAGAATCAACTCATGTTCTGTCCTGCCCCATGAGGTTTGGGGCTTTTTGCTTTGTGCCTTATATGCTCATTGGTTCTTCTCTTCTAAATTAGCTGTTAGTAGGGAAGAGATGGAAGAATGTAGAAAAACATGTTCTTTATCTTTGTAGATCTGTCTTCCTCTGTCCTCTCTGGAAAGAGTCTTGTAAGGGAACTATTAACATTGTCTGCTGGACTGTCCCTAACCTAGTGTTGCACCACCTTTCAGTAAAGACTGGTGAAAAATTCTCATGACCTGAAAAAATATCTTTAGGTTTTCTTCAGTTTCTATGAGTATAGCCTAAGCAAGGCAGAGAAGCAATGCTACAGCTATGCTTGGAGTAGACACAACAAGCAAAGCCATAGGCTTGGATGTCATGATTTTTGTGCTTAAGAGTAGGTTGGATGGATGATCTTGCCCTGGAACATTTGTGAGCAAGCTGCTTCTTGTGTAAGAAGAAGTATAAGCTGAGGAATCTGAAGAACTGGGTACAAATTTCATGAGTTTGGTGACTGCGGTTTGCTCATAAAACAGCAAAAGTCTTTCTTTGGCTTTAGTAGCATGCGGAGATGCTGTGGCTGCTTAGTCAAAGAGGCTGCACTTCCCTATCATGCTGGGGAATTCCCTCTTGTGTGAGGGCAGGGGAATTCTTCTCATTTTTGTAGAATAACTATTTTTATCTTTTCCTCTGATTGAATTATACCACAACTAAGGTATGTGCAGGAAGGATTTTGCATGCCATGGTCTCTTTTTCCTTTCATGTGACCTAGACCAACAGATGCTGAGGAAATCTGACACCATCCCCACAAATGCTGTGTCTGCAATGGGGCGCAATCCCTTTGTCGTGACATGGGCTTTCAAATCAAACCTGAAGCTCGAGCGCTCAGAACTTGAGAGCTCAGCACGGCAGTAAGGCTGTTTCTGCAGACAGTCCATGAGCTCTGGGCAGATGTTGTTTTCTGGAGCCAGTGGTTGCAATGGAAGAATGTACTGTCTCCAGTAGATTCTCACTGCTTTCAGCAATGGCTGAGGTGTGTTTGTTGTAGCAAAGCTGCCCTTTTGCACTAGTCCACTAACCAGCTTAAAAGGCAGCACATCAGAAGAGCTCCATGCAGGGTAGGAAGCATTTTTTTTCTGCTGCTTCTGTTCTACACCAGCTCTTGTTGTGGGCTCAAGAATAACCCTGATGCCTCTGCTGAGTTCTGCCTCCCTTCCTCTGCCTGCTTTCACCCCATAGACCCAGTGCGGTCAGAGACTGCACATACTGGAGAGAGAAGGAGCAGAGCTAGGGAAAGCACCATGTCTGTGCTTCTGTTTTCCCTGCTGGCCTGTCATGTGGGAGGAAGCATGGGGACACGTGTGTGTTGTGGGGGGGAATGGAGGGAGGAAAAGGAATGGTAGTGGCTCACACACATAGCTTTTTCACTGGTCCTGGTCCTGCTAGCTCCAGTCTAAGATGGCTGGGGTGGGCATGGTAGGCACAGAGGAAGAAGGCAGAAGAAATTGAACAAGAATATCACATTGGTGAAAGGGGAAACTGGAGAGCAAAAGCCATCCTGTTAACAGAGTTCAGCATCTGGCCTGCTCAACTTTGTTCCTACTCTGATCCAGAATTTCCTAAAAGCAGCTAAATAGATATGAGGCAGTCTCAATTCAAAATAAAACTGTTGTGAGGGATTGCACAGTTTCTACATTTCCACCTACTGCTAGACCCTTAATGAGAAGATTCACCCAGTTGACTGTAAAGAGAGATTAAAGGAAGCTAAGGCTAACCATTTTTTCTCACTATATTCTGACTTTGGATGTATCTTCAGTGCTGTGTGCATGAGCTAGTTATACCTCTGGCAGTCCAGAACTAGGACTAAGGCAGCTAATGGTAACAGTATAGATGTAGGAGCAGGTGCTGAAATGCTAATCTGAAACTGGGTAAATAGTGAGGTGGTGAGCCCTTTCTGAAATCTGTGTTGCTATAGCTGAGCCTGTCAGTACCCAAAGCAGATAGTTTAAAGATAGCCTGGTTGTAGCTACTCAAGCTGCAGTTATACCTTTGGCAGCCATGCAGATGGAGCTTGGGTGAAGCTACTGCTTAAGCAGTAGATCTCTCCCATCTAAGCTTTCTAACTTTCTGAGGGACTCTATTCTTGATGAAATTTTACTGCTTGATGTAGAACTTTTACAAACTGATAGTGCAGCTCATTGTTTGTCTGTGGCCAAACACAAACTTTGGTCAGCATCCAGCAACTAGGACCCCATCTGTTGCTAGACACTTAATGAGAAGTTGTTCCTGTTGATTATGGAGGCAAATAAAAGAATTTTAGGGAAACTAAATTAGATGTGTAGATTCAGGAGAACACTCCTTTTAATGTCTTGTCTTTTCTAAAAGCTGCTGGCTAAAACACAGGATTAAAATTCAAGCAACTTTTTGCTCATTTTCCCCAAACTTCCCAAGAGGGTTGGGAAAAAAAAAAATCCGGGTAGAAGATGCTCTCCTCTCCTAGTCTTCTTTGTCCTATTGCTAGACCATTAAGATACAGATATGATTAGGAACAATGACTCAGAATTTAAATGTCATATCATTTTGCTGCTGCTTTTTTTTTTTCTACTATACAGGATATAGTAAAATTAGTTCTCATATTTCAGCAGTCTAGCAGTTTAACTTGGTATTATGGGTAGTATTCAACTAATCATATGCCAAATGGTTGGTAAATTTCTGTTTGACATCAGTCATGAAACTCCTACACCTTGCACAACAGCTCTAGAAAAGAGGAAACGTAGCTGGCTTGCAAACAAGTAGTTCTTATCCAGACACTGAACATACACAGTTGCTACAGACTGAAATATTGCCCAGATTTTGCCCACTCCAACACATGAATCATCACAGCTAAGACTTTACACAAAGTTGTCAAGCCTCATGATGATGGGACCTAACACAAGAGAAGGTGTATGAAAGTACTCGGTAAGTTCTTCCTCAGTGAAAACCTGGTATTTCTGTCTTTTTCCAATGCATAATTAGTATGGGACACACCAACCTCAAGGACACACAGGTACTCTTGTCTTGTTCGGGGATGGTCTGTGTCTGATTTAGATTAACTGGACCGGATGGCTTGGAAGGGGGAACATATGTACTAATACTGAAACATCACAGAACAAGTGATCAATATGGCACCTGGTATAGGCACTAAAATGATTTTTTGCCAGGCCTCCAGTGTTCTCCCTTGGGAAGGAAATCCTTGAGGGCATGTTGGCCCTAAATCAGTAGTTCAAAAAAAAAATTTTTTTTTAACACCCCCCCTTTGAAAATTGCTGTTTTAAGAGTATAACAGAAATGCACTTCAGATACTGCGGTTACATGGTATTTCAAATATCCAGTCCTTCAACTTACATCGAGGAATATGTAAAAAAAACTTGTATTACCAGCAGACTGAAATTCATGTGCCTATACCAAAAATCTTATTTGTAAGGTAGACATGTTAGAAGAAGACAGACCACTATTCTGGTGTTGTCCAATTGGAGGATAGGTGGATATACTGAGCTTTTGTCACTGAAAAAGAAACAACTCAGCCAGTTGCATAACACGCATCACTGAACATAGAGAAATGTTCAGTGAAGTCAGGAGGCCTAGCTAGGCCTAGTATCGACACAAAAGATTAAGATTATAGATCGCTAATATTATATCTGAGCTTCCTCTGATGCAAAAAAGCGAATGACTGACTGATGTTCAGCAAAATATATTGAAATGAACCCTCCAGCATAGGTACCTATAAATAAAAACAGGTCCTGGAAAGCAGTCCAGGATGGAAGAAGGGATAACAGTTGAGGGGGGGGAAAGGCAAGGTAACAGGAGGAAGGACTGCGATATAAATACAGTTCCAAATGGTCAAACTGACGCAGTGTTTGAACAATTATTAGTGTTCTAGTGGCTACTGAAGGCTCTTCAGCAGGAAGTGTTTTCCCTCTTCCATTCTAACTGTTGGCAGTTGAACTCCTCACTTGAAGCTGGGCCTTGTTTATTTGCCTTTTTAAAGTGATATTTTATACCTTGATGATGATGATGATTTCAGAACTTCTCATACACAAGTCAAACAGGAAGTGCAAGACAAGATTTTAATTGTTAAAAGTTTATCGATAACCTCTTATATACACATAGTTATACACAAAGTGGTTCATGAGTCCCCCATCTTATAGAATTCTGCTGGTGAGGTTGGTTGGCTGAAAACTTCGGTTTGCCTTTGTCATCTCGCAGAAATGATGTTAATATGGAAAATGGCAGTTGGGTTGTTGACAGGTATGGCTTTCTTCACAAGCTTTACTGTTCTTTAGCTGGGCACTGAAAGGAGCCCGTATTCATCTGCTGTATCCAAAATTTTACAGATGACTGGAGACTCCACCTTGAACATAAAAGATCAAAATTTTAAAAACTAAAGTTACTGACAAACTTTTACAAGAGATTGCAACAGAGATGTACAAGAGATTAATTCCAATGGATTGCAACAGGCAGAGTTCTTGAACATCACTTTGTAAAACTGTTAATTTATGCTTTTTACTTCTATGTACTGACTCTATAGCATATTAGCAATGTAATTAATAATAACCCTCCTTTCCCTAAGCAAATGCAATTGAACAAAAAGCAGTATTTGTTTAGCAGCTACATATTAGGACTAAAGTACATGACAAGAATCTTTTGTGAAGAGTCACTAGAAGGGATGATTTTAAATTTAAAAAAATAGATGAGATATAGCAGGTCTAAGGAACACAGAGGTGACTACAGAACAGCAGCTTAGTAAGATTTAATAATAACACTTAAGCAATGTTAACATTTTTCAGTGCATTTGAAAAAGTCACCATGTCTTCATCTGTGGCCTCTATGTTCCATTGTCAGGGGTGGACTGCATTACCATCCCTGCCAGAGATGGTAGCTATAAAGGCTCTCACTTCAGTAGAAAAATCTCTTCCTCTTGTCAAATTAAAAAGAAAACTTTGTTTTTATTCTTTGGCTGATACAAGTAAACTGATCACACTCTTTCCATGTAACATGGACCATGCACCTTGAGACATGCACCTTGAGACATGCTCTACTAGGCGACACCTGATCTTAGTGAATTCAAGTGTGTGTTTACATACCCCAAGAATGTATTGGCAAGAATGAGGCTCTAACATATATATGGTTACAGCATGAGGGGAATCAGATTCCTTACATCTGAAAAGAGAAAAAGAGAAAATTTTCAATTTGCCATAGAAAAAGTGCAAAACCAAAATATGGATTTTGTTAGTATTTATAGCATTTTTTATGAAGCTCAGTTAATGCTTTTTGAGCTTTATGAAAAAGACAGAAAGAGACTTTCTCCTCTGACATATGAAGCAGAGAGATGAAACACAGCTTTACATAAAAGGTTAACTTACTTCAATTTCACAGTCACCTGCCTTGGCTTGTCTGTTAAGTCACACACATCTCCATTTCCATAGAAATGAGACACCATCCTGCCAAAAAAGTTTGGAATGAGAAAGCCTGGAAATATTAGACACTAAATTCTTAAACACTATATTCTTAAACGCACAGCTAAGTTGTGTAATAGAATATCTCATAATTCTCCAAATGCTTAACTCCAATATACAGAACAAAAAAAGTGATACGTTGTATTTAAATTATTACAGAAGCAAATCATTGTGTTCATTGTTGGAAGATTTCTTTGCATCGTATCCAAAACGTTCAATTATCTTTTCTGATGTTCTATGTTGATTAGGGGGAAAATCTATACGATCTTCTCTTGATAGTTTATTTTATTTATTAGTAAAATGAATATTCACAAACTGCAGAAGTGGGCTCCAGTATTTCCTCTTCTCCTCCCTCCTTGCAAGTAAGGGACCAATTCAGGAAAAGATAACCACAACAGTAACCATGGTGACTGCAACCATACCTAACTGTCTGTGTACCATCTTCTCTGAGATAGTAGGTTCTAGCAGCATTCTTCTTGGACCATTCAATGTGTTCCTCCTTGCTCCAGGTACCCACAACCACAGAAGTCTTGCCACTTTCCTTATCCTAAAAAAGGAAAAGCTGATAATTACCTTGTATCAGAAGTTTAACAGTGAGGATGTTTTAATGACAAGTAGCATGTCATTTTTAGAGCAAGCCTTCTGCTGTCAGTAATACACTGTTCTTGCATTTGGGACAAAGTATGAATGATCTTGTATTAAGGGTCAAGCCTCAATTTGACTGTATTTTCACAACAGCCACCTTGGCTGTGTTACCTGATACATGTGTTTCAATGAGCAAAAGCGCATTCCCACCAAAAAAAAACAAAACAAAACAAAAAAAACAACCCAAACCCATGCATAAAACATTTTTTTCAGCTTTGATCACCACTATGCTTTATCTGACATGGTACCTACATCTCCCTGCATAAATTCTTCAGTAGCACACTGAGAATTTCTCCTCCCAAATCACTCCTCTCAAACCGAAGATGGGGATTAGCTGAGAAAAGACGGATGTTTACTTTCTCAAATTTTTTTTGAGATGGATTCTCTAACCTTCCCCCACCCCAAGATATTGCCTGATCATTACCAAAAAATAGACCCCCAAAAAACCATGCAGATTCAACTATTACTGCAGAACAGAATGAGCCTCTGTCAAAATATGAAAAACATAGTAAACAGATGTACAGCTTGTCAAGTAAAACCTGAATTTGTTAAGGTTATTTAACGAAACACAGGTATTTATCTCTCAAGGTCTTGTGGGAGCATGCAATATCTGCTTTGGCAAATGTTAGGGACAAAAAGGAAGAAATCTGCTCAGGTAGCAATTTTATCATTTTAAAATGAATCTTCTTAAGGAAGCAAAGCTTCTGTTGCAGGTTTGCATAACCTTGAAAAGGAACTCAAGCTTTTGCCTTACAACTGAATGCCATGCAGCACAAGAGGAATGAAGGGAACATGGCTTTTTTGCACTGTGCCTGATCCAGCCACAGAAAAGCAAAGTGTTTTGAGGCAAATAGGAGTTTCAAGGACTTCCTCTAGTCCCTAAAGAAGGCACATGTCCAAGACAAATTAGGAAAGTTAATGACTCATTCCGATTGCACATGGAAGACAAAACACATTGGCTAACACTACGGAAGCATATCTTTGCTCAGGACCATCTTTGTTTGTTGCTGTTATTTAAGCAGTGCAACACTACTTTTGTCGAAAGTTAATTATCAAACAATACATCAAAATTTGCAGGAACACAGAACTTAAGAAGAATTTTTTTCTGTTTTGTTTGTTTTTACAAACATACTTCTGTTGCTTCCACTTAAAAAAAGCCCTCACTCTTACAGGCTTTTGCTTTCAATAAGAGAAGCTGTAGCCATCTAGTGGCAGAATATAAAACTGTTTAAACATACCTCATGATACTGATGAACGTATTTGCCATAGCAGAATTCATACTTCCACCAACCAACACCCTAAGGAGAGGAATAATTTCAGTTAGTGCAAAAAAGAAAAAAAAAACAAAAAAACCCCCAACAACCCCCAAAACACCCAGACACACCCAATTTTCCTCCTGACCCTAAATCCCCGAGTATTATAGCTGAAAACTGCATACCTATTAGTCAGATACCTGATTCAAGGATTGCACTCAAAGAGAATCTCGTATTAGACTAACTGATATAGGCAAGAGATGAAATAGATGAGCTTAACCAAAGAGAAACTAATTTTTATGTGGACAGTTTGCTCTTGGAAGAGCCCCATATCACTATATTCTTTAAATGCTATTAGTATCCCCCCAATTTATCTTTTCAGAAAAAATGTTTTGTTCTTTCAAAGAGAGGGAAAACTTCAGACTCCTTTCTCTGCTGGCTGTTCTCTGAGTCTCCCTAAGTAAATCTCCTCTTCTGATGCTTTGTCCTAACTGCTTCCTCTCTTAATGCCTTGCTGAGTTTTCTCAGATTTTTTTCTTCTTGTTAACAAGATTAGTACAGAACAATTCTCATCTTTTACTTTCATTTCACTGTTTGTTCAAGGAAGCTGTATTTCAACAGAAAGATTAAAGATACCTTTCAGTAAATTTAATAGCATAAACATACAAGTTTGTAAGTACATAAGTCTTCCCTGTATCAATGCAAGGAAAGGCAATTATTGTGCATGTAATAATGCTGTTAAAACACGTAAGTTGACATGGCTTGTTCAATGAAAGCTCCGGTGTTACACTCAAACAGTAAAAGAACTGTACTTTTACTTCAGCTTTGTATTTTGCCCAGCATGGCCAGGCAAGAATTAACTACGAGGTATTTGAAAGTCAGAGAAATATCATTTGCAAATATTAAGCTCCAACTTTCCATGCTTCAGACCACAGTGAAAATCATAGGTTTATGCCCCAAATACACTTTTCTGCACACGCACAGCAGAATGACAGTATTTAGTGGGGAAGGGGGACAAAAACACAAATGCAGACCCCATAGGTACCAGAGCTGGCTCCAAGTAAGTTGTTAGCACAGCACAATTCAACACTGACAGAGACACTAGTTTGGAGGCAGCCACGTAAACAAAGTGTAGTATCCAGGACAAGGAGTGGGCAAAAGTAGGTCTTGAACTTAGACTGAAAGAATATTTTCACTTATAGCTAAAGTTATTAGCAAATTTTTTTAAAGGAACAATACCTCTTTTGTTATAAGGAACAAAGTAGGTCTCTGCTGAGGGAAGAATTTCAACTGTCAAAGTTCATGAAAAACTAAAAATACATAAAACAGTATGTGCAAGTAAGAAGTAGCTATTTTATTGTATGTAGCTTTATTTCTCACCCCATGGAAGCAGTAGGAACCACTAAGAAACTCCTTTATAAGTTGGTCATCAGTCAGTTTGGAGATATGGGTTGTTCCCACAGTTAATAGCTGATGGTTTCCAACAGCAACTGGCTTATGGATGGAAGAAAATTTCTCTTCTTTTGTTGAATGCATTTCTTCCTGAAATTAGAGTATACATAAATATGCCCATTTAGACTTTATATGCCCCTTGCTAAATCTTATGATCTATAAGAAGCTATCTAATATTAAAGTGGCAGGTTGTGGGAAAAACTATGAAAACATTTTGTCACTGTTTTTTCACGGTCTTCAGCATAGTTGAAAAAAGACAGAAGGTCAAAAAGCTAGTGACTTAGTAAACCGTAGGCTAAGGAGGCTACAAGTTTTAAGCTAGTAGCCCAAACTTAACTGCTTTATTTTTCTTCCAAATAAGATAAGTTGCAGATGATTTCAACAAACTTACTAAAGACCATTTGAAAGACTGACGTGGTCTTAGACAGTTGGGGAGAAGAACAAATTCCACTGAAATCAAAGTTAAATGCATTACAACATGGAAAATAGTACTATTTAAAAATACTTTCCTATTTAAAATTAAAGAAATCCTACCTCTTTAACCCTTCTAAAAGGCATCTTCATCATTTCTTGCTGTTTCTCCAGCTGTTCCAGGTTATGGGGTTTAAGCGGGGATCCTGGTAGTGACTGGCAAAAGATGTCATTCACAGGGGAAGCCCTGAACCTGTCCAAACAAGTTATGGATATATCATTTATATTCTTTCATATTTATTATAACTGTACATACAGGTATGCCAGCACACTCTCAGTCCTGTTCAGTAGCTCAGGAACTTCTGCTAAAAAATTTTATTTTGGAGTAAACACCTGATTTTTTTTATTACAGTTACTACAAATTTCCATTGGGCTGAGTTGGGTCTATTTTTTTTTTTGTACTTGCACCATCTTAGTCAAGACTACACTGTTGTCATAATAATTACAACTGATTCAAATACTTTTTTGCCTAGTGTAGTCTGACTATTAATGCTGGCAGACAACTGGTCAACTCAATCTAACTGGTCTTTTTCAAAAGGAAAAAGCTGCGTATCAAAAGGCGAACTGCATGGTACATGTATTGTGAATGCTGCGTCAAGACTCTGAAAAACCTTCAGAAGTTAGGAAACTCCAAAGCTTAAACTTTATAGATACAGTTCCTATATAATTAAAATAATACATTCTTACACAAACTGATATGTAAGGCTTTTCATATACTCCTCCTCCTCCTTTATCACTGCCCATTCTTTTCATTAGCTATGTCTGCAAAAAGCAGCTCACCTTCGGAAAGAAATAACTAGAAGATGAATCAGAGTATCACAACTTTCCCCTTATATTACACAAATGAAGGCCTCATTAAAACGCCAAAAAAGCCTTAACAGAAAATACTCAAAGGTGAGCATTAAAATCCTACTGACAAATGATGAACTTGCTTAGTTTTCACTGCCCATCTTATTCAAAGGTGTTATTTTGATGAAGCATATTTACAAAACAAACATGCAGATACTGCTTCAGAAGCAAGATGGCTTCTTGTGACATCCTCCTAAGAAGAGTCTGTGATACACAGCAGTAGCTGTATAATAATAACCACTATATTTAAAAGAATCTGAAAATCAGTTCTGTACTGAAAAGCCTGGTTTGAACTTTGTTTAAATAATATTATTGAAGACTACCAGTTACAGGAGGAAAATAAATACTACTCTTCACTGCCTTCCTCCCTGCCCCCAATTCCCACCATCTTAAAGAAAGTCAAATTGTACCCAAATAAGAATGACAGACAGAACTTATGGATATGCTCTTGCTAAGCTAATGTAACTGCATTATTGGGTAACATAATGGGTTTAGAGGAAAAGGGTTGGTGCCTACAATACTGCTCAGTGCTGTTTCAGGGAATAACACATGACAGGAAAAGTGTGCTTAACTTAAGTTTGTTTGTTTGTTTGAATGTCCACTGACACTGAGCAGCATTTCAAGCCCACTATCTCCACCCTTTATTTACTAGGAAGACATATGTGGAAGAATAAAAATTTTACATGTTTAGCTTAAGTATTTCTTGCTAGTGGCCAGAAAGCCTTCCACACCTTCCTTTGGGGGGATGAGGAGGAGGAGGCAGCTCAAGATCTCTTTTTTAATCAGATGATAAAAAAAATAAAAATTGCCTGTCCACCTTTTTGCCTCTGTAAAGCATACAGAGGCTTAAAAGACAATATATAATATACAAATAACAATGCAATAAATAAGTGCAACAGATAACATAGTACTAATAGATCTATTTACATGAGCAAAGTGATAACTGGTACTAAATATTTAGTAATAGCATCACTTATTTACCTAACTGCCAAGTGTTTATAAAATGCATGATCAAGCATTTTATCTTACAGGCTTGGTGCCTATTTCAAAACACCTAGCTTAATTCAGTTGTTCAGAGGTTGTTGTGTATGGGCAGTTCAGAACTCCGGTCTGTTACTTTCCATTTCATTTGTATGTCATGTACTTCCTCACTATTCTGTTTACACACCTTGAAAGGCCTTGAAAGGCCAAAAATCTCTAATGTTGAGACTAATATCACTTAGACACATTTTACAATTCAGGCAGGGGAAGAAAGAATCCCAAACTTGATTTTTGGAAAATAACACTGAAATAATGAATTTTTTATATGGAAATGACTTCATATGCAGCTGAAGGTAAGGCAGTGAGGCAGGACAGGGACAGACAGGAGCTTATTAAGCTGGAAGTACTGCTAAAATAAATGATAGTAAGGTTATTGTTGAAGTCTGTACTTTTGTTTTCTGAAATTCAATAGAGAAGTTGAAATTTATGCACACATATATTGCACATGTGCAATTTGCAGTATTTGAATACCATGAAAAAGATCCCTAAGACCTTGAAATCATAAAATACATAAGAGACTGGGTGTTCTTTGCGGCTTTCTCAGCCTTCAGGCTCTACTTTGTCTTTCTCTGGAATCATAAGGCTAGAAACTTACTTTTGAAAATAAAATGATATTTGTGCTTCTCATATGGGATCAATCAACAGAGACCTATGAAGCGCAAATATTGTGCAACTTAAGATGAAAACTGCAAGAGTTGACAAAACTGCACTTGCCAACCTAAGTAACATGCAAGTGTCACAGGAAATGTCTAGAAAGTTTTGTACAAGAAACCACAGCTAGACGCAAGACTTGTATAAACACATGCACGCATGGAAGTTGACGAAAATTTGGAGTCATAATGTTAGCCAAAATTTGGGTACTGTACCTGTATTTAGGATGATTGCACAACAGAGGTGTCAATATAACCACTTCATATTCACAAGTTGTAACTTCTGCTACTGAAAGAATCTCATGTTTAGCTTCTGGATGACAGATGTACATCACTGTACTTGATCTGGGTAGGTTTTGTCTCAAGCTACAAGGTGTGCCATTTCCCATTTCTATAGGATAGTATGGGGTCATCTGCCCTTCTATATTTTTTGTAGGTATCTAGGTGAAAGAAAGTAAAAGTTAAGAATCACAATAAAGTTCCTTTGCCTCTCCTGAAATGGAGGTGTTGCTGCAACCAAACAGGTTCTGGTTTATTACCTCCAGCACAGCACTGCACAAATACACCAAGCCACCCGAGGTTTGACTACAAAGCCCAGCGACATCTGATTGCAAAAGCAGCTGGAGTCTCTGCACAGGTCACCTGATGTTTCAGTTCTAAGAAATCTTACCAGTCGAGTGCAATGTTTTGTCAGAGCATCAAGCCCTGCTACGTACACCCTGTAGCCGAGGAGACAGAGACACGTGAGTAGCTCTGCCAGGCTCAGCTTAGGTCTGACCAAGCACATTACCTTCAGTGCGGTGCCAGATCATGAAGACCAGGGCACCATGCAAAGCCATCCAGATAGCTGCACTACACCCCTTAACATATATAGTCTGCGTTCTCCCTTATTCAGAGTATCCCAGCCATCTGTTACCTTGTCTAACAGAAAGTTAACAATACATACAAAGTAAATCCCACTTTCTAAGGTTTGAAACGTTCATCTAAAATACTTTATTTTAAAAAGCTTTTTAAAGTAAAGGTACTTTACAAAGCCCAGATAAAAACCTTAAGTCCCCTTTCCTCCATTTTGTACACACTTTAAGTAAGATCTCTTCAGACTTGTTCCTTCATATTTAAAAAATGCTTTTCCAATAGAAACTTAGCAACTCTCATTTAATGGCTTGTGAATACAGTAATTAGTGGTGCATAATCATGTCATTTAATTTTTGTCCAGACAGAATTTTAAGGACACTAGAAGCTAAAGTCATAAATGGACTTATGTGTTCAAGTTCTGTCCAACTTCCACTTTGGGAGATTCATTCCTCAAACTGATCAAAGCCCCCTCTCCTGGTTCCTATCTTGAATGCAGCCAAAGTTCCTGGGTACCAAAGTTCTGCTTATGCAAAAGCCATGTTGGAATCCATGAAATGGACCTTTCTCTACCTATGTTGTTTGAGCTAGTGAATATTCTCAGTGCACAAGAAATCAGGCTCTGTGCTAAATGGTGGTGGTACCGTCCATGATCATGACACTAACCCAAGAGACTTGGGACCCTTTTATATCTCACCTGCTTCAGTTATCAAAGCATGTGTTAATCCTGTCGTAGGCCACTGACTCTTTCCTACTGAAACTGTTCCATCATGAAAGAATGAAGGGATATGATATTCATGAGGCAAAAGAATGAGCGTGACAGTAGCTTAATTGTTTAGGCACTCCTTTGCTTCCAGTCACTCCTCCACTCTATACCTGAATATTCAGTCAGAGCTGAGAACTGAATATACATTCTGATTGTGTACAAAATAGCTGGGAAAAGGGGTATCAGTGCCTTCCCTTCCCTTTTGAAGGAAACAACCAATCTTTCCTTAAATACTGAAAGACTGCCTAAGCATCTCATTGAAGGTCACTGTTTAAGACACTCAAAGGGAGACAACTGCTGTCTGCACCCAACTGAAAGGCACCTACACAGGATTCAAGATAAAACTTCAGCCTCAGTGGTTCTTTTTGGTTACTTTAAGCACCTTCCTCCTGTGTTGTCTGCTCTTTCCCTTTCATGACTACAGATTCCATTAAAATTGCAAATCTAAATTCTTTGTTGACTGAAGCCAATCAGTCTATGTACATCATAAATACTGCTGAAAAAGTTAGCAAAAGATTTAACTTATTCTGAAACATTAAAAATTGGGCTGTAAAGAATCTAGTTTTCTTCAACTTTAAAGAGGCATAACTGCTGTAATTACTGGAATGGGCCACGTTCTGATTGGATCTGGTTTCCCAACTACCTCCATAATGCATACCAAGAACATCTATTTTCTGAGATCCACTGCAAAAGAGAAACCACTCTCTGCTATGTAAATTGGTACCACAAGGAACATGTAGACAAAATTTGATTTCAGCAGTTAACATGAAGGATAACTGGAAATAAGGTAGGTGCATGTCCTTCCACAGGTCAGATTTGCTATTACTAATTCTGAACTCCAACATGCTTCAGATACTTAGGTTGTTTCACTATGAAGTAAGGTAACTCAGAATTGAGTTTTGGGGCCTAATCATATAGAAGAATTCTCTAATGGAAAAGGGAAGCACGGAGTTTCATGGGATGGGTCATCAAGGCAGGTGAGAGATCTGCTAGGGATTTAGCAAGACTAGTGCTGTAAGAGTTTGTTAAGCATTTCTTCTTATCCAAAATGCATGGAGCTACAATTAAAGGAATAGGGATCTCTGATGTAGCGAGAAAAATGACTGCTGCTAGGCCATAATGTGACTTTGTGTTTGTGTGTGTATTGTCTTCATAGCAGAAGAGTAATTCAGATCTCTTTTAAGATTTGAGTAACTTTGATGTCCAATAACTGGAAGGGCAAGAAACTCGTTGAAACAGACCAAATAAGCTTTTTGAGATGGGACCGATAATCAAAAGTGAGAAGAGTGCAGCTCAGGAAAGTAGTTTCATTTATTGATACTTATTTTAGTAGGCCACTAATTATATAATCTCATCATATTTAAATTGCCTCCACTATTGATGGCAAAAATTAAAATAGATGTTTTTCACTTGCCTCTTTTGCACTCTCTTTTGGATTTTCCTTTTCTTCTTGATCTAGGGAATAATTAAGAATGAGGTAAGCATAACGTCTGTGAACTTGAAATAAAATGAAATTATATACAAAGAGAAGTTTATATGTTTTGTGTATTTGCTAGTATGTTGTGTATAAACTGTCAGAGTCAATTTCACCAATGTGCAGGTGCAAAAGAGGAAAGAAAGGAAAAAATCCCCAGTGATCTGGGATTCAGAGCAAACAGAACAAAATATGAGTTAGCATCTTCTTGAAACAATTTTACGAGTTTGTCAGGCCAAATTCAGCCCTAGCACAACAATAAGGTCATACAGGCCAGAATAATATGTCATTACTGCTGTTCTCTGAGGGCCAGCTGACTATTCCTTTCAAAGTGAGTGAATTACAGGCTGGGACAGTAAACAGTAGGCAAGGACTTCAGCCCACCCACTAGTCTCAGTAGATATACTAGCTGGAGGAAGAAGTTAGGCCAGAGTGCATGGCACACTAATGATCATGAGAGTAAGCATCAGTACAAGGGGAGCTACAGGCTGGCACAGGTTAAAGCTATCCTTAGCATTCTGAACTGCTTCAGGAGACAGTCTGGACTCCCTTCAGGATTATATGAGAGAAAGGCAACTCTGCTTTGCTGTCACCTGTTCAGTTGTTCCAAGCTTCCTGTAATACACTTGTGGATTCATCTCACAATCTATTTTATTTTTTAAGAGAAGTAGTGTGAATTGCTGTATAGAAAGCATAGAAAGAATAAAATCTGCCACCCAAGCAGAAAGGACAGAGGGCCAACATCCTGAAAGTCTCAGATATGGTGATCTGAGTTATCACTACATGTAACTTCCTATCATCTAACCCCAAGAAAAGAATTCATAAACTCAAACTAAACATCTGTTTTCTGTACAGCAGCATCTAGGGAAAATTATGCACCTCTGCACAGGATTAATAATAGCACAAACACTGTAACTCACTAATAAGAAATGCCCCCCAAAATGCAATGTTTCTAAAACCCTGTTTCTGTTCAGAACTAAGATACCTAATTGAAGGCTGCAGGCAGGCATTCAAAGGCATGGGATTTATAGCTCTTAATCCTTTCTAAGACATAGGCACTCAAGTTACCATTTTCAGGAGGAGGAAAATGGTGGCACCCACTTTTTACATACTAGCCCAAATTTAAAAAAAACTACTCAACACTGATATATTTTCTGTTGTTTCCATTGGATCTGATGATGGACCCTTAGTTTGTGGATTTTTAGAGTTCTTTGGACTAACGTAGTGTCAAAATGCTCAGCCCTATATAAGGGAAGCAGATATTGGCAGGTACGAACACAGAACTTTCAGCATCTACAGTAATTTGCTAGCAAAAATGCAAGCACTTAGAAAATTAGCTTGGGACTCAGCAACCTAAATTCCACCTAAGTTCCACTTCAGGCACTTCAATATTTTAGCAGATCTGTGGCAGAATACTTAAAAGAGACTTTCAAACAATTCCAAGGATCAAATCCATCTGCAAAGGCTATAAAAGGTTGGTCTGTATACTATGTTTTATTAAAGAACAGCAGAGCCCAACATGTGTTATACGCTCCGTGCCGTGCTTATATCTTGAAAGACACTTCCCCCCACCCAAAAAAGAGATTGGAAGCAGGCTACATTATATCAAACAGTCAGGTCAAGCATATATCAGTTCAATTTTTTATACTACATATTTTCTCTACGTGACCCTAATTAACTATTGTATTTTATATAGTATGGCAAAACTGACAGGACGAATGTGATGTAAGGCACTGGAAAGGAATTAATTGAAAAGAACAGATTTTGGAAGAAAGAGTAATCCACAGAATTCTACTATCCTTTCACATTGGAAATAGTTTTCTACAGAAGTTCCAGCACATTTCTCAGAATGTAATAATTAAAACCAAAAAAATTCATTAGCATCAACAAAATAAAATAAACTAAGACAAACCTGGTTCTGACAATGGGTTCTTTATCATCATATTCCCAAGATAGTATTCTTGGATGTTTATTTTCTACAATCAAAAAAAAAGTTAGTTTTTCAGTTACCATTTTCCATACATTCTCAAGTGCATATGATTTCAAGTCTTTTTGAGAAGTTAAGCAGGTATATGGCAGCAAAAAGGGGACTGAGACTATGAAATTGTAAGAAACCTACCTGACCAGTTTCTTTCTCCTCATGATATTGACGGATATGTTTTCCATGGCAGACTTCGTAAGTCCAGTAAGATTCAATCTTTAAGAAAAAAGGGGGGGGGGATCATTTTCTGTTTATATACACTACCAGAAGAAGACATTTTCCCCAAAACTTTTGGTCTTTGTGGTAAAAAAATCTGGCCCAGGCAGGTAGCTGAAAGCACCCTCACAAGCAGTAGCACAGCGAATGGTCTCAGCATTGCCTAAGGATTTTGACTAGGTTCCAAACAGACAAAAGACAAAGTTTCCTTCACTTCTGCACAGACATAACACAGCAAAAAAAACCCTGAAGAAAGATGTGTTGGAGCTAATTCACTCTTTACCACTGGGGTTAAGCTGTAGTGACTCAGCACAGACTATTTTTGGTCTCTGCTGCAGATACGGGCTGTTTACCAGTTGGGCTTGACCCACTCTCCCTTCCTCAAGGACTTCTTGGGACCTGAAGGTTCTGTGATTTGTATAATAGTTGGACATTTTCACTTTCTCTGCTTCTCAATACCTGCTTGTTTGGTATTAGGTTTGTTCTCAGAATATAAGAAGGGAATTTTTAAATAGTGATGATACTTGGTGAAACATTGGAAAACTTTTAGAATATCTAGAAGTATATTTGTTTTGATCTTCTAACATTTTCTGAGGAATGCCTTTCATTACAGACTGTGACATATTAGGGCTTGACTCCTGGAAGTAAACATTTTAAATCCCCATTTATAAATTGTTACTATAGTCAGCCTGTTTACTTGAATCCTGAGATCTTCAATTATTTAGACTTTTTACAATAATATTAAAATATAGTCATCAAGATGTAGATAATTTATTTTGGATTGAATTACTGCCTGAACTACCTTTATCCACACAGTTTACAACTACACTGAACCTTGAATCTTAAAATGGGCTGGGCTGTAAACTTGTGATTAACATTCAAGTTATCAGTGTAGAAATAACATACTCTATATGAACAGCTACTTTGCTTAAAAAGAGGTTCCAACAATTCTCCTGGAGTAGGACCTTTGTAATCTTTCTCTTCTTCCTAGAATAAAAGGATATTTCAATTCATTAAAATTAAAGGCAGTCTGGTAGTAAATACTCATTTGAAACAATTAAAAAAAACTTATTGCAAAATTAAAGACATAACAATTCATTAATTCCTGCCATGAAGGAACTGTGTTGTGATTAGAAGAAAAGATAATTTAGTTCAGTAAGAAGAGACAAAAAAAAGTCACAAATCAAAGAGTCAAACCAGAAAAATTCTGTGGTTTTAAGACATACACATATTGCAAAAGAGTAGTAGCTCTCAAATTGCTCACGTCAAGAGTGGCAGCTTGTGGCGTGAATAGGAAAACTGTATCAAAAATCTTTTAATTTGTTAATCAATATGGATGTATTCATGCAGTACAATTGGAATGTCATACAGCTTTTATTGAATAAAAAAAGTGGATCAGAAAGGCATACATAATATTGTGGAAGCTTATTTCTGCATATTTTTTACTCTACAAATATGCATGCTATTGAAAAAATATGCACTGCAAAGTTCTTTAGAACTAAAGATTTCTCACCTATGTTGAAGTACTCAGTACTGTCAGTCACCCGAAGGATGAAGGCTATGTCAAAACGGAGGTCCCTGCCATAGGAGTACAGCTTGTCTGTGCAAGCTTTTGCATGGTGCAAAAACAAGAACCACTGTAGGGCCTGAAGACCAATGATAAACCTCACCAGTTTCCAAAGAAAGATGGACCTCCTCAATCTACTTTCTTCCGTATAAACAAACGTGTTCATAGGTTTTAAAATTCAAACCCTGCACTGTACATTCAATTTTCCAATTTGGGAGAAGATGAGGGAGAATGAAACTTTCACAACTGGTGGTGGCAATACTACCAAATGCACTACTGGGAGGCATTCAGATACAGCGATTATGATAGTAGTGTTAACAACCTTTTTAGCTGTTTACTGGCATAGAATTTGACAATACTACTTAAAATACAAGAAATTTCCAATATGTTGATTTTTGCTGAAGTTCCAGAAGTAAAACTCATGACAGAGACTGACAAACCTATTAATTAATAGCATATCTGAGCAACCATTTGTTACCAAATGAGGATTTCAAGACTGTTCAGAGGGGCTACGCTTTGTATAGAGCTAGTATCTAATACAAAATGAATGCATCTATTATAAACTGTAAAAACATTAATCATTCTGTAGATGATTTTCCTTTTATAGGAAAAAAGCCTATTTATTTTGAAGAAAACATAACTTAAAAGATGCTGTAGAGACTTATTTACAGCTTATAATTATGAAAAAAAATCTACTGAACTTACCTCGTTGCCACTGGATATCAGTGGAAGTATACATTTATATTTTTCTTTATCCACAGTGGTCATGATGATGTAGTTATCCTCTTTGTACAGAACACCAGTTGTAGGCTAAGAAAACAAACAGCCTATGAATTAGTCAGGGTTCTTTTTTAAATGATATTTGTTAAAAATATTCCTGAATGCATGAATAGTAAAGTTAATTCTGACTGATGGGGCAGGTGGTCCAGAGTATTTCCTGGGTTTTAATTATATCAAAGAAAATTACTTTTGGCATTTAAACTTGAAGCACTTTGCTAATATTTGCTTGCTTGGCTTCCCTCCTTCTTTGTTTCAATCCTTCTACTTCCAACCATATTCCTGCTCTCCTCGATGCTCATTCTCTTACTCCTGTTTATGTATTCCCCATTCTGCCCCAAAAGAAATCCAAGATTTCCATCATGTGTAGAACTTGCTCTTCTTTCACGTTGTCTGTTTTCTATGCAGAAAGTAGGATCTTGAGGAAAATGACAATATCTTACTTTGTCTAATACAGTACCTAATACAGTAGAACCACAGACAGTATCTTCAAGTGAAACACTACTTAATAAAAAAAAAGAATTTTGAGTTTATATGCTTTTAGATAAATTGTTTGCTATTAGTCTAGCTATGAAACAGCTTGATTAAAAAATGAACAACCCTCTTATATCCACTACATTTGATTTTCAGATCACATTTACCTAGGATTTTCCCAGGTACAAATCCAGCAAACTCAGACTATGAGCTAAACTTAAGCTTCGACTCTGTCTGGATTCTTTCCGACTTGGTCACTCACAAGATTCTGCAACTATAAAATACAGTTTACACTAAAAGCATTGTTCAGGGAGAGATTTAATCAGGTTCATTTTCTCACAGCACTGACAAAGCCATAGAAACCACAGCAGTACAAATGTATTTCTTTGCAAAGCATCAAGACAGCTAACAAAAAACCCATGTGGGCTCATATAGAGTTTGTCCCCACAAATAAAAATGTATGGCGATCTTTTAAAAACAGTTTAGTATGGCTATGCCAAGAACACCCAAAACTGAAATATCCTTTTTGTCACATGGGGCCTTTAAAAAGAGGTGCAAGGTGTGACTGTATTTATGGCCTCTGGAGATGGATAATAGCAGCAGTGTATGAATTTAACTATTAGTGTCCTTTAACAGTTAAGGACTGCCAGCTCCTTCAGCAAAGGAGAATATTCTGGTAAAAGCAGTATCTGGTAAAAAGGGACTTCAAAAAAATAACCTTCACATTAGTAGACAAATGTAAGATTTTTAAAGCAAAGATAACTATGCGTATATTGATAAATGCCCTATCCAAATTCACAATCTGGATACTCCTGTCAAGTTTATTTTAAGACAAATATTATTCCAAGCGCCTGAGACCATTATAAAGGTGCCAGTACTGCAGACAATATTGTTAACGTCAGAACAGAAGAAACTATTGACAGCTCAGACTAACACACCATCTTGAAAATGCATTACATAAAAACACGTTTGAAACGTCACAGATGGTTTTAAAACGATCTGTACAATAGTTGACAGCTTCTGCTTCAGGAGGACGCTTCCTGCCGATTTCCGAACGCAAGCTGGCGGCGCGTGCCACCATTCACCGGACCCCCCC
>NW_020450385.1:15078-44474 GCF_003343035.1 Apteryx rowi | reverse complement strand
CCCGGCGCCTCCCGCGCTGAACAGCCCCCCCGCCGCGCGCCGCCCCCCGCGGCCGTTGGCGCCGCGGCACCCACCAGGCTGAGCTCGGTGCCGGGCCAGTTCACCCTGAAGGGGATGTCGTCGCTGAGCTGCGGCACGGCGCGCCCGCCGCCCGCCGCGCCCGCCGCCAGCAGCCCGCACAGCAGCGCCAGCGGCGCGGCTGGGGCCGGGAGCGGGGCCGGGGCGCGGCGCCGCCGCCCCGTCATGGCGCCCGAGCCGAGCCGAGCCGAGCCGAGCCGAGCCGAGCCGAGCCGAGGCGGCCGCGGACCGCCGCCGCCGGCACCCGCCACCGGCCACGTCTGCTTCCGGCGGGGCGCCGTGTCACGGCTGGGGCGGGGCCGCGGCACATCAACATCCGGGGCGGCCACGCGGTTCGCCGGGAGCCGTTAGAGCCGTTAGCAGTGGGCGGTAAGTGTGCGGCCGCGGCGGGCGGAGGCTCCCGCGGCGCCGCTCGGGCCGAGGGCAATCTTCACCCCGCCTCGGAGCTGTTTCTCGTGCCTTCCTCCCTGCCGTCTCCGGCCGTGCCTGGCGCCGTGCAGGGGCGGGCGGCGGGGGAGGCTCGGCCCAGCCCAGCTCAGCAGGGGCGGCCCGGCCCGACCGCCGCGGGGCCGCGCTGAGGGCGGTGCTGCTGCCCGTGCTGCCGCCGCGGGCCCTCCCCCTACCGTGCCGCCCGGCCCGGGGCGCCGTGGGGGCGAGCACTTCCCTTCCTCCGGTCTCTCCGCGCCCAGGCCGGCCGCGTCGCCGCGGCATTTCAGCGGTTCCGGACCGGGTGCCCGGAGCCTCCGGGGTGCGCGGCCGCCGGGCTGGTGGTAACGGCAGCTCCCCCGCGCCCGGGGCCTTGCCCTGTGCTGGCTGGCAGCTGCTGCAGCCTGGGCCTGAAGTAAATGTGTACGCGACAGGGTGGCGCCTCTCGGCGTGTGGCTTTGTGCCTAGTCTGTGCCGGACTGATCGGAAGGCTGCCTTCTAGGAAAGGCACTGCAACTCTGCTTATAGATGAGCTTGGCAGGTTTTATAGAAATGAGTGCTTTTATCAGGCTAGGAATAAAAAGCTGTCAAAAGGAGAGAGAATTTCTGGAAAACAGTTTGTTTTAGAGTTATAACCTGGTTATGTATGCTTTTGTACTGGTGTTGTAGTATTTGCAGTATTTGCAATGAAATCAGGATCGCTGGAGAGAGGAAATTGGCATTTTAGTATAGAAATATTTAAGCTGTCTTCCAAAAAATGAATACTAGAAACAAAGTGCCACGGAGGTCTATATGGCTGATTGACCCTACTGTGATGCTGAGGTTGCTACTTACCTGGGCTTCTTAGAAGCTGTGATTAAAGTCTATACATGTTTTTAGAGACCTCCTGTCCTTGAAATTTTATCAATTTATATGCTAGCTCATAAAAGAAAAAAATCAAGCATCTGTTTTCAGTTTTTTTTTTTTTCTACTACTTGTAGAAGTCAGTCACTATTATTCTGTACTTCTGTAGTTGTCTGGTCTGTCTGCTCTGTTCTGTCCTATTCTGCTCTGTCTGGTGTTCTGTCTGTGGGTTTTCTTTTTTTGTTTGTTTGGCTGTTCTGTTTAGTTTCTCCAAGCCTGTGAGGAATACATATCCTTCCAATTCCTTGTGGTTTTTTTTCCAAATAAATCTTCATGAAATGAATGCTTTAATGTAAATAGCTGCAATGCTATCTAATGCTTATTCTGCTGTGCTTTTATAGAGTGCTTTCTTGTAATAAGTAGAGGGCTTACCTGTGACTCTTGAAAATGAAATGCTTTGATTGATGAAGATTAAGCAGTGACAAAGCAGGTAGGGACTGTCTGTTGTGAATCACTTATGCAATCAATAGAAAAGTTGGGATATTTTTAAGTCCTGATCTGTCTGTAACCTTTTTTTTTTTTTTGAAAAATCTAAAATATCGAGAGCTCAGAATTTTTTTTGTACAATAGTTTTATTCAATGTTAATAATATAGGTTGATGGAAAAACTAATGGGTCTTATTCTCAAAACTGTTTTTTACACTTGAGAAACAATTTGTAAAGTTGATGTGTAACTTGTGTTAGTGTAAGTAAATACATCTACATACTAGGATCTGATTTTTTTACAATGAGGACTGTAGAAGTACTATAACAGAATAAATAAATTTTACAGATAAGGGAGAAATATTTCCCTGAAAAATCATAATACAATAATTAGTAACTGTCGGGGTTGTTGGGAGCAGCAGGGGCTGGCTACCCCATGGGGGATGGGAAGCTAGGAGCTGGCTGAGGCAGTGGCCCGGTCCCGCAGTGCCTGAAGGAGGCAAGCAGGGGATGGCCTGGGGATGGTAGTCCGGGTCAGCYAAGGGTGGGCCCTTGGGATCACCAGGGAAGTCCATGGTGATGAGGCAGGTTCTAGGTCAAGCTGGGAAGTCATGTCTGCAGGTTGGGGGTGCAGATCAGCAGGCTATGTGTCCAGGCACAGGCGCGGCTGCCTTGCAGTTCAAGAAGGGCTATGAATGGGAACTTCAATTTAAAGATCATTTCTGAGTGAAAGGCAGGGGGAACCTGCTGAGGCTTAGTGGAGCTGTTTGGGGGAAACCTCTGAGGCTTCTTGCAGCTTTTTCTCATGGAGCTCCAAGGCTGACTGAGTCTTCTCAAGCCGCCCTCTCTTATCAGGGAGCTGGCCTTGAGCACAGGGAACTAAATTCCAGGGTGGATGGGAGGGAAGCAGAAGAAGAACCGTTTGCTCTAGGCCTTGACATACATACTTTCAGTGTGCTTTTATGTATTTAAATGTTTTTTTGAGCATGTATCTCTTGTATTGTGAGACAGCTGTTGTTCGTTCCTCCTTTGATCTAAAAGTATAACACATTTTTGATAATTGTGTAGCTCTAGTAAAATAGTCACTTTTTGCAAACTTATTTGGTAGAAATATGTATTTCACAGGACAGTTTTAGAGCTGGCACACTTATATACTTAGTACTATGGCCTAGTACAGCTTGCCCTTTCACAGGCAAAGATGGCCTGTGCGAAGTGAGCTTCCATGCTGGAGTATGTTCACTAGTAGAATACTATATATGGAGTTGTACTGCAGCCAGTGCTTTTCTGACATATATAGTGAGTTGAAAAAGACTGCAAATGATACTAAGTTATTAAGCATTAGCGTACTAAATCTGACTGCAAAGAATTGCAGAAAGGCTTTGATTCTTTGACTAGATGATAAAATAGCAGGTGAAATTTTTCATAGACTAATGTAAAGTAAGGCACACTGGACAGGAAAAAAATTCTAACTGCACCTCTACAATGAGCTGACCATGGTCACTCAGGAATGAGATTTTGAGGATAAAATAGACGTGTGAAAATGTTAGATTCAGTGGTCAAAAAAAGCAAATTGAAAGTTAACAGTGATCAGAAAAGGAATAGAAAACCAAAAATAAAACATTATTATGCCCCTGAAAAAACTCATATTGTGTCCATTTTGAATATTGTGGGAAGGTCTGGTCCCTCTCACTGGGAAAAATTAAGGATGTAATAGGTGTGGACAATGTGCAGTATTACATGGATGATAAAGGTATGGAAGAGCTTCTGTGTAAACAATAAGTAAGTAGACTAAGATTCTTCAGTCTGGAAAAGAAGGAATTGAGGGAGATGAGACAGATCTACAAGGTCAGGAGTGTCATAGAGAAGTTAAAGGGAGAAGGGCTGCTGTCTCCTGTAATACAAAAACAGGGAGGTACTAAATGAAGCTAGCACATGTCACAGAAATTCAAGTAACATGTAGTTAACCTTAGAATCTCTTGTCACAGGATGATGTGGATGCTAAAAGATTACTCCAAAGAAAGAATTAGATGACAACTGAAGATGGAAAGAGTTATTAAAAACTAAGACTTCACTGACTCAGTAGGCTCCATAGACTTAAACTATGTTTTGTAGTAGTGCTTGTTCTGAATTTTTTTCCTGGTGCATTGGCTTTTGCCATGATTGGAGAAGAGATGCAGAGCTGGAGAAATCCAGGGGCTTATTGAATTTCAGAGGAGTTTAGGTGTTGCACCTGCCTTTGGGCTTCAAACACATCCTTCTTGTACAGAGCCAGTGCTGACATCCCGGTTTACAGTGGAGACAGTATCATTTGAAAGGCCTAGATTTGCAACCAGCATGGTCTTTCTCTAAGCCTCACAAAGAGATTTTGAATGACATTCAAGAGCCTGATTTGGGGGGGGGGGAGAGACTTCTGGAAGAGACCTCTGAGATGTTTATAAAAACACATAATGCAAATATAGACACAGATCTGAGTACAATTGCTCTTTCGTTTATTTAAATATACCTTAATCCAGGCTTTTAAGAAAACAATAAACATCTCAAATGTTTCTTGTTTTAGTTCTTCCTTTCTGAATATTGGCTATTATGTTCAAACAAGCGGGAGATCCTCTGTATCTCGCATGTCTGCTGCAGCTCCCCTCAATCTAAGTTTGCGAAAGTGACCAAAAAAGGGGCCCTGTCCTGTTGCATTTTTTTCAGCAAAATTATTACCTGTTTAATAGGCATGCTGTTACAGACAAAGCAAGCCTAGAAACAGAATGTTTGTGAAGGTTTTATAAGAGATTCTAAATAATTGTGGAATGACTGCAATTTAGGCAACTTTAGTTCTTACTTTAACATTTAGAATTTTCTCTTTATTGCATGGACATTGACAAAGAGCCAATATACTACTGTATTTTCCATCTCACTGCTATTAGTACTAGACAATTATCTGCTAGTTTCACCCACTTGTCCAGTTCTAGTACTCTAAACAGTTACATAACTGTCAGCCCTCATTGTAGAGTTTAAACTTAAAAGTTTATGGAGCAGCAGTGGGTATACTATGTTGACATGACCCCCTACTGGATAGACTGTATGGCAAGATGAAACTTTTCCAGTGTGATGCATATGTCTCTCCTGAATGGCATAACTGATAGTCACAGCATATTTTTTACATCAACGAAGTATGCTGTGGGAGTATTAATCTATCTAGATTGGCTAGTGTTATGTTTTCCTCTTTTTCTTTTCTTTTCTTTTTTTTCTTTCAAGTTTTTAACTGATAGAGTTGTGCCAGCAACACTTTTGTGGTATAGATGAGGCCCAGAAGACTCAAAGAATTAAGCAATGGAAATTCATAGACAAATATAAAGCATTTAGAATTCAGTGTTAATTGGAGATAGAAGTGAGTTGAGACACAGCTGGAATGAAGTGGAGACTGGAGGAAGGAGAGAAGTGGGGCAACTTACTGTCTGGTTGGCAGTTGGTGATGGGATGTAATATGGGGATAAAAATAATGTTTTTGCAGTGTGTAGCAATCCTTAATAAACCCTAACTGGTAGAATGGGCACTGAAATACTTAATGAGAGAAACAGACTATTAGGTGGTTTGGTCTAGGGATATGAAGACAAAGGAAGGAGAAGATACCAGAAAAATTCCAAGTGGTGGTGGATAAAGAGAGTGTGGATGATACACCATCAGTTCAGACAGGTTGGCTTAAGATGTTTTGTTCCTGGCTATTCTTCATCACTGTTTTGTCAGTAGACTGATGTATATGTGTCATTACGTACTTACGTTGGGCAAAAGCAGCTGAGTTTGTTTAAACTGTTTAAATAAATGGTTTGAACTCCCATTGTTAACTTTTCCCTGATCAGAAGTACAACCTCCAGCTGGGGTGGTTATAGCTGAGATAGCTTAAAACTTTACTAAATGACACCCTCAGGTTTAATCACACCCTCAGGTTTAATCACTATTTTTTGAGTTTTGCTACCATAATCTGTTGGTTAAGGGTGTAATTTTTTTGCTGTTAAACTTGTGCCAAAGTAGATAAAGCTATGTTAGGAAAAGAACCTTCTTCCAGTTTAAGGTTAAGGTAAGTCTACAGTGAAACGAGAATACCAGAATACCTATATAGACAAGACCTAAGCTGTAAAAGATCAGCAAAATGCAGGCAAGACACTTGCTTGAGTAGAACAATTGAATGGAAACTACCCGATTAAATTGGTGGAGGAGCAAGCAAATGACTTTGGCACCAGAATACTGGAGGAACCTGAAGCTGGAATAATCAGGTCTGTCACTGTAGTCAGTAATCAAAGTGAGGGTACACTCAATGTTCAGCTTTTGCAGAAGACTGTTAGAGAAGCCTAATTATTTGAAAAAACAATATTCTTTTTGTAATCTTATGAAAATTATATGCTTGCATAGTGAAAAGTCGAGATAAAGGATGTTTAAAGCTGTAATGGAACTAGCTGGTGGCTCTAAAACTGAGGGACCCTAAAGGTGGCTTGCTCTCCTGATGCCTGTTTGTATACACAGCATTTCTTCCGCCAGCCAGCAGATTGGCTGAACACAGTAGAAAATCGCCTCCTAAGAACTTTTTTTGTTAACACAGAACAGGCATACAGAAATAGATCTGATGGGGGAGCTGTAGCATTTATTTTTTTCAACCTCCTTTTGCCTCCTAGTTTATCAATAGAATCTGTGTCCAGACACATACCGGGATGGGAAGGGAATCAGAGTTAAACTGGTGACATGATGTACTTTATGAAATAATGATATAAAATAAGATAGTCTTCTGGTATTGATGGAGGATGCTGCAACCAGCTTTGTAACTGTGTTGCTCTGGCTTTGAAGGATAAGTGGTGTTTAAAATACTTTTTTTTGCTTGTAAGGGATAAGTTGTGCATGATATTTTGAGCAAGCAGGTAAATTTTCTCCTATGCTTAGCAAAATTGCCTGAAATGTTCAGACTTGGAGAGCTTCTTTTAATACCGCATACTTTCTGTGTTTTGTCAACTGTTGAAGAACCGCATCTGACACAATGTTATTCTTCCATTTGCGGTGAAAACTGTTTCACTGAGTGTGTTAAGGGTTGTGGGTGGTGTTTTTTTTAAGTTTAGGGGAGTACTGTGTTTTTAAGGAATACTGAACATTGCCTTCTTCTGAGCGACTAAACTGAGCTTTAGTCATCTCTGTGACTTTCATCCATTCTTAGTTTCTAGAAAACACTATAGTCTAGAAGGAGTCTGGACTTTATGTACTGTTGTGAAAAAAGAAATTTGGGACAATAAAAGCAGGGAGAAAGATGGAGTGATACAAAGATAAGGAAATCATTAACAGTTCTTCCATCTGCTTAGTGGGGGCATGGCAGTAGCTTATTCTTCATTTTGTTTTGAAGAAATTTGTGATTCTCCAGACTTCAGTAATTCATGCACAAAGCTGTTGAACAATGATTTAATAAAAAAAGTGTTTATGTATATTAAAAAAAAAAAAGGAGGAACTCTAAGGGTTCTATGCGTATATAGATAACTTTTAATAAATGTAATGGGATGTTTTTATCTATATGCCCAAACCAATGTTCATCTTAAATGAGTCACAGAGAAGCCTAATTACCCTCTTCAGTACAGCTCTCTTCTGTGTGCTCACATTCCTGTTCACTGTGGTCTGTAACATGCTTTTCTGTATCCTATTGCTTCTTCCCTGAAGATGATGGAAATGACTGGTAACGCAACATTTACTACCTGAATAACTGAATGATTCAGCACAGAGTTCCCAAATTAGAACAGAGTAGGCCAGTCCCATCTGATCTTTGTTCATCTATGGGAAATACGGAGCAGAGAAATGGTTGAAGAAGGAAAGACAGAAACTATTTTTAGGGATCCTACCAAGTCTCTGGTAATTACAGAATGTTTTGATTTCCCTTCTCCCTGAGTTTTCTCACAATAAGAAACGCGAATTTGTTTGCAAAAGTTTTATGATTGATTCAGAAGACAGGTCAGTTTACAGTCAGTGGCAGTCAAAAGGAGTATGAAGTGTACGTATTTATGAAAAGTTAGACATTAAGAAAAGAGTATGTAAAATGTTGCATATTCAGGTTACAGATTTAGATAGTCACAGAAGATGATTATGTATTTAATAACAATCTTGATATCAAATGGTTAAGTGATCATATACAGGAATATCAGATATTACAGAAGTATACTTTTTAATGTCTGCTTTTTGATTTTTATTCACTTTGTAGCACAAATAAAAGCAAACTGTCTTATTGCAGTCTTTGTACAAATCTTAAATTTTACTATGCAAATTAAATTCATATAGGACTTTTATTTGGGAGACTCCAAAAAGAGTTTATAGGTATATAGCTATATACTGCTCAATGATAATCCTTTTCTGTGTTGAAGATTTTAAATAGATAGTTCACAGTATCATGGGGAGACTGGATCTTGACCAACTGCTGGGCAAGTTGCTTTCCATACAAATGGACTTGAAAACTTTACTGTGCAGTCACATGGGGAAAGACCATTGTAGCATACTGGTACATACTGCATCCTTCGTGCATGGAAGGACAGAGGGCCATGTTGACTACTTGATGATTTGAATCCTCTACTCCCAGGGAGTAAAATCTGACAACATGGATGACTCTTGTTTCCTCAGACACTGTTTGGAAACAAGTTTAGAGGTAGTTTAGTTTGTGTGTATATATTATGAAACCATATCTAAAATCTCTATAGTTTTGTCACAGACTTAGATACAGTTCTAACCAGTAGGAAAAAAAATCAAGCATGTGGTATATTTAAAAAAAAAAAAAAATCTTGTGGCAAGTAACGGATTTGAAAGCATACTAGGCTTTTGTTGGTGACTGAAGCTATGGGAAGAGTCACGGCTCAAATCCCATACAGCAAAAACAAGTGTATAGCTCCAGTGCTTTAGTTAACTCTTTATGTTGCTAATATGACACAATTTAAGACTGCATAATAGTAACTAGCTCTTATATCATTTTTCATCATTGGATCTAATAGCATTTTATAACAAGATGCAATTAAGATATCCATTGATGTCCCTTGTATTGTCAGTAGTCTTTAAATAAGCATGACACTTCTGAAAATTTTTCTTTCCAACACCATTAATAAATGTGAGGCATTTTTATTGTATTGAAGTTCTGTGTGCAGACTGGAATGTATCATTACAGATATTGCGAATTGTATGAATCTGAATATGATTAAAGATACAAAATTTAGGACTTAAATATAGTTTTAAAGAGAGAATCATCATTGATGTTTTTTTGGATCAACAGTGAGTTTATGCAACCCCTGCCCTCTCTTAAGGAACAGGATAAGCCTTTGAGGAAAGAATTTAATAATAATGTATAGACTGGACATGTCCATCTGATGTGATTTAACTTTACTACAGCTTATTTAAACTTGAGGTAAGCAGAAGAAAGGAGGTGCTATATTTTTTTTTAAGGGAGAAAGGTTAGTATTTCTTTGCAACACTTAAATATTCTTGAAATAAATAATACATAACATTTTTTGTAGCAGTTAAATATCCAGTAAACACTTAAGAGTTACTTTTTAAGTCAAGGGGAATAAATGTATGTGTAATGGAACATGCTCATATTAATGTTTATTTGGGTGTTGGCTATCACTGTAAATCTTTGGTGTGTGAAGTCACTCAAATAATTCCATCTTCAGTCATCTTAATGACTGATGTTATCTATAGAAACATGAATATTCTGCTCATGCGTCTGTCCTGCTGCACAGCTGACTTTGTTGGGGTTGCTTTTCCACTCAGTTATGTCCATCTTAAACCAACATGGCTCAGTGGAGAATCAAGACCTTTGAAACTTAAAGGCTATTCCATTAGTTTACAAGTAACTTGTGTGTACTAATGGAAAAATGGGGTCTCAGTACATATGATTTCACTAATATGAACAGAAGATTTGCTTCTGCAGTTTAGACTAGACCATCAAGTGGTACCCTATCATGCACTCTTAAAATAGTGGCATTAAACCATTAATCTTAATCAGTAGCTTCTAAAAACATCTAGACTATTTTTTTCCTCAATGTATGCTTAAGAGATGCCAGAAGTGCCCTAAAATTAAAAATAGTCTTAAAAAAAAGTGTTTTTTTGGTTAAATATTTTAAGCAGTCAAGTTATCTATAATTTAGATTTGAATTTTAATATCCTACAATCTATTCATCTAGGTGTCCTTTTCAAATGTTTCTTTTTAACATTCATTTATGTTCTGTTGGCTTTTTTTAGCTGGCCAAGTAAAATCATAGCAGCTTGTTATTTTGATAACCCTGATATTTTCAAGCAGTTACAAATACAGAACAGGAAGATGTGAAGACAAAAAAGGGACAATCTGTGTAGTAAACATATATGGTTTTTGCAATTACTGATGCAAAATATAGGCTTGCAAGCTAAAACTGAACAGGTACACCTTTTCTGTATGAGAAGATGTGATGCTATGAGGTATTTGAAATAGGACTTTTTCTGTATTAACATACAAAAAAAAATAGGGTTTGTTAAAGGTTAAATTAACCTTTAAAATGACTTTAAATTTTGAGAAGCAAGAAAAGTTTTTGTTGGGATGGAAACTCCATTTAACTAAGTTTTGCATTAAGTAAACGTACTAGCCTAAACTGCTGGCTTTCCAACCTTCTTCGGTTGGATGTTCATACAACACATGCAAGTCTACTGAAAATACGGTTCCTTTCTTAATTACCTTTTGTCTGTGAATCCCTGAAAAGATGGTTGAAAATTTTGACTTAAAATCTTTCCTCAAAGATTGGCTGATCTTTTATTTATTTATTTTAAAGAAGGGGTTACAACAGATCTAAAGGCAAATAGCAAAGATGAGAATTTCAGAACGTTTGTGCTGTATTGTGGATTCAAGTCATATCCTTACTTATTTTAACATTTTAGCTTTATTCTTTATATTAGTCTTAAAAGATAAAATGAGGCACCCATATGATATGGCTTGTTTACATCAAAGTACCTTGTGCTTTGGTTTTCAGGGGCTTGAAATAATTAGCCACAGGAAAGTATTATTTCCTTGACGTAGAACTGTTTGTCCTCTGCTTCTAAGGAAAACTAACATGTAAAGGGTAAGACTGCTAATTCAGTGGAATAACTTAATTTCAATGAAGTTGAACCTTGATATGATAAATGCAGTGCATTTACTGTGCAATTCACAATAAATACTTAACATTTATCTTTTAGCTGCACTGAGTTCAATCCTGTGTTCTTGAATCAGAAAGAACTATCACTTAAATCAATGGGAGTTGTATCTGAATGCAGGCTTTGGTCTTAAAAATAATTTAAAGTTTTTTTTTTTCCCTAAACCTGAAATTAAGACAAAAATCTTCAAACAAAGGGAGGCTTAAGTGATTCTCTTGAGATTTTTATAATGAAAGATGTTATCTTTGGATAAGAAACTAATATACCAAATTCAAACCTAAAACACTTCCCCTGCTCCCCTTTTCTACAGACTCTTGAAAGAATGATTTTTATAATGATTTGTTCTAATGAGTCTTAGCTACTGTTTTGAATGCAATATTAAAATAAATAAGATAACATAATACAGATAAACATGCTTCCAAGTCATATACTCATTGTGCAACAAAACCATTTTAAAGATGAAACAAGATCATTAAAATTGAGAAATGATTTTATATGCAATTTAGGTTTTGATGTTTTTCCAAGAGTTCCTTTACTAGTTTCTCTAAGGAGAAGAGATGCTCATCTACGTCTTCTGGTACAAGATTTCTGATAGAATTAGCAAGTTCAAACAGGTATTCTGTGTTTCTTCCACTAGGACCAACTGCATTAAAAATTTGTTCAGCAATTTCTTCTAGAGGTGCTGGACCAAGGTAATTAGGATTATCACAAGATCCAATATATAACAATACATCAAATGGTTTTATTGATGTGTCTTTTGGATAGAAAATGACAGTTGTTGTCCTGTAGCCTCCTTTCTCTCTGAAGTCCAGATATGCCTTTACTTCACATTCTTGTCCAGCTGGCAGTCTATAAGCAACACCCCACACACACCCCTGTTGACATAAGGAAAGAAAATCCAAGCAGGATTTAAAAAGATACTCACAAATGAATGTATTTCTATTTTATGTTGGTAAAACCATCTTAAAAAGCTTGCATTTAATTTTTTCTGTTTTCAGTCTTACCTATTTCTCACATTGTTCATAGAAAGACACCCCCCTCCAAATTAAGAGCTGTTTTATTTAGGAAATCTTCATTCAAACTAATAATTATGTGGATTCATCATGTACTCTGATGCTGAGGCCTTTCTTGGGAAACAATTTTGTTGCAATTTAAGTTTGAAGTAGTAAACGGACTTGGCGTGGACTTCTAAAGACAACTGACTAAAGAGATGGCAGAAAGAATACAACATACTCTCCTAACCTCAAAAAATTAGTGCAGTGAAAATTAAAATTGTAAATAGTGCCAAATTTGAAGTAATTTTAATCAGGTCCTTTCTCTGTTTCATTACAGTTTTATTTCTATTCATTTACTTGCGGTAAAGTTACTGCACTTAAGTTGAACTCAAGGAGAAGAAAAAGCTGAGAGATGAACCTTCATTTTGCAGAACTTAACTTGACATATCCAACACCTCAGCAAATACCTGTTAGCATAAATTTCATTACCATCTCTTTAAGAATCTGGATATTTCTTCATTTTCTTCACAGATAAAAGCTCTGAGAAAATACTTAATTTTGTTGTGAATTGGTTATACTCCCTGATACAGTAATATACAAAGAAATCTATGAGATCTGTGTAGGGATCTCCTTTAAAGTAGCACAGAAGAATGTTGATGATCTGTTTTACTCATTAAAGGCTACAAAATTGCTTCTTACTAGTGCCTTATTTTAAAATAAATGGTAATCTCTTTTTGTCTATTGACAACATCAAATGTGGATTCCTCCTGCAATTAAGTTGGTATATATACCACCGCTATATTAATGATGACAGAGAATAGCTATTGTTTTTCTTTCTAAAACTGGATTTTAGTATTTAGCCATGATATTAGACCATCTGTGTGTGGGGGGGTTCATAAGTGCTGAATTTTGCAGTCAAGACCATATGTTGGTCAAAGGCATTTTATTAAAAGAATTCAGAGAAGTTGTTTTTTCTTTCATCCGCTGTAGATGGCTACACTGTTTGATGTACTGTGGCCAAGAACAGCACTAAGCAGTACAAGAATGGGTTCCCTCCTTTCCCCCAACCGTTTGGAATGGGGGTCAACTTCAGCTGTTAGTGTTAGTTTTTGAAATGGTCCCTTCTGTGGGGACATACTTCTCTGTTGATAGGAAAATATATACAGGCCTGGTGGTGATGGGGATTTCATAGCCTTCATTTAAAGCAGATACGTACTACTAGTTCATTTGGTTTTGAGTGTCAGATGATGGAGAACTATATACAGAAATCTGACAAGGAGTATGTTCTCCTTTTCCTATGTGGTTTCCTCTTAACTGGCAAAGAAATTCAGATGGAGGATGTTAAAATAATTCTCTGAACTAGATGTTTCCAAACTGTATCACTGTGTATCACTGGTGAAAGATAATCCACTTCAAAAGGATTGATAGACTAGCACAGAGCTGAGAGCTGGCATTGGCAATGAGAGTACCACTGCTGTTGAAACCGTGCTATGAGGGGGGAAGTAATAGCAGTAGTCTGYTAAAATGCCTTCAGAATAAGGTTATCTTTTTTTTTTAAATGCAGAATGAGTAGCTGAAATTAAAGCAAATTACTTGTCATATCTTTTTTTTTTTTTTTTTGGTGCATGAAGTGTGATTCTCTGTCCATACCAGTTTCTGGAGAAAAGGGAAAAAAAACCCAACAAAACAAAACTGGTTTGCTAAGGGGAAAAAGGTTTCTATGGCAACGAGTAAGTTTGCTTAACAATACCAACTGAGTGACAACAAACGTAACCATTCTTTGCTTATATAGGAGTCTGTGTAACATAATGGTGCCCTACAGTACAGTAATGTGAAAAAAAACCCACTGGAAAGGTACAGAAAATCACAATGAAAGAGTGCACTGCGTTTTGCTGGTTTTGCTAACTGCGAAAACAGTTGAAGTTTACAATTACCTCGAAACTTGCCTCTATTTGTTGCTGCTATTTCAGGGAAATGTCAGTGTTAAAGTATTTTGCCTTGACTAAGTGGTGGTAAGTTCAATGCTGTATCAGGCTTGAAGCTGACTTTAACATAAATATTTGTGGTAGTGGTGAATAATATATTGATAAGACAGCAATATCATCATTTTATAAACATGCAACCATAAATAAAAACTAACTACTACCAAAATGCCTATCTTATTTTATGGCCTTGTGTTGCATGTCCTTGCTCTACCTGTGCTTCCATGCCACCCTTCCTTCCCTCCTGTCTTCTCTGGAAGCAGTACTGCCTGCAGGGATCCACTCTCTTGAGGTGGTGAGAAGCCTGATGGGCACTAACAGCACAGCTGTCCACATCTGTACACATGGGGCACTGAGGATATGCAGGGGTGGGAAAGCAATTGTATCCCCAGTGCCACCTTGGGCTGCACCTCTCGCTGAAGGAGGAAATCTCCTAGGAATATGTCCTCTTGCTCTCTCCCTAGAGATCTGGGCAGCAAGAGGTAGTGAGACCTTCATTCATAGCCCCCCAAACTATATTATTTCTTGCACAAAAAGTAACATGATTCTTGGTGGAAGTTTGTCTCAAGTATTAGTATAAAGAGATTTAAATTTTATCTTGCTCTGCTCTGGACTTGAGAACTCTGTGCATGCACCTAGGTAACATAGCAGAGCCTCCCTGACCTAGTTGCATGCAAGGTTCCCAAAAGCCAAAATAAACTATCAGTCAAAAATAGCTGAACTTGTTTCTGGGATATTGTAAGGATCTTACTTAAATGAACACCCTGCCATGTACATAAGTAAATGTTCCGTATTCCTGTCCTAAACTGTATTTGAGAAATCTTAAGTGTGTGACTCTATGGCAGAACAGAGAGAGGATTCCAGCCCTCAGTAAGATTAAAAAAAAGAAAAGAACAAATATTAATATTTTGGTATGGGTAGTGCACATGTGCCCTTAAATTGGCAGTAATGTGGGATTTAAAGCACTCTGCTGTTCAAAGCTCTTCTCTGAATCAGAACAGGGATTTAAACCTTGCTTTCCCACTTTGCAGATGAATATCCTGACCATCAATGTGGATGTATGTGGGGTTGATTTCTGCTGTTTTTTTTTTTTCCTTCAAACATTCCTGATTTTTTTCACCTCAAAAACAAATTAGGAAAAATTTAAATGCAAATTTATGCAGAACAAAGGAACAATTTCCTGCCCAACTTCAGTGCCATACTGAATCCTAATCATACATGTTTTGATATTAAAACTGTTTCTAAAATGCAGTTTGTAAAACTGATGGCAGGAAGGGTAAATCCAGGTGACTGAGATGCTTTCTCACTAGTGAAGCATTTCAGTCTTTAAGCCCAACTGCATTAGGCTGAACAGGACTTGTGAGGGGGGAGGAAGGTATCTGAAAGTTATTTTGTTCTTTACTTCTTAATCCTGCATAGTTCATTTGTTTTCTCATGTGTAAATTACTGGGAACTTCATAGAATGAGAGGAAAAACTGTCACAGATGCATGAAGGCCTAGGACTGTACCATGAAGTGACTACACTATAAAGAACATGGGGGAGACTAGGTACCTATTAGTGTAGTCTATCAAGTCTTAGAACACGGGCAAGATTTATTTTATTTTTATTTTTTTTAAAGTGCGCTACAAGTGCTGCCTCCACTTTATTTTTTATCTTGTTTCCATGGTTTATTATAATACATCATCTTGTAATAAAGTCACTGATTTAAGAAAGACATTGGAGAGAAAATGTTTCCAACAATTTGAGAACTCTCGTAATTTTAACAGATGGGTGTCTTGATAGCATAGCACTAAACTAAGGGTGTAATCCATACCACTTTTTAGACATAGTCTAAAACCAGTAATTGAGGGCATCCAATACTCCTTGTGATTACAGGCTGTAAGAAAAAACTGATATTGAAGCTCTAAATTTGGAATGACTTTCTCAAATTTTACCATGTGTAAGTTATTACTGAGTGTTCTAAAGAGGACAATCACTGTAGGGTATAAACTTTAAATGAAAACTATGACATAAATAATAGGTTTTAATAGGTAATATTAGAATACTTAAATGTGGCATAGCAGCTACTACGAGAAATGGAGTTGACCTGCAATGTCAGAACTGTACTTATGAAGACTTCATGCAGTAGTCTCCCCAGGGCTTCCCCAAGTCTAACTGAATCTTTTTATCCTTGCTCATGAGCAGGCTAGCCAAGAGCCCTCTGGTGGGAAAACTCCCTAAAAAGGATTGCAGGTAGTTTTAAAGGTAGGATCTTTACTGTAGAGCAGAATTAGATATGGGTAAAACTTAAGCCTAGGTATTTTTACTTTATAAGCAGAAAAATCCTAGTTTTTCCTATACCTTATATGATCGTAAGCATAGGTCTTGTTTCATTCCCCCCCCCCCCCCATAACCTGGGCATTTCCCTTGCTAATGCTTCCACTGCACTTTTCTAAGCAAGTGAGACTTAAGTAAAAGGTCAAAAGATAAGCAAGAATGGTAGACTTAGGTCCATGACCTTTTTTTCTGAACAGGAGCTTACTTCACAATATTAAGTAGAAACCAAAATCACACTTGTGGCATTTATATTCTTAAGCATTTTGTTTATGTGGGGGGTTGGGGGGGAGCAAGGCTATGTCCTTTTTATCACTGCAACATAATCTTGATGTGCTTCAGTTTTTATTTTAGGCAGGCAAGATTATGGTTCTGATACAACTTCTGTCTAATATTGGGGCATCTTCAGGTAATATATGTATGCTGAAAGTAAAATTCTGTATTCTTTATAACAGGATAGCTGCAGTGACTATTCAAGAAAATGCTTAAAAACATACCTTTGGTAATAATAGACCCAAACTACTTCCAGTTGCTTAATTTAGATTGATTTATTTTGAAGAGTCAAGAATTATTGGTGTAACTCCAGGGAACTCTGAGAACTTTTGATAAAGATAATTCAATTATTTGCTTAAGGAGAAGCAAAAAAATGGAGACTTACTACACAAGTTTGGAATGCATTACGAATTTCTGTGCACTATAGAGTAAATACTATAAATAAACCAGTAGTACTGTACCTCGGGGTCTTCAACAAGAGTCACAACTCTTCCAGGCTAGAATTAAAAGAAATATCACTTCTTCAGTTAGAAGCTTTCATTGTAGATCATCAGCAACAAACAAACATTCAGAAAAATGAAAAGTAATAAAATGGCCAAAGAACTTACCCAGGAGAGTCTCAAGGAAGTGCAAATCTTTGGATGATTGAGACCCAGTTTATGTATTTTCTGAGATAAAGTTTTTGATCTGTATTAGATTAACAGAACTGGTGATAAATAAAATGTTATATTTTGAGTGGAAAATGTCTGCAACATAGAAGTTAGTTTTAAGGGTAGTGATAAATGGGGAAATTTGAATGTCCTTGCTTTGTATGTGCTATTCAGATTCAATTTTATTTCCATTTAAAATAGTGGCAATAATTCATTAATACAAAACTATCCTCAGTGCACCTTCCTCAGTCATATTGCTTCTCCTAAGTAACTATGCTGTTTTTCATCTCTAGAATGATAATGAGGTGAACTTTTTTTACCTGCATACAGAAGTATTATTCATGGTCATAGGAAATAATGTAACATGTAGAAATCTAGCTTGCATAAAACAAAGCAAGATATTACCACTTCTGGCTTAATTCACACTAACTGAGTGTAATAAAGTGTCAGTTACACACTATGATGCATGGCTACTCCTAGGTTTAAAAGCACTTGGCGAATTTGATGTTTCTGAAAACATAGGGCAAAGAAATCTGCTAGTAATCCTTAATAAGAAAAAGCTCTTCCTGTTAGCACCATGTTATTCAGAGCTGAACAAAGAAAAGTTTAAGGTGCAGAAGACTCTTTTGCCTCTTTTTCCCCCCTCTCTTCCAGCTCATTCTCCCTTACTGGGCAGAGGAAGGATACTTTGGTAATGGCCTATTTTTCCAATGAATTACCTTATAGGAAGAGCAAGTAGCCTATTTCCTCCCCTTCATGTTGTTTAGTGATATTGTTTAATGGTCAAAATAACAGTTGCTTTCACTGGGCAGCAATTAATCCTACCTATGCAAACAATAACAAGAAGCCAAAGTGGTAGGTTTCACAGAAGGGTGATTTGCCCGTATTGTCTAAATTAAATACAATTGTCATTATGCTGCCAAAAAACAACCAACCTAGGAGAATAGTTCTAGATATTTCTAAGGCCTGATTAAAATAAGTGATCACAAAAAAATCTCTGAATATGCTTTTACATTTCTCCATTAGTTTTAATCTATTTGCACACTTATTTGAGAATACTGACCTTGTAACTGTACTTTATGTTTGTTTCTAATTTTTGTTTTTCTCCTGCATTATTTTTAAGGAAGATACATTTCAAGTCTTGCATATAAAGTTACAGCTGTATTAGAACTCAGTCTTCCTTTTTTTTTTTTAAACTTGCATATTGACCAAAAGCACAAGGTTTTTTTAGCTTTACTGTGCACTTACTAATTCATATACCTTTTTAAAGACAGTGACCACCATGAAAATACTGAAAAGACAAGTGTTGATATTTGTTTGTATAATTTAGAGAATAAAATTTTAAAATAAAAATTCCTATGAAGATTTACATCTGTAGTTTAAAATTGCTAATTTTAGCTGCAGAATAGTGTACAAGTTTCCTTGTTTAGAGGTAAGAGGAAGTAGAGATATCAGCATTCATTCAGTTTTAGTGTAGCATAGAAATTTACTTTCTCAAGAGTTGCAAAGATGCTAATCTGAACTGTACTTGGATGCACACTTTTTATTTAGTTGTAGCTAACTTTCAGCCTTGGATTCCTACATCATTTTAGTGTGGTTTTTTTAGGACTCATCAATATTACAGTTTTATGGATGTGTCCAAGGATATGCTCTTCTATTTGACAGGACTATAATTATATTTGTTGCTTTCTTATCGTAACAGTGTAGGGTTTTCTCCTACACTGAGTCATTGGAATAACATGCATTTTTTTTCTGTAGCTTATACAAAATGTGAAATTTAGTTTTTGGAAAAGTTGTTAGTAGATGCCATCAACTGTAGATGTTCCTTGTTCAGTGTTAGATCTTTTATAATCTTAAAGTCTGTCTTATAAATAAGCCCTGAGATGCTGGGTTTTTTATTTTTACATTTTAGGACATGCCAGTTTTCTCTTAGCATCAGCCATCTATTTCTGATCTGATTATTCAAATAAGACAACAAAACTAAATACTAAAATTATTGCTGTTTCTGTACACTGAGGAAGCAGCTCTGTTACCATGATTAATCAAGATAACTTAGGTGTTTCTTTGGAAAAAGATGACATTAGTAATGCATCTGTTTATTGGAAAATAAGTCTGTCAATAAAATACCTGGGCTGTTAAGTTGGTGTTCAGTTTTTAATCTCAAAGGAAGTGAGTCAACACATTCCACAACTTATACTAGTTAGCCTAACTCAGAATAAATCCTTCAGGACTATATTACTGACTCTTYATCTGTAGCATATATCTTACAAATCTAATCTGGACAACAGGGGAAGACTCTGATGATCAATGGTTTTGTATAACATTTTAGGTTTAACAAACTGGAAACAAACACTGTCAAAAACTGCCATACTAGGAAAGACCCAAGGGTCAGTTAGTTAAGCATGTTGTCTTTGTTTTTTAATGCTGTCTTCCTAAGCAACTGGTACCATTAAAGAAACATATACACGCAACATATGTCCCCTCCCCCCCCCCCCCCCCAAGCTGGGGTGTGTGTGTAGGTATACACCCATATGTGAATGCTGTGTTCGTGATATACTTTCTTAGGTCTGACAAGCAGTGTCTTTCTGTCTTAGTTACTAATGATTCCCTTTTCTACTGATTTGTCTAAATAGTCTTAGTTCTTTAATAATATCATGGCAGTGAGCTTCACAATTTAATTGCATGTTTTATTAAAGTATTTGTTCTCTTTAAGACTTGCTTCCTGATAATTTTAAGTATCCCTAGTTTTGATATTAGGACAAATAATTTATCCTTGTTGTCCATTCACTTTCTCTATATATTCCTTCTTTAAGACACAACTCTCATGTCTACTATTCCTTTATTTTCCAGACTGAAGAGTTCATTTCTCTGTATACAGAAGCAACCCCTTACCTCTAGTCAGGGTGACTGCCCCTCACATGGACACTGATGGTTATTCCCACAATGCTGTGAATAGTAAAATTTGTCTTTCATTTTATTGCTCTGTCTCTCAGTACTGTGAAATCCTTATGCAGTTTTTCAGTGAGTCTTAGATTAAGATATACTGAGTAATTTTGTATTTTCAACAAATTTGTCACCTCAATTTCTTATTTTCCTGGTAACTTTCAAGTATGTTGAACAGACAGCTTCCTTTAGAGCTGTTCCTTCCATTGTGAAAGCAGATCACTTGATCCTAAACCTTGGTTTTGGATTTTAATTGTGTGTTTAATCCCCTTTTCCCCCATGGAAACTCTTTTTTCTTTTAGAACCTTATTGAAAGCATTTTAAAAATCAAGTCTGTTATCTTGATTGGATTGCCCTTTGCAGATCGTTTTTGACTTCTAAATGACTTTTTAATGGATTAGTAAGGCTTCTACAAGAAGCCATATTTTGTTTCAAATGGGTTACTTTTTTCACTGGATTCGCAAGTGATGTATACTTCATTGGAAGCTTTACCCAGGGATTAAAAAACCCCCAAAACCCTAACTTGCCCTTTATTCAGAGGACTGCACTGACCATACCATTAAGAGCTCTAGTAGGATTCACTGGTACGCCATACTTCACTCGGTGGAAGCCATAACTGGCTCAGGTTGTCAGTGCTCTTCCTGGTTTCCCCAAGAGGAGGCATGGCAATTATTTCTGCCCTGAGTGTCGTGGCTGCCATGCAGCTAGGCCAGCGGTGATACTTTTACATATGTTCATGTGATATTGGAATGGCTCTACCATTTCTCTTTAAACGTATTACAAAAGTGCATGTGCGTATGTGTGTATATATATATATACGACTTAGTTTTCCACATGGCTATCAGTTTTTTCCATAGCTATTAATACTTCCCTAACTTGTGTACTCAATACTGGTCATTAGGGTTTTGTAAATTATAAATTAAAGAGACATTCTGTGGTAGGAAACAACTTTCTCTTTATTTCTATTACCAGGAATACCTGTATCTGAAGCCTGAATGTTAAACAAAAGGGTAAGTACTCTTCAGATATGTGATGAAAGAACAATCTGTTTGTCTAGGGAAGGACAGGATATTTACTTTATTGGTTTATAGAGTCTGCCTTGCATGGAACTACCTAAAATAAACACCATTAAGGAACCATGGGCATTACCTTTGGTAGCTGAATAAGAAAGTAACAACTCTATAAACCATTGGCTATATAATATAAGCCCAAACCATCTTTTTTGTGTCCAGGGAGTACTAGCAAGGGGAAACTTGAATGGTCTCCTAAATCAGATGCCTTTGACTGAAGGATTTATCTCAGTTTATTCTGTACAGCCTGCTGCTAGGAAGACCAAAAAAGGCAGCCTTGCGTTGGAGCACACTGAAACAAAAAGGAAGGTTCGGGGCCTCTCAAGAATATTCTAGAGCATTTGTAGCTCTCGGGGGCCATCACCTCTCTGAATCAAAAGGGAAGTCTCTGTGGAAAATTAATTACATCTTGTTCTAGCTCTATATTTCACTTTAGGCCCTCAATCATACTATACACTAGAGCTCCCAAATGTATTCCTGTGTTAACTACACGTGACAGGAGGCATTAACAACATCTGTGAGGTCTGCAGTAATGCAAGCAGCAGTTACTCACTGGCTTAGATATTCATGTTGGAGGAGACCAGCACTGCTGCATGAAAATCAAAGGAAAGATGGTTTAAGGCCCTGAATCATTTCAGCACCTCCTCCAGTGCCTTCCCCAATCAAATTTCTGCTACGTTTTGGTTGCAACCAGGTACTTTCATTCAGATGCCAACCTATGACTCTTCTAGATTTTTACCAACCTGGGTTAAGTACGAAAGGGGAAAATAGCATTAGCATGTTGTAGACTCTACAGTAGAGGCTATGACAGTTCTCCTGGTGTAGGGGTTTTGTTGAGTTACACTGAGATAAAGTTCCCCAGGACAATCTTGATGGCAGTTTAGTTGATGTGTCCTGTGAAAATAATGGGGTAAACTGAAATAAGGCCTTCCACTGCTAGATTGTTTTCAGTGGTACTATACCACTGCTCAGATACTGACATAACTAAATACCTACTGAAAGAAGAATCAATTAGTTTCAGCATCTGCGTATGAAAATAAGTTGGAATAAAAGGAAATGTTAACTTAAAAATAACTTTAGCTTGATTACCTCAAAACCTTTTTCTGAAAGGGAGTTCAAAGTATGCTAATAAATAGGAATGCAATAATTGAAAATGGTTTCCTTAAAAGCACAAGTTTATTTAAACAAAAAGTAGCTTTTTAGACTTCCTTCTCCTGTGACTCACTGTGGTCTAACAAGAGCCTATCTGTCTTCTCCCTTAACCCCACTACTGACAGTCATTCAACAGGAAAAACTGTCAGAGGTAAATGATTATATAAAACCAAAGCCAGCTGGTAAATGCTAAAAGTCGAGCTGGAAAACAGACCTAAATTGGGAGGATATCTTTCTATTGTGATATTAGATATTGCTTTCAATGTCTGATGAACATTTAGAAAGATGCTATCTATTTAAAATATGCTTTATATTATACTGCAAGACAGTCATGCCTGGGAAGTAAAAGGACTTCTTTAACATGAGATTGAGATCTTCCTAAACAAATCCAAAAATTTTACCATTTGAACATGGTGTACTGATCTGCCTGGGTTTCCCTGGCTCTGTGTGTGTGTCTGGCTGATGTATATCATATGTGAAAATTGTGCATGAATTAAGGGCCTGATTTCCTCAACAAATAACACTGCAGGTATTACAGAGCTAGAACACTGTTTACTCAGCATATTAAATTACACAGTGTTCTCCTGTTTACAACATTTTAACTTCAGATTTGAAGTTACAATGCCTTTTTTCCTCCTTAAATGAAAACTCTAAGAAGTAACTTAGTGTTTATTTTTGACACACACTTAAAATCCCAGGAGTCAGATTCCAGAGTTAATTTCTGAAGGGTGGCATTCCTATCTTTCATTTCTGAAGAACAGGAAGTATAGAAGCATACAAAGACTAGCAGGATACTGCTGACGTCTTTACAGAGTATCTTATTTGGACAATTTCCTGATGAAATGTTTTTCCCATTTCACTTTCAACAAACTAAAAGCCCTACATTATTGTTACCTAAAACTGAATCATTCAGTAATTCTATACATGCAGAAATTCATAGGAGTTTTCATTTGGACATTTCTAAATGGAAACTCTACCTGCAGCCTAATCTGCTACTGACAACCCACCACCTGTGCAGTAGTTGATGGGCCACTCCCAGGCACGCACACATACAGTAGATCTTCTCTCCACCACTAGGATCCCAGAAACAGTGCAATGTAATACACAGCTTCCCACTCCAGTATTGATGGAGCAAAGTGCAATCTTAGTATTTGATCAATGAAAGGAGGGGGAAAAAAAAAACTCTATAAGCCTGGTAACACTACATAGTAGTGAACATGTGGAACTCCCAGGGAGGTTAACAGTGGGCAGCAGACAGCTGGAGCTGGACTTTCTTTTCTAAGCACATCTAAAGCCAATTTCTGACAGACCCAGATATAGAACTAAGGTTCCCTGAATGTCAGACTTGCAGTATTAGTTTCATAATATGGCTGAGTTGGACAGTTGTCAAGAGTGCCATCTCTAGCATTCATGTGATCACAAAGTCAGCCAGTTTAACCAGGGATGGGAGCAAACAACGTGTCTGCTGGTTAGCTTTCTGGCATTTTTTGTGAGTTCAGGGAGTGTACTGTGCAATCAAGTGAGTGCCAACACTGGGTCAAGGTAAGTGGCAAAAGCAAGTTGTCAGAAGCTGGGACGAAGGAGGATTATAAGGAGAGGAAGTGAAAGTTCACTCTTCTGGCAGCAGCAATCTCTTAGTTTAGTTCAAACCATATTGTAATAATACTAGCTTCACACTTCAGCCCTTTGATACGTTTACTCTTAAGTGCCATTTTTGTGGGTTTTGGCGGAAGCCTGAAGAAAGAAATTTCATATCCCATGCTAGAAAATGACATAACCAAAGCATAAAGCAAAGTCCTAACTTTGAGTAGCACTGAGATAGCTCCTTTATCTTATGCACAACAGCCCTTGAAGCAAACAGGGCATACAGGCATATTCATCTAAAAGCTCTTTAAAGAGTATTGTCAAAAATTAGAACTTTTCAGACTGATGCATCTGGGTAAATCTGTGCCCCTAAATTTTAAACTAGTTGAGGAGGTCCAAATGTTTGATAATTTTAACAGATCTTGGAACCTGGAAAAATTTTCAAGAACTGGAAGATACCAAAAGAATTTAGTATTTAAAAAGTGTTAAACTAATAGCCCAAGGAACTGTAGATTAGTTTGATAACATTGGAAGAAGAATAGAAGAATGGTTACTTTGAGAGTCTTCTCAAACACTGGAGACTAAAAGTACAATTAATGAGTATGAAAAGCTGGTTATTTCAGGGTTATTACCCTTCTGAAAACACTTTCGCTACATATTCAGATCTCTCTAATACAATAGCACTTTTCTAGTGAGCAATGTTTTATTGCCTGGTAAAATTCACAGAATCACAGAATGGTTGAGGTTGGAAGGGACCTCTGGAAATCATCCAGTCCAACCCCCCTGCTCAAGCAGGATCACCTAGAGCACGTTGCACAAGATCGCGTCCAGGTGGGTTTTGAATATCTCCAGAGAAGGAGACTCCACAACCTCTCTGGGCAACCTGTTCCAGTGCTCTGTCACCCTCACAGTGAAAAAGTTTTTCCTCATGTTCAGACGGAACTTCCCGTGTTTCAGTTTGTGCCCATTGCCTCGCGTCCTGTCGCTGGGCACCACCGAAAAGAGTCTGGCCCCCAATTCTAACTGCTTTAATCTAATATTTGGACTAATCCAAAAAGAATCTTGCATTTAAATAGCGCTAATGCATAGACTGCAGTATATTTTGCAAGAAATGATTATTCCCTTTTGTTTTGCCTTCAAAATCTAACAATGTTTTTTCCAATTTAACATCCTGTAAACTATAAAATACAAAGTGATGTTTAATCACAGTGTCATATCTAGTTAACTATTTTATTACAGTATAAGTTGAGCAGCTCAAAGTATGAGTACAGGGTCATCGTAATGGTAAACTGAGTTTTGTACTAAAAGCTTGCAGCCATTGTTGTACATAAAGTGCTCTGTATATTTTCTTTGTTGTGCTGACTGTGGAATGTTGTAGCAACTAGCGTTTTCAGGAAAGGTTTAGTTTGTTTCTTTTTTTTTTTTTTTTAACTTGTTGGCTAGTATGTTACTGCTGTTTTTTAAAATGTGCTAATACTGGAGGACCAGTTTCACTTGTAATTCACCCACCAGGGACTAATTCATTTCTGATGTAATAGAGGTTTTAAGGGTTTTATACCAGAGATTATTTGGTCTGGTAAAATGAGAAACCTTAGCTCTGTGTTTTCTCAGCTTATGTTGAGGGACCTTTTTGGCCTTGGAAGTAGTAGTAACAACTTATGGATTGCTGTAATATAAAAGTGTATTAAGTTGTTGATGCTAAGGAAAAAGTGTGTTTTGTCAATGCTAAGTATTTATATAAAACAAAAGTAAAATGCATTAACCAGTTTACATAAATAATAAGCTGTATCCTTAATTTGTCTAAACAAGAATTTAAACAGAAATAGAACAAAGAATGAGCCTGTGGGGGCTTTTTTGTTTTAAGGTTCTTTTGGATGCCTATAGAATATGGTTTTAGGCATGATCTTGACTGGGGCAGAAATACAAATGTCTAAGCTTTTGGGGGCAAAGTTGGTAGCTGGTACTAACCTGGCATGGCCATTTTGCAAGACTTCCAATATATGCCCACAGTCACACTGAGTATTTCCCTGAATTTCAACCAGCCCAACAGAAGATAAAGCAATGAGGTCTTCAAGGACACTTGCAGAAAAGAGAAAAGTAGTGGCCTGTTTAGGTTTTGTTTCTTTATGATGCTTAAAGAGAAGGACTTTCTCTGTTTATTTTTTTAGCCTAGTTTCCTAAGGAAAGGAGGCTTACAGGATTACAATCTCTCCTTATCCCACCCCAGTAACTTTTGCCTGTGTTTGTCAATTCATCCACATTCAACAGAAGAACAGGCATTTCACAATACTTGTATGAAAATAATCTTTGTAAAGGGATGACTGGTAGGTGAGAAATACCTAAATTAGTGTTTCCACTGAGAAAGTGAATGATCAGCTGTCTAGTCACCACGCATAAATCTCAGCCAGCCACAACACATGCTGCGCCTGTCCAGAGAGGTGATGGTGACAGCTGAGAGAAAAACAAAGTTTGGAGAAAGGAATTATATGTGTGAATATATGTAAGCTGGGCAGGACGAACATGTAAAGTAGGGGTAACGAAGGAAAGTGATGCTGTTGAGTGGGTCTCTAGCACAACACTGCAAAGTGTTTTGGGGCTCAAGTTCAGAACTGGGACAGCTGTATTTGCACAGCACTGCTTCCAACCCCCCAAAAAATCATCTGGGCCTGAGTAGGCTTGCAGATAACTTGTTTCTCTGCAGTAAACTCCATTATCATTATTATTTTTTTTTATACTAGACACCCAGCTCATTCTGGTACCTGAAGCATGGTAATTTTCATTGCAGAAAACTGACTATAGAAAGGCTTTGTATTATCTTTAAGTTTTGTGCAAGTTATCTTATGGTGTTTAAGGCACTGATTTGTGCTATTTAGGACTGAATGAAAATTTCTTCCATGCTACATGTAGCATGTTGTATTTTATTTTAAAAAGAAAATCCTTTTGTTTTTTTTTCTGGGAGTGCTCTTTATTAGACTGGAGTTACAATGGTGCAAGTTAATGACTGCTTTAGCAAACATCAGGAAAATGTTTTCATGATATTAAGCTAGCATTCAAAATAGGTAAATTTTAGAGAGCTGTACTCAAGTATCAGAATCTGTACATTAATGATCACTTTGCATTTGTGATGACTTATTAATTAGCAGGAAATGCAACTGTAAATAACATAGTTCTGCCCCATCCATGTTACTCATTTAATTCGCTGGATGCTTCTGTAACCTACTGTTTCTTTAACATTTGTTGAGTTATTCAGAATTATATGAGGGTCATAGCCTTTGAAAGGGGAGGGTGATACAGGGTTTCAAAGCATAGTAAAACTAGATTCTTCTCATTCTGGGGGCTTGAAAATACACATGGTTCTCATGAAACTGGAAATGCTTGCTTTGGTAATTTTAGTTTCATTTTGTTGTCTTTTTTGTTTTTGTTCCAAATAGGAAATAAGTCTCCTCCATGAATGTTAATTCTGAAGTAAAAAAAACTGAAGAAAGTGAGGTGGTTACTCAGATCCACACTTTTGACATTTACTTAACCAGCCTTTTCCTTCAAAGCAACAGTCCCACACCCACAAAACGAAGTATTTTCCCCTAATTATTTAGATTAATGCCTATATTAACTCAGTTATTAACTCAATTATTTTTCAGCTATTAAAATGTAAAGTAGAAGTCAAACTTGAAATACTCATCCTCAATACTTTACAATAGAAGACTAGAACGAGTCAGAAAGCATCAATTCTTAAGAGATACTTTTAAGTTTAAAAAAAAAATTAACTGCAAGCACTCTAGAAATGTAGTAAATATTCTTAATGTTGACTTCCATTCAGTTCTTCCCTATTACTAGTAATCACCTTAAGGCATTACCTCGTGTCATTTCAAGTTAAGGTACACCTCCTTCTTCATGCTTGCTCAGTATTTAATACAACTAACACTGAATATTGTCCAGCACAAAAAAGACCAATTTGGGCTAATGCCTGTTTTGGAATAAGATACTTGGAATTGCATTCAGAACTGGTAAGGTGCGCAGATACTAGCTGCGTGGGGAGCAGGCTAACAAGCTGTGCTGGGCTCAGCAGCCGGGTCTCTGTGCTCATGCCACCGGAGCTGGCTGGGAAGGGGGGAGGGCAGAAAGGTCAGAGAACAGCTCTAGGAGTTGGAGCTGAGGAGTGGAGGCAAAGAGGCAGCATTTCTGGAGAAGCAGGGCAGAAGGGAAGGTACAATGGTCCAAGCGAGATGCAAGTATTTTAAAAGGGTTGATGGTCACTGACAAATTGGACGTATTTATATCCGAGTTGGTACCATTACCTCCCCTTCCCTTTCTTCTTCCATCAGTTGTTGTTCCATCATGTCTCTGTTTATTACAAATGCAGGACTGGTGTTTAGAGTGGACAGATGAGTTCCCACCAGCCTCAGCAGGACTCCAGCAGGAGGTGGCACCTAACTGTGCCAGTGCAGCTGAAAGACTAGCATGCGGCGATACTTGTCTTTACTTTCTGGGCAGAGGTGCATGCTTCTAATGCCCGTTCATCACTGCGGCATCACGGGCTTCTTAGTAAAGAAATGTTAACATTAACTAGAACTTATGTTCCTTCAGGGAAGAGGCCAACATTAATGTTGACTGCTGCAGCAATAAGGAGTTGGTTTACACAGGTGATAAGCCAGAGTGGGGGTGTTTACATATAGCAAGATGATTATTATTTAAGCACGTAATCAGCATTTTTTGCAGACAGTCTTCTCACTGGGGAGCATTTTAGCTGCCCTGGTAGTACTTGGATATAGTGTGATTCAGAGAAAGATCAGTTAACCTGCTTCAGTGCCAGATAGGAAAAAGAACATTCATATTTTGTAGTGACCTTTTTCCCCCAGTATTTCCTGTAGTAGCAGGACAGATTTAGTCACAAAATTATAATTACAATATTTGGATATGGAATGTCCAGGGCATATAATTTTTGAATACTTAATCCATGTATTTTAAAGTATGACGATTAATTTAGGATTTCTGCAAAATATAACAAATTTTCAAATGCATATTTAAATCGAGCATTAATAATGCTTACAACTCTGCAACAGGATTATTCAATAACGCAAGAAGCCAGAGTGGTGGCATTCAAATGATACAACAGCTGCAGTTTGGCCTTCGTTCCCTGATTAAATAGCGGAAGGCTTGGGCTCTCTCAATGCTGGCAAGAGACTCAACCCATTTCATTTCCTGAGCGTTGAGCGTGCCCAGGGCGTGATACTGCGAGAAGCGCGCTTCCTGCTCCGTGAGGAGGTCTGCATGATGATAACGCCTAAGTGATCCGTCAGCGTTGCTAACCCCCGAATCTCTGAGGCACGGGGAACGACGGTTCCTTGCCTCCCGCCTCGGCAGCGCTCCCACTTCCTCCTCGGCAGGCGGGAGCCCTCGGGGCGCCGCCTCTCCTCCGCCAGCGGCCGGCGCCGCCGCCTCACCTGGGGC
>NW_020450385.1:0-14795 GCF_003343035.1 Apteryx rowi | reverse complement strand
GCGCTGCCCGCACTGCGGGGCGGGGCGGGGCGGCCGCTGCGCACTCGCGCCGCGGGCAGCGGGGGAGGAGCGCGGCTGGGGCTGCTCCGAGGAGGGGCTGCTGCGCCCTGCGGGCGGCGTCGCCGAGCCGCTGCTTGGAGGGCTTCTTGTGGCCGCGGTCAGCTACCTCTCCTTCTTGTCGTCGTCGTCTTTCTGTTTTCGGAGAGGACCTCACGCGGTATCCTGAGCAGTCAAGTGGCCGAACTGCCTGAGTGATGACTTCAGTCACCAGCGATTTTTCTCCCATCTTTTCAGAGCCTCTCTAAACCGTAATTATTGCTATTAAAGTAATTACCTAAAAAAACTTGCACCATTTACCAACTGCCATAAGCATATCTGTCTTTTTCTTGGACCATGTGTCAGTCTAGCAGTGTCCTCTCCGGGAAAGCAGTGGTTGCTTATGGAAAGAGTGTGCCAATGAAACCAGTACAGCGTGGCTCTATCTTTGGTATATTCCCAGATTCCAGTAAAATAATGTGGTTTAGGGCCTTTCCGGATGAGGGTGCATTTTAGTAATGTGGTTTAATGGCTGTGAAAGTGTATAATGTTTTAGCAGAATAGCTTCATAACCTTAATTTTCTAAGGTCTCTGTCAAAGGTAGTGATTTCGCTCGTATTTTCAGGAGTCACATATTGTAAGTAGCAAAGTGTTCTTGTGCATAATGCCTCTCAGGGAACCTATAAGTTGGGTAAAAATAGGGGAAGCTAGTTTTTTGTTGTTTTGTTGTTTTTGGTGTGTTTTTGGTAGCTGTGAGAGCTTGGTAGGCTAATTTACCTTGCCTATAAAGGGAGTGAATTAGCTCTCTCCCTACCCAGGGCTGCCACTGGGTGGGTTCCTGATCTTGAGCCTCTTCAACTATTCCCAGGTGTTTCTAAACTACATGCAGTCTGCAGCTTGGGAATATCTCTTGACACTTTTGAGAGTAAGTCTTAACTACCAAAATAGCTTGAATTCTTCCTTTTCCTTTTGTTTGTGTAGGGGGGGGAAAAAAGTCCTAGGCAAGAAAATACCATTGAAGAAGCTGTGGCACTCGTTTTCTTGGGCTGGCAGGACTTCGGACCTTGGTCAAAGCAGTTTATCTGTGTCTCAGTTTCCTAAAAAAGATACTGTATTTGTCCAGCTCATGGGATCGTTGCAAGAAACATAAATGACCAGAAAGAGAAATCAGCTCTTGGTAACCAGGAAGAAAAACCCAGCCTTCTGTCCTCCAGTGGGCTTGGCAGCAATGTCTTTCAGTTAGGATTAGGCAAAGATCTTTCTGGAAAGTTTCTTCTTACAGAGAATATTCTAAGGCTTCCTGGACTGAGAGGTATTTCCGCAGCTCTGTGCTTCTTCTGGATTCAGGTATTATTTGATTCAGTCTGAGAGTTGGATCAGCTCTCAGCCCCTTTATGTTGTTTTATTACATGAGCAGGGCTGGTTATTTAGGAAAGCTCTGAGAGGGCATGTATGTCCTGCTCCTCTACCATCAGCAGTGTGCTAGACTGTAACAGGGCTTGAACCTGCTTCCTCCAAGTTCAGGCCAGCAAGCTAGCTAAAAACCTTTGTAACTTTTTTCTATTCTCCCTTTTTATTTGTATGGTATTTGTCTTACATAGGTTTCTAACCTAATCCTACAACTGGGTTATGCAGTTAAGCACTGTTTCTACATTGATGATCTGTCCACGAAGACTTGATTAGAAACAGACTTGGGTCCCTAGACTGTAGGGTTTTGAGGCTGGTGTCATATACTTAGGACACGTCCAAGTCTTTAAAAAGTAGTAAATGATAAAGCATTTCAGAAGTATCTGCTTTACAACTGTGTGTCAAAATAGTCATCATCATGTAGAAATGATAGCAAGATGCATGGGTTACTAACTAAAGCAGTTTTGCATGAGACTTTTAATGTTATTGAAATGACATGGCAAAATATTTCTTTGTGAGGTGGTGCTGCTGCAAGGCTCTATTTTATAGTTCATTCAGAAAGAGGACATCCCTATGAAATGAGGCAAACTGGACAGACCTGGTGATTCTGTCGCTGTATTTAAAGCTATTCTGCTCTTTTGTAATCTGTATATGTATATTTTGTACTAACAGATACTTATTTTTTCTTCTCTGCTTCCTTCTCTTCCTCCCCCCTCCTTACCTCAGAATTTACTTTATGAAGAATGGATTTCACAGAGGCCTATTCTGATAGATGTTCCGCTGTGGGACTTGCAGCTAGAGAAGGAAATGTGAAAATGCTCAGGAAACTAATTAAACAGGGATACAGCATTGATGTTCCAGATAACAGGGGATGGATGCCAATCCATGAAGCAGCAGTTTGCAATTCAAGTGAATGTTTGAAGTTACTTATTCGTGCAGGTAAGGAAAATTTGATATGAAATAGTAAAATTTTCTTCTGAATTTTTCTGTGATATAAAATAATAGGAATTAAATACATTTCTTCTATCATATTCTTATTTGTTTAGTAAATTTAAATGTACCTTTATAAAATCTGACTGGATATGGTTTAAAAAAAAAAAAAAAGGCACTGTCTTACTCTGTACAGAGATGTATTTGATATTATGTTTTATTACCTGGCTGAAAACATGTACAATCAGTACTAACTGTAGTCAACACCCAAATCTCAGCTCATGATATTGAGGAGTAACTATGTCATGTAGTATTTAAAAAGCTGGTTGAAATTGCCAACTCAAGTGTTTAAAAGTAGCAGATGCCTACTTTTAAAGAATTTTTTGCACTTGTAGACCTCTTTGTTCACATGAGAGCAGAACATGCCAGATACTCTGCTGGGGCTGAGAGAAAGGAAGAAGGGCTGACCTCAGTCTCTCTTCTGGAAGTTTTTGTTTTTTCAAATGCCTGGGTAATATAGACTTACAGTTTATATCACAGGATCACTCTTGCTCCTGCACAGCCTGGTCAACTTCCCATCATGCCAACCCTCCCTGTCTGATTTAATGTGGTCTCCTAGACTAGAGGTTAGGTCCTAGGTGAGAACATAGAGTACTGGATGCTGGTTAAGCTCCTGCAAAGTGCTGAACACCTTATGAGGAGAATATACTGATGGATAATCTGGTAAAGCTCTAGAAGTGTAGAGCCACTAAATAAAATAAATTCCTTTGGGCAACATGATAACACCTGTGATGGTAATATGATAATATTCAAAATGATAACATGGTAATACTTATGATAACATGATAATAATCAAAAATAGTAGGAATCATTTCTTTTCTATGTTCTTCTTCCCTAAGCCTTTAGATCTACCTGTCAAATAGCAACACATCTTTCTTCTGTTAAGGATCCCCTTCATGTCTTCCCATCCTAGATCCTTGAAAGGCCTCATTCACGTGTTAACTGCAGCTTGCTTTATTTGTTGTTTTACAAAAGCAAGAAGATCCCTAAGCTTAATCTTCTGTTTTGCATGCAAATGTTTGTTCTCATACAATGCAACTGCTAGTTTTTTCTCAATACTGTTCTTATCAAAGGTGAGTTAGACTGCACGCTGTTGATGAGATCAGGCTCCCTCATACTGTCTAAACAAAGGAAGATTCTTGAAGAGCTTCCTAGGATGTTTATGGCTTCTTTCATTGGGATTCAAGGTCAGATAATATATACTCAAAACCCAGCCAAGTGGCACATAATATGTTAAATGTGCTATGAAACTAATATCTTACACTTGCTCATGCAGGTTAGAGGCACTCGCTCCATGAGAGATCAGGCAGCTTCAGCAGCTTATTGAGATACAACCCTATTTCTGATAATTAAGAATGGTCTTATTGGGGTGAATTTCCCACTTTCATTCAGCTTTCATTGAAACTTCAAAACAGGATTCATCTTACCTGACTTCAGCCATCTAAAAAAAAATTTTACTCTCCGTATTACTTTCCATAAAAATTTTTTTACTCTCCATATTGTCAGTAAAGAATTAAGGGCCCCTCCAGTGTCTTGGTTAATTTAGGATGGTCAGAATCATCATCAGATGGTACTACGTTTTGTCCATTGACAAAAGAGAGGTCCTGAAAGGTTAATAATTGAGAGAAGGTAGCTAAGTAGATGTTGAGCTCTACCTCTCATAACCACCTCCTGAATGCAAGAGAGAGTGGCTGATACTGTCTGAGTACTGATTTCACTTGTTACATTAAAAAGGCAAAGAAAGTTGTAATTATTGCAACAAATGTACTTCACTTTATTGTGGGACATTGTGTCCCACGCTCTTTTTCTTCTGCTCTAAAGTCTGTAGCCGTCTGTGTCTGAGATTACTTAAGAAACTGAATGACAACTGATTCTACCTTACGTTCTCTGTCCAAAGCATGTATTTGTGTAGGGCCAGCAATAACATACTGCTGTTTGCAATAGTCTAAAAGCATGTTCATGGGTACTCAGGCCATGCATCTGAAATTATTTGGTTATTTTAAGAAAACAACTGTGTTATATAATTTATTGCTAAATATACCTCTTTCATTATTCTCATTTGTAGCTCCATCTGATAACTACATAAAATCAGAGACGTTTGAAGGGATGTGTGCACTGCATCTTTCTGCAAGCCATGGGTGTGTGGAAAGTGTCAGCATTCTTTTGGAAGCTGGAGCTGATCCTAATGAAGTTACTACTGAAGCAACCACCCCACTGTTTCTAGGTGATGCATGCTTTCTTGAAATCTGAGAAGCAGAATACTGATGTGTAGGGAAGAGTCACGGTATATTCCAGAGTTTATTCCCTGCTTATCATGTTTCATGTTTTTTGAAGCCTTTTGTATAAATACTAAGCTATAGAATCAGAGATGGAGTGGTTCTAAAATTTGTTTACTATTTAAGGATAAGTCTGCTTCAGACTGTGTTTCAAAACAAAGTTGTAAAACAGAATAGACTTTTTACATCTTTTGTTTCTTTTAAGCACAGAAAAGGTCTAGAAGGTATAGGATTACATCTGTATTGGGAGTATTAAGTCTTTTTTTTTTTTTTCCCTTTAATTCCTCTCTGCTTCTTATGTGAAAAGTCCTCTTATTCCTGGAAATTTATAGTCTTGGTGGTCTACAGTATATTTAAAAAGTATGTTGCCATTAAATTGCTAGTTTCAGTGCAATTTTAAGACAAAGCATTTGCAGTTGCAGACATTCAAAAATGTCTTTTTTTTTTAATTGTTTTCTTTTCTAGGCACTGTTTATAGCATGGTGTTGAATAGTGTGCATGGCTTTGAGATCCTTGTTAGCTGTGGTGCTCTAAATGTGACCAAATACAGGCATTCCCAGCTATCTACCAAGGATACAGTCCTGAAAAGTGTCATGGTTAGTAAGGTGAGGGATGGCGAAGTGATTTTTCCCATAAGAATAAAGTGCGATGTGTGCAGAGAATTATGAAGTATGCACAATTTAAATATTCAGTGATCATCAGGAATGTTAGCTGGAGGAGGTGGTGACTTTGGGGGTCTGGTTTTTGGGAACAGATTACTAATCTGAAAGATGGATTCTCAGCCACTTCATCTGTGAGGCTGAATGCTCTACCCTTCTTTCCCTCCTTCATTCTCCATGTATTGACTATGTTGACTAATCTGAGAAAGATGATGACAACAGTGAAAATCTTACTGTTCGGAAAGAGACAGCAATGCCACTCAGAATAAAAGATTTGTCGGGCTTTTGGTCTCATGGATGAAGTGGCTAAGATCTTTTGGAAGAGAGAAAATCCATGGTGGCAAAAAGCCACCATCTTTTTCAATTGATGATCCTGGATGACTCCTGATTTTGCTTTTGCCTCTCAATTCTCCACACCATGTATAATGTTCCTTTTATATTTAAATACCATGTTTCTTAAGACCCTGCATGCATCCTTCCTCTATTACAGTAATTTATATGGGAAAAATTACTTCACCAATTATTGACCTCAGTGTCTTCATCTGTGAGACCGATGATGTTTAGTGGAGCAGGTTGTTAAATGATTGGTGGTGGAACGCCAGCGCAGTGGAGAGAGGGGTAGCAGCTGGTGGGATAGGCCTGTAGCTAGAGTGCTGGTGAGCTGGTAACACTTCAGATGAGAAGGCATCCTAGGCAACTACAGAGGTAAGGGATTTTTAATATATATATATTTTATATATTTATATCTTAGAACATTTATATCTTTTTTACTTGAAATGCTGTCATTCAAGAGATCAGAAAATTAAGATGGTGCACTTTTGTAATGTGCAGCTTAAATTCTGAACAAAAAAAATCAGCTCTTCAAAAAAACTAGCTATGCAGGTTTGTATTACATCAAAAAATACTAGAAACATCAGTTACAATTAATCTTCAAAAATGAACACTATGGAGAGCTATTTTTATTTCAAATCTTTATTTACAAATCTCTAGTATGGAAAGAAGTAAAATATTAGAAGAGCAAACTAATTAGTTGGACGCTAGGTAGAAAACATGTCAGTGCAGTATTCTCAACAGTGAGAAAACATGTGACTGAAGCCTTGTTTGATTGTACGCTGTCAATTTTGGGTGAGAACGGGGCAAGAAACACTTCTGTTGTGACATGCAAAAGGAGACGGGGAGGAAGCAAAACGTAGGTTGTCAGTCGCAAGTGCGGGCTGAAGCCTGCAGGGCGAGTCCTGCACGGGGAAGTGCCCTTCCCTTGCTCTTTGGTTGTGAAGGGGCAGGATGAGACCTTTAATGAGGGTTTTCTTGTCTTTTTTTTAACTTTTGTGTTGTTACTTAGGATAACAATTTTTAATTGCATTTACAGGATAGAAATACGGTATCAGTCTGGGGAGAATTTTTCACTAAAACAGGGTCTTGTATTATGGATTTGTTTGTTTTTACAGAAGGACTTGTTTTATTTCCAGAATTGAAAATTGCAAAAAATTTCACTTCTTGAGAATAGTGATACACTGTTTACATTTAAGATTTTTCTTCCCATCTTTTATAATTGACTAAAATTGTCATCAGTTTATGATTTTTAGTTTTCATAAACAAGTTTATTTTCCTAGTAAGAGGCCTTCAAGGAAATCTCATTGTTTTTAGTTTTTATGTGTATATGTAAGCCTTCATGTCTTTATAAAAGAAGTAAATTGTTTACATACTGAGTGGGCTGATTTTTCCTCTTTATATTGTTTTGTGAATGGGTGCTTATTGATCAAGTCAGTGCTTTAAAGTGAGCTTGATTGTCTTCAGGTACATCTGCAGTGTCAGACTCTAAAAGAAATAAATAATTCCTGTGTGTTAAATGACTGTTATAAATGACTTCTCCATGATGTGTTGAAGATTATTTTTCACTTGTAAACCTGTTGGATATTTTAGTCATCTCCTGTAGCAAAAGGTTGTCAATGTATGTTACAAATGGCTGTGGAATTGATAGGCTGAGGATCTTTTGGGTTTATTACGTGTGAACTAATATGCAGAGTTGCATTTCTGCATATGCTTATTTATTGGAATTATTGCTATGCTAATCACCTGTGATAAAATGCAAAGATAAATCAAATAAAAGCTACAACCTATTGCTAATAGATAGTACCTCCTAAAATGAAACTTATTTTGTGGATGGCTTTTTAAAAAAATTTGTTCTGAAGTCTTATGATCCCCTGTTTGGTTATTCTCAAGCTAGCTCTTCCAAACTGTCTGAAGGCAGAGGCTTTTGATCTCTAATTTGTGTATGCTTCATGTGTGGTATCGTTAACATACCACTTAGACAAATAATCCTGTATTTGAGGGCCTTTTTAATGTAAATAAATCAAACCCAGGAGGGGTTTTTACCTCACTAGTCTTCAATAAACATAGCATTCATTGGCAAGTTCTTATTTTTCTACTGAGCTAAGGAAAAGATTAAGTTGTGCACTATGTTAGCTTTATTTAGGCGTCTATTCGCATTTTGCTTTTTAACAGCTAAATAGCTTATTTGCTTGAAAGTGCTTGTGCCAGGCAGCACTTGTGGGGAAGGTGCCATTAAAGGAGCGCTGGGTGATGGTAATTAGCGCAGTCCCTGAGTGCCTCCATAGAGGAGAGTGGACGGAGGAACGGTCCTGAGGATGCAGAGCCCAGAGGTCCTCAAACAGGAGCAGGTTCGCGGCCAGGTTATTCCGGAGGGTATCGCCGAGCTCCGGCACAGCTCTGTGTCGCACCTTGAGTACTGCAAGCCGAGGCGCTCGCCCCGCGAGCTCGTGCCTGGGGTTCCAGAAAGTGCTGGGTCCGCAGTGAGCGCGGCACCGCGCTTGTCCACGCGTGCGAGGAACGGGGCTTGGTGGATTTGTTGGTGGCAAAAGCCTCCGGGTGAGTCAGGATGGCAAACGGAAGCCCTGTCAATAAAGGTATTAATGAAAAATTTAACGTACGCTTAGAAAAGCAAATTTTAGATTGGTGACAAGCTCTGAGAAAAATATCGGAGTTGTTCATAAACCCTTATACTGCTGAATTCCCAATGAGATGGATGAATTGCAAGTGCCTTTGTACGGACCAGGCTGTACTGTTGAGGACCAAGCAAAAATGCCCTGAAAGCATCCTTAGGAAATATTTATTGAATACGTGCATTGTACTGTTTCTGAAAACACCTGGGTACCAAGTAGATCTCTCTTCAGAATACTCAGATATTTCATTTCTGCGTGCTGATTTGTTTTAAGGAACTCCTCTGCTTCGAAGGACACTCGAATACCTACGGAGAGCTGTATCTGCGGAGGTTTCTGTTTTTCATGCACTTCACTTTGTTTGCCCGGTGTTTTAGAGAGAGACTTTCGTTACTGCGCTGACAACAAACTGCTCCCATTGCTCTAAGGAGCAGGTTGTAACACTCGCGTAAGGGGCGAGCGCTGGACCGTGCAGGAAGGCGAGGAGGTGGGCTTTCAGGGTGCGAGAGGACTTGGCCAGCTCTGCCTGGGGAGGGTTTTCTTCTCCCGTTCAGCGTATTTGAGGGGTGGTAACGGGTGCCAAATGAGACCTGTGGGAAAGGTTTTTCCCCTTAGGGCCTGGGGTGTTGCTGTCCATTCACTTCCTGTGGCTGGTTGAAAAGCTCACGTGCTTGAGAAGCTGCTCTTTTTGCTAATCGTTTTGCGTTGAGAGAAGCGTGTGCAAAAGACTGAAATATCTGGGGGCCAATAGTTCATGTGCTAGATGTCGCTATGTCAAGGCTGACCCTGGAAGAGACTTGGGCGGCAGCTCTTGTAAAGCTTGGAGCGGATTGTCCTGCGATAATAGAAATGCCGAATGCTTATTCGGGGCTGAAGATCGCAGCAGGAGAGATGAGCAGGGCAGGCACATTTAATACCTGCCTGTTGCTTTTGGATTCTTTGCCCGTCTGCCAGCAGGTGTCAGCATGACCTAAGCAACAGCAGATGACTGCTATGGATTAAAGCAGTTCTCGTTAAAAGTATCCTTCTGTAAAGAAAAACAAGACTCTGGCAGTGATTGAGATCGTTGTTGTCTTCAGCATTTCTGCACTTGTCTGTGAGCGTGGTCTGTGTCCTTCTCTAGAAAGATACTTGTTCTGCTCCGAGACTGTAGGATATAAGCATTTTTCCTTGTTTTGACGATTGGATGTGCCTTACGTCGTGCAAAACCCTCAGCCTTGCACAAGACACGCGGGTGGAATTAGCAGTGCCTGGAAGCTGCTCCTTGGAAGTATTGAACCCGCTGGAAACTTCGGAGGTCTCTTGCTCCGTGTCATAGTGCTTTACACTGCAGTGTTGTGACAGTGTTTTCTCTGCTGTGTTTRTGGAAAGCTGGAGTTAGGACTAAAGCAGTATTTCTGAGATCCTGACTTAGAACTCTGCTGCCTTGACTTAAATGTGGCAGATAACACACGTGAACAGTTTGCAGACTTTGGAATATTCCTCTGAGAGTTTTCATGGAAGGCTTCTGCAGAACAGCCTTTGCTTGTACTGTTTGTTTTGAGCCTTTGATATCCATCTCAGTTCTCCAGTATAAATATATGTATAACATTTTATGGATAAATTTTCATTCCTTGCCCTTGTTTTGGGCTGCTTGAAATCTATGTTGCTCTAATATAAGCACTAATTAGCAATGTTACAGATGGTAAGAGGAATTGTATATTTTCAGTTATGTTTCTTTGTTAGAAGTATGTTAAGTTAACCAGAATGTTGCTACAAATCGTCACGGTGAAATATGATGTATTATTGGTCATAAAAATCAATAAAGAACAATGACCACGTTATTTATGTCCAGACTAATGTTTTCTGCCAAAGAGAAATTGTCATGCAGAAGTTCATTAAGTGATCTCAGTGTCCATGCGTTGTTTCYGATAGTGTAGTGGTCTGCTGGTCAGCGAACCGTCTTGTAGGTCAGCACTGCCATAAATGCCAAAAGGTTTATTTTTGCAAGAATAAAAATGCTGAGAATAAAATTGGAGACGATTATCATGCTGAACATGGTTTAGGAAAATGGAATTAAAACTAGCCCAGAAATTGTGGCTATAACCTCTTAACTTCAGTATCTGATTTGTTTGCAGCTGTTGTCTGCACTGGCATTTGAATTGTGTTCTGTGCTCATTTGGTTTCAGTTGTTGCTTCACCTGTATTAGTTCTAGAAAACCTCTGGTGTAAATAGGATCTCAGGCCAGGAGAAGTGGTGCTGCTATTATGCAAATAACACTGTTGATTATCCTCTGACCTGTGTTGGAAAAGACAGAAATATTTTGTGTGTCTTAACATGAGGATGATCAACAAATTCTTTAAAGTATTTTCTCTTTTAAATACTTGTATTTGCAAAGAGAATACATATAATTTTTTATTTGCACAGAATACATTTAATTCCCTTTTTTAATGTGTTACATGGAGGGGCCAGGTGCAATGATTTTTTAAATACATTTTGTCTTTCCTTACAGCATCTGTTCTTTCCCCATAGTCAGGCTTGTCAGCTCCTGTTCCTTTGCAGCATTTCATTTGTTGTAAATTTGTGCTGAAAGGGGCAACTGAACGAAAGATACCCCTTGGATCTTCAAGGCAATGGGGTCTCACACAGCGTTTTTCTTTGTCATTGGTTTGTCATTGGTTGTCATTGCCAACTTTTCTCATTCCCGCAGATCTTGCTGGTCATACCTGAATCTCTCAGTTCCAGGCAGAGGTACTCTGGTGCATTCTTATTAGGAACAACCTATATAATCACCTATAAAAGCTCTGTTTACAGAAGTACTTTATAGCCTTTTCTATAATAAAGCTGAATATGTGGAATATATTTAGGCCCTGTAGGTTTTGCTGTAGTACCATAACCTGTCTGAGAGCCTGTACATACAGTTTTACTTGTTCCTTCAGTCTAAAGCCTCCAGAATTTTGTTTCCCTGAATTGGGCAGCATGTATAGAAGTTTGCAACAACCCATTTTATTTTATGATCATTCTGGGTACGCTTCCGTGATTGTCACTCATTAAAACTTTAGTATTGCTTAGATGGGCTGCCGGTTTTTGACACTTAATTGTGATCCGCACTGACCTCTTGCTTTCCTTATTCAAGAAGAGAAAATAAATTGAGAGCTAGAGAGTGACTGGGGAGACAGTCATATGTTCATAGAAGAAATAAAAATGGATTTTTTTTGCATGTGGACATTCCAGGAGAGCTCCCAGACCCCTAGGAAGCTCTGATACAGCAGCTAAGTTATCCCGGTGATGGACCCTGGCTAATACACTGTGCTTTGCATCGGGGCTTGTTGGCTTCGACTCAGTACTGCGCCAGCATGGTCACAAGGCGTCGAGATCAGTACTTGGTCCCGTTTGTCTCCTGAAGCCTGCTCAGGCATGCTCTGTGAGGCTCGGGGGCGGCTCTCAGGCCGAGAGTTGGGATGGTTTCATGAGATGAAGCCCGAGACCAATAAAGATTGAATACCTTCAGTCTTTTTGTGTCTCTCTGGGAAAACTTTCAGTATTTGTGAAAGAAGTCTTTTGAGATTCTTCAGAAGACGGTGGCTTCACTGAGACAGTATTCCTTACCTCAGCTCTAACGTTTTGGGTTTTTTAATCTCTTCTAGTAAGTCCATAAGAACTTGAATAGCTGTTGGAGTGGGAATTCTGTCACAATCCACAGTTGTTGATCTTCTTTGTGTTACATGAGACAGATACTTTGACAAAGCTCTGGCTAGAATGAAATATTTTTTTCTTTTAGTTGGTCCTTGTTTTTACGTATTTTGTGCCAAGATGCTCCAGCTGGTGAGAAGGTCAGTAAGCAGAGTTGATGGGACACCTGTCAGAGTTCCAGTTATCTTAAAGAGAAGCCTTGATTTTTGAAAGCAGACTTGAAAAAGGAGAAATCCCCTTTAGATAATTTCTGGACTGTTTTGCCTACACTTGTATTTTTATTCTAATTCTTCCCTATTAATCCCACTGTGAAATCTAAGCCTTCCTTTTGCAACTGTCATGGAAACTTCTTGGAATAATTGTTCCAGGACTTATTCCCAGCAAATGTTTCTTAACTTCCCTCACAGACTATTTCTGTGAATTCCTTGCTTTTTGCTTGGGCTTCAAGTATTTACATTTTGTGTCCCCCCCCCCCCCCAAAATGCACATATATATTTTTGCCAAATAGAGGCTTATATAATTTCCAGAAATGTAGTGTACTCAGAAATGTAACTACATTTCTACCAGCTTTCTATTATTTTAATGTTTCCATTAACATCTTAATTTCCCTTGTAGTAACACATGCTAATATTCTGAAGAACTAGATCTTCTGAAATGAAGTATAAATATTTAACTTCCCTTTGTCTGGAATCAAGCTTTATTTTTTTGTAGAATAATAAAAATCAAGAGGAAAATATGTTAAATAGAAATTTATGACCTGATTCTAAAGATGCTTTTATCTTAAGTGTTATTAGTTCTCTTTAAAGTTGTACTTGTGTAAATGAAATTATACATACACACAAGTCAAATTCTGCTACCTAAGAATTGGAGGGAAAAAACCAAAATGAAATCTGGTAAAGGGTTTACATTTTAAGTTTTCAGTAACAGCAAGCTCCTAAAGGAAGGAATTTCTAAAGGAATTCTTGACAATCAAACTTTTTTTAACATGAGTCTGTTGCTATCACTTTATCTATTCATATCTTTCTCTTCTGCCATTCTAGGCTACTGTGATCTCATTCCAAGCTAGGGAACGCAAGGCAAAGGAAAAGGGAAAAAAAGAAAAAAAGACATTTAATATTTACCTCTGTATCTTGATATGTACCACCTTTAGTGCTAGCTATCAAAGCAAGTTTTTATGGATCTGGATGTGGAAAGTTAACTTACTCCAGAGAAGAAGCTGCATGCTTTCAGCTTTTTATATTGACAGGCAATAAAGACAGATAACTAGAGGAAACAAACTCTAAATAGGGAATAATACTTTCTTCTGTAGGCTTTTGGAATGATATATTAAGCAGAAGTGGAATACTCTCTCTTATATGGTAAATTGAGGTATGAGGAAGATGTTGGTTTGTGTTAAGTATGTTTTGGTACATCTTGTGAAATTGTATTTAGCAGGGTGAGTCTCTGAGGTCCAGTGTGGAGTTCTTACAAATCCTGCTACTTTCCACTTTCAGGCCTTCTGACTTGCTACACAAATATTATTAAGCCTTATTCAGCAACAAATATATCTTTAAATGTCTGTTTTACATATTTATATCTGTCTTTCAGTGATCAGAATCAGTGTGTCTGACACAATGAGTCAGTGGTAGTACTAGTGAGAGAATGGTCTTCCTTTCTTTCAATGATCTTTTGGGGAACTTAACTGTTAGTACTTTCTTTCATATCTTAATTTGTATCTTAATTTGTATTGGTATGCAGGTGTAGCTGCATTGTACACATCCTCTTTACTATGAGGTTAAATAGGGAGTTAGTCCTAGTGCTAATAGGATCAATTCTGTGCTCTCCACCTATGAGGTAAGTCAGAAGTAAAATCCCTTGTTATTTACAGTTTACATTAGCGTAAGATCTGTATCCAGCCTGACAGATACAAGAGAAGTGGCTTATATGAATTGTCATACATGTACGTATTCAGAACATTACATCCCAAGCCTAAACCTTTCAGCTGAATGAAAGAAAATATCTGAGAAAGTTATTAGGGTTTCAGATTACTTCTTAAAACTGGTCTGATAAAATTCTGGTTAATCAGAGAAACAGCATTTTCTTAGGAATAAACACACTTAGCATTCTTTTAAGTTCTTCTTAAATATCATTGAATGGTAAATTTAGAATAATTCTGATTGCTTTGCACAAATGATTGTCCCTTTTTATTTGTGCATAAATTCTTCCTTTTTTTCCTAGGAGTGTTTTTTAGATAAGTGCCTTAATTCTGAGGGTAAGAAATTAGATACAATTAAGTTCACTTAGCTTTGATTTTTGTTGCTCTCCTTCCTGAGGAAAGAGAAATATACTTTTCTTTTCTGTCTACTCGCTTACTTTCACGTGTACCTTTCCATCTCAGAGCATAACATATTTTGCCCTGTCTATAAGCAACATTGGAAATAATTTGCTTTATATCAAACATGATGGAAGGGAGGTTGTGTGTGTTTGATATTTAGACCAGACTACAAACATCATGGTAATCAGCGCTGCACAATCATTTAGAACAAATCAGATTTTGAGGGGGGAAAGGTAAATGTAAAAGAATTATGATTATAGCAGTGAGAACTTGGTGGCAAGATCATCTGAGTTGTGTACTGACTCCTTTAATTATCTATCTGTAATAAAAATTTTTTTTTTTTAACTGTTCTGTTTGAAGCTGTTGAAAATGGACATTTAGGCATTGTAAAGCTGCTGCTCCAACATGGAGCAAATATAAATGGACATCATTCTTGGTCTGGATGGAATTCTTTGCACCAAGCTTCTTTTCAGGTAACCT
>NW_020450384.1:0-1133 GCF_003343035.1 Apteryx rowi | reverse complement strand
GAACTTTTCATCAGCTGCTAATCATAATTTTTTTTATTGCTTTGCTTAGCATTTTCAGGGGAATAAAACCTCAGAGGAGCCCAGTCTTTTGTGGAAAATGAAAGGGCATATAAAAAAATGAATGTACATGGATTCTAAATATTTCAGGTTGTATGACTTTGTGTTTGACCTTAGCAGAAGATGAACTAATCCTGCAATATAATAGACTTTCATAGAGATATGGAAAATGGCTGCTTTTTTATCTCAGTTGCCATGGGAACCATCAGAGAGAAGGCCTAGCTGAGATGCAATAGAAGGTTATTAAATGTGTGCTTGTGTATATTGGAAAAATACAGCTTTTTGTCATCTTGTGTCACTCATAGGTCTTTAATACGTAATGTTTAGGTTATTAATAAACTAACACAGGTCCATTTTTTACAGGGAACAACTGTGAATACAGCCATAAAAAAATTAGTACAAGTTGAACATTTGCAAAACTCTCGAGCACGGGCAGGGGCTGGTGAGGGCTGCTGCTCTCCCTCAAGTTCCCACGAAAGTTTCTCTCCCTTCCTCTGCAGGCGCAGGAGAGGGACGAGCCCTCGTCACCCACGCCGTGGGGCGCAGGGCTCCCCTCTCGCACCGCCGGGTGGGCGGAGGGGGCTGCCACCCCGCACCCCTCCCGCCCCTTCCCCAGCACCTCGCAGTGCTGGGGCCACAGTGGGCTGTGGCAGTGCAAAATAATACGCCACGGTGTTTTTTTAGCTGTGCACCGGCTCAGACCCCAGCGGGAAAAGCAGGGGCTGGCAAGAGCCGAGAGGACAGCTGTCCTGGGGTTGGGGCATCTCTCATTTTGGGGCTGCACCCCAGCTGCACTGGGAGGGGCTGGAAGGCATTTTCTGTTATGCAGATTTCAAAAAAGAAAGAAGGAAAGAAAAAGGAAAAGAAACAAGAAACAAGAAAAAAGAAACAAGACAAGCTTGGGAAAAAAAATTAAAGCCTGATGCTGCTCTGAGCTGGAAGGGAAAGAGTTCACCTTAGCCTCCCACGGGGAAGAAGGGGCCCTCTTTCCGTGGGGAAGTTTTTCCCGCCCGGGATCAGGAGGAGCCCCCAAACCCGCGCTGCCGCAGGCGCCCCGGAGGAGCCGCGGGGCACCG
>NW_020450383.1:0-1068 GCF_003343035.1 Apteryx rowi | reverse complement strand
GAAAGAGGATAGGATGTGGGGTAGACCCCAGCATACCCCACCTTTCCCTGGCACAACCCATTCATGAAAGCCCTCTGAGCTCCATCATCCAACCAGCTTTCTGCCCATCTGCATGTCTACTGGACATCCACTACTCTCTTCTCCTCCACAAGTGCAAGCCTTTTACCACAGAAGGCAATCAGGTGGATCAGGAATGATTTACCTAACCATATTGTTGTCCTGCACTAGGCATTGCGCTCCTCTGTAATGGTGAAAGGAGGTTCCCACTGAGAGAGCAAAGCCTGCAGTGCCCAAGGCCAGGGAGAAACAGAGCTGGGCTGTGCAGGAATGGCAGGAGAGGGGTTGGCTGCCCAAGCTGACTCTGCAGCCCCARTGGGCCTGTGACAGACTTCTTGAACCAATCTCCAGGAAGGACAAGGTGCCAGTGAAGAAGTCCCTGGTCCCAGGCAGCCTGTGATCCAGCCACCCTGAGGTCATCATTAGCCTAGTCCCTGTTCATATCCCCTGGTGGGGTGAGAAGAGGTTCAGGAGAAGAAGAGATAGAAGGGTTTGAGAATGCAGGGACTAGAGCGGAGACCTTGGTGTGATGTGCCTCCCATTTATGCAACACACATGGATGTAGATGGGATGGACTTTCCCTAAAGGCAGTGGTGGGATTCATTTGTTTGGACACTTGTAGAAAACCCAAGATGCCCTGGGGCACTTGTCCAGCAATCACTCCAAAGGGGTATGGTTTTCCATTAAGTCCCATGGTGTATCTGCTAGAGACAGGTAGTTGTGCTGGACACCGCAGGCATCTGAAATGGCCCTGCCAGCCTATTTCTATGTCACGAAATCAAGTGTCTGCACTGAATTACTATAGCTGTTTGTAACATTGGGATCTTCAGCTGTCTCAGCTTCCTAGTGAGTGGGGCTCTACTTGCAGTAGGCATATTGTGTTATTTCAGATGGCCAAGAAAATTCCCCACCTGGCCCCCACCTCATGCTCTAGGAGAATGCAGGTCTCACAGTCACTCCATCAGAGCAAGCAGACACTGGCACATGCCTTGGACCACCTCTGTCTCTTCA
>NW_020450382.1:0-1054 GCF_003343035.1 Apteryx rowi | reverse complement strand
GGCCAGGGCTGCAGGCTGCACACCCCACTCTGTTCCCTGCACACAACCTGTCTGGGGCTGGAGGGTGCCCAACAAGGCAGGCACGCCTGGGGGTCTGGTGCCATTGGGGTGGTGGACTTTGGACCAGCCTCTGTCTGTAAGGGACTCAGGAACTTCTCCACCTCCATGTTAGTGCCAAAGTTAATGTACCAGCTTGTTCTCTCTGGAGAGCTGAGGATTTAATTCTCTGGAGAAAGCGAAAAAGGAAAGCCTTTTGTCCATGGGGCTTATACCACCCTGTCAACTCTCTACTGTCTTCTCCTGCTCTATCACCCCAGAAATCCTTTGACAGGGACATTTTTTTGGTTTCTGACCCTGCTTTGAGCAGCAGGTTGCACTACAGGCAGCCTGTGGTCCCTTCAACCTTAATTATCCTAAAAGCCTATGACCTCAGGCCCCATTTCAAGCACAGAGCAAATGGGACAGGAGTCACTTGTGCTTTAAGGACCATCTAAAAGAAGGCAGGTGAACACCTCCTTCTCCTCCTCCCCATTACCTGGGAGACACTGCCTCAGGCGTATCTACATTACCCATGAACTTCTTTGCATCCATCTTTAACCACATACAAGTCCACTGCCTGGATCCTCTCAGTGGTGAGGGGAGAAATGCAGGCTTTTCTGCAGGCTGAGTTCTCTACCTCTGTTGTTGCACCTCTCGGTAGATGGTGTCATCCTGCCCTTTCTTTCTTGCCTGAAGCTCAGGCTGGATGGGGAAATGAACGTGGAGGTTGGCTGTCACTGAAGTGACCTTGAGAAGGTGGAGAGGTAAGAGGAATAACGGTATCGCTGCCCTGGGCTGCAGCAGAGAGGATTTCATTTTGTTCAGGATCTGCTTGTCAGGATCCCACAGGTGACTGCCCTGGAGGGCAGAGGAGCCATGGAGCCCTCTTGGATCTCAGGGACAATGTCCTTGAAGCAGAGGAACACTCTAGTCTTCAGGAAAGTCCATCAAGGCCTGGCCTGGGGCTGTCGTGGATGAGCAGGGACTTTGTGATTTAGGACTTGAAAAGGCAGAA
>NW_020450381.1:0-1084 GCF_003343035.1 Apteryx rowi | reverse complement strand
GATGAGCTGCTACTGCTTCAGTAAGAAGAAAAAGGAGAAGGTGGGCTCACTGCTGAATGGGGCAGGGAATGTAGTAACAGCAGATGCAGATAGGTCTGAAGAAATCAATGCCTTGTCAGCTTCTGTTTTCACCAACAAGGTCTCCCCGGCTGTTTTGCCTGGAGTCAGGACTCCTGAGGAGAAAAACAACCAGCAGTGGATGACATTAGTGAGAACTCAAACTATGCAAGTCAGTGGGGTTGGATGGGCTGCATACGAGGGTGCTGTGAGAGCTAACTGCTGTCATAGCAAGGCCACTTGCTATCATCTTGGAAAGGTTGTGTAGACTGGGCGAAGTCCCAATAACTTGAGAAAGGCAAAAGTTACATCCATCTTCAAGAAAGGCCAACAGGACTACCTGGGAAGCTGCAGGCAGTTCAGGCTCTCTTTGGTGAGGAGCATGTCATGGAGTGAATCCTCTTGGATCACATTTCTGGGCACATGAAGGAGAAGAAGGTGATAGGGAACAGTCAGCATGGATTTACTCAGGGTAAACTGTGCCTCACCAACATGACTGACTTCTATGATTAAATAACTGTATCTGTGGCTGTAGAAGAGTAAATGACTTTTTTCTGGACTTTAGCAAGGTGTTTAACACTGTCTCCCACAATGTTCTTGTATGCAAGTTAGAACCTTACTGTGTAGAAGGATAGACAACCAGATGGGTAGAAAGCTGCTTGGATGATGAGGCTCAGAGGGCAGTGGTGAATGGGTAGTACTCTTCCTGGAGACCAGGGAGAAGTGGAGCACCACTGATCTCTCCACGAACCTGCCCTGTTTATCATCTTTATTAGTGGCACAGAGGAGGCAACACTCACCATGCTTGTAGATTGCCCCAGAATGGAAGGGGAAGACCAGGCATATGCTTGAGGGCTGCCATTCAGAGGGACCTAGACAGGCAGGAGGAATAAGCTTCAGAGACCTCACTAAATTCAGCGAGCAGAAACGCCAAGTCTTGCACCTGGGATAGACCAACACCCCACGGTGTTACAAGCTGGGGCCTGAGCGCCTGGGGAGTGGCTCTGTGGAAAAGGACCTGAGGGTC
>NW_020450380.1:0-1075 GCF_003343035.1 Apteryx rowi | reverse complement strand
TGGGGACATGGAGGTGTCCTCGGCCCAATCTCAGCTGTCCTCAGTCCAATGAGGTCCATAGCAGTGTCCTCGGCCCAATCCTGGGTTGTTCTCGGCCCGATCGGGGACATAGAGGTGTCCTCGGCCCAATCCTGGCTGTTCTTGGCCCAATCGGGGACTTGGGACCTTCCTTGGCCCAATCCTGGACCATCCTCGGCCCAGTTGGGGACATGGAGGCTTCCTCGTCCCAATCCTGGCCATCCTCAGCCCTATCCGGGACACAGAGGCGTCCTCGGCCCAATCCTGGCTGTTCTTGGCCCAGTCAGGGACATGGGACTGTCCTCGGCCCAATCCTGGGTTGTTCTCGGCCCAATCAGGGACGTAGAGGTGTCCTTGGCCCAATCAGGGACATGGGACAGTCCTCGGCCCAGTTCTGGACCATCCTTGGCCCAATCGGGGACTTGGGACCTTCCTTGGCCCAATCCTGGACCATCCTCGGCCCAATCCGGAACATAGAGGTGTCCTCGGCCCAATCGGGTCCACAGGGCCCTCCTGTCACCCCCTCCCACCCCCTGCGTCCCCTCCCCGGACCCCGGTGACCCCCGAGTCCCCCCCCGACAGGCAACGACCTCTTCCTGGTGGCGGTGCACGAGCTGGGCCACGCGCTGGGGCTGGAGCACTCCAGCGACCCCTCGGCCATCATGGCCCCCTTCTATCAGTGGATGGACACGGAGGCCTTCGTCCTGCCCGACGACGACCGCCGCGGCATCCAGCAGCTCTACGGTCCGCCCCCCCCCGTGTCCCCAATGTCCCCATCCCCGTCCCCGCGGTCCCCTCCCCATCCTTGTCCCCCTAACCGGTCGCCATCCCTGTCCCCGTCTCCCTGCCTCCATAATTGAGTCCCCATGTCCCTTTCTCCGTGCCCGTGGCCTCATCCTTGGTGTCCTCGTCCCTGTCCTGGTGTCCCTGTCCCAGTCCCCATGTCCTTGTCCCCGTCCCAGGATCCCTGTCCCTGTCCCAGTATCCTTGTCCCCATCCTGGTGTCCTTGTCCTCGTCCCAGTATCCCTGTCCCCGTCCCAGTATCCTTGTCCCCAT
>NW_020450379.1:0-1163 GCF_003343035.1 Apteryx rowi | reverse complement strand
AGAGCTCTCCAGGGAACGGTGCACTGAATCACAGAGCTTGGGGTGGACGAGACCTCTGGATGTCGTCTAGTCCCAGCCACCCTGGTCAATGCAGAGGGAACTAGATGAGGTTGCCCAGGGGCTCCCCACAGTCATGCATTGGCCACAAAGGTGCTGAGAGTGCGCTCCATCCACTGTGCAGGCCATTCATCAAGATGTTAAACAGTCCTGCCACACATGCTGATCACTGAGGGATGCCGCTACTAACCAGCTGCCACTTGGAACTTGTACCACTGATCACAGTGTTTCAGCCTGATGGTCCAGCCAGTCTTCCACCTGCCTTATGGTCCATTGATCCAGGGCAGATCTGGACAATTTACCTCTAAGAAGACTCTTGGGGACTGTGTGAAAGGCCTTGATGAAGGGAAGGTTCACAAAATGCCCTACTTTCCCCTTGTGCACAAAGCCATTCATCTGATGGCAGAAGGCAATCAGGTTGGTCAGGCATGGTGTCCATTTCCCCTTGGTCAACGCATGCTGCCCTTTCCAGTCCTTGTCCTTCATAGGCTTGGAGATGGTTTCCAGGAGGATTTGCTGCATCACCTTCCCAGGCATGGAGATGAAGCTGACCAGCCTGTCGTTCCCCAGATCCTCCCTCTTGCCCTTCTGGAAAATGGGTGCAATGTCTGCCTTTTCCCAGTCTTCAGGAACTTCCCTCATTATCCTGACCTTTAAAAGACGATCAACAGCACCGTTGCACTGACTCCAGCCACCTCTCCCTGCACCTTGGGGTGCTTCCCATCTGGTCCCATGGACTTGTGTGTGCCACTGGGCAAAAGTCCTCCCCAGCTGCATCTTCCTCTGCCATGGGTGAGGCTTTGCTAACACAGATGCTGCTGAAAGACTCGGGGGCCAGGGAGGCCTGGCAGTGGACAATACCAGTAAAAGACAAGGTGAAAGAGTCAGTGAGCTCCTCAGCCATTCCACTGTCTTGGTCACTAGGTCCCCTGCCCCACTGAGCAGGGACACCACATTTTCCTTGGCTGCATGGCTTGTGCTGCCCATGTGCTTACAGAAGCCATTCTGGTTACCCTCCCCATCCCATCCCAGTTGAAGGTCCAGCTCCAACTCCCACTGAGCTTTGGTTTGCCTAACTCCATCCTAAACAAGATGAAATCCTCTCT
>NW_020450378.1:0-1165 GCF_003343035.1 Apteryx rowi | reverse complement strand
GCTCCGCGCTTCCTCCGCCGTGCTCCGCGCTCCTCCTCCTCTGCCACGCGCTCTGCGCTTCCTCTGCCACTCCATGCTTCCTCCGCCGCTCCACGCTCCGCTTCCTCCGCCGCGCTCCGCGCTTCCTCTGCCACCCCGCGCTCCTCTTCCTCTGCCATGCGCTCCTCTTCCTCCGCCACGCTCCGCGCTTCCTCTGCTGGCGACCGTCCCGGCGAAAGGCATCCCGGCACCGGCGCCGCATCCAGAGCCGAGCACGGCGCCCGCCTCTCACCTCGCCCCTCTGCCTGCAGGATCCAAGCGAAGCTCCCGGGCCTGGCCAAGAAGAAGCCGGAGTAAAAGCCGCCGGGAAAGGGAGCGGCGGCAGCGGCGGCGGGGAAAATCCAGGTCCGCATCCGTTGTCCCTCTCCGCGCACGCGCGCGCGTCCCCCCCTTGCCCGCCCGCTGCTCCGCGCCGCCGGCACCTCCGGAGCGAGGAGCCGCGGCCGCTTGAGCCCCCGTCCCCCCTCCGTCCCCATGCCGGGCGCTCGTCCCGGTTCCTCCAGCTGGAGCGCCGGGCTGGGCCGAGCGGATCCAGCCTCGGCACCGCCCTGGCACCGTGCTGCCGCGGCCCCGGGGATGGGAGGGGGCTTTTCCGCCCCGGCTCCCGGCCGCTCCGGCCTTTCCCGCCTGCCCTTCCCTCCCTTTTTTCCATTCTTTCTCTTCCCTTTATTATTATTTTCTCTTTTTTAATGTTATTTTCGACGACGAGGTGAAATGTCTGTAACTGCTGTAAAAACCCCGCGGAAAAGGCGCCGGGTCCCGTCCGCAGCTCCGCACCGGCACGGAGCCGTCCGGGGAAAAGCTGGAAAGCTCCGACTCGCCCCCCTCCCGCCCCGCCGGTGCCACGGGATCCTCCGGGGCCGCAGGATCCTCCGGCGCCGCCTCCCTTGGCGCCCCCCACCCCGAAGCCTCTCCGGGGCTTCCCCGTCCGCGTCCCCCTTCCCGCGGGGCCGCCGGGAAGCGAGGGGAAGGGGGGGCGGTTCCGTGCCGGCCCCGGCGGCGGGAAGCAAGCGGGAAGCGGGGCCGGAGCGGGATGCTGCCCCCCGTCCCCTCCCCGTGCGATGACGTATTAATAAAAGCACCGCGCCGGAGGTCGCCCCTCGTCGCCCCTCGCTCCGGCGGCGCC
>NW_020450377.1:0-1138 GCF_003343035.1 Apteryx rowi | reverse complement strand
CTTACAGACAGAGGCTGGTCCAAAGGCCACCACCCCAATGGCACTCGACCCCCAGGCATGCCTGCCTTGTTGCTGGGCACCCTGCAGCCCCAGGCAGGAGGTCTGAGGGAAAGAGAGTGGGGTCTGCAGCCTGCAGSCCTGGCCACCCAGCAGGTGTGGTGGGACCCTGCTCCTCTAGATGAGACTGGGCTCTCCTGCATTTCCCCAGTGTGAAGCCTGCGTCCCCTCCAGCTGGAAATACAACCCAGCAGGGAGGGACAACACAGGAAAAACGATCTCTGTTCCAGGGTGTGAAGAGAGAGGGGAGGGCATTGGGGGATCTGCTCATGCCCCGAGGCACTGATTCCCTCCCTGCACCCAGGACAGCCCTGCTGATGCCCTGTAACCTGTGAGTCCACGAGATGGGACTCCAACCTCCTCAGGCTCTAAAGATTTCTCAGCCCTTAATACCCTGGATGCAAAGCACTGATCTGGGGACACCTCAGCAGTCGAAGGGCCTGAATTCCTGGTGTGTTCCTGAGAACTTCTCTGGAGTCTCAGAGCACTGGTTAGACTCCTGTTGCCCATGGAGCAGAGACTCCTTTGGAGGATGAACTCACTCACTGTGTAACTCTGAGGACAGGCTTGACCAGGCAGTACAAATGCCAGCAAGGCCTCAACCCCACAACAGTGTCCCCTGACCGTCACTCTGCCTTCCAGCCCCTTCGAGCTGTGTCGTCAGGTAAGGGAGTTACGGGAGGAGGTCAGTAGGCTGCGCAGCATCCGAGAAGCGGAGCAAGAGATAGACAGGGTATTCTCGGAGGCTGTGCAGCTTCGGGAGTCCCAGTCCCCCACAGCAGTGGAGTTGCCAGAGGGCTCTGTGCCATGTGAAATGGTACGTCATAACACTGCAGAAGAAGGCTGGAAACTGGTCACTGCTCGTGGGAGGAGAAAGGCTCCTACTCCTCCTGAAGACCTGAAGCTGAAGAACAGGTTTATTGCCCTCCAGGATGAGGAGGAGATGGGCATGGCTGCCAGGGAAGTACCTGGGACAACAGACCCTGTGCCCTACCGGAACACCCGGAAAAAGCGGCGGGTGATTGTTGTGGGGGACTCCCTGCTACAGGGGACGGAGGCATCTATCTGCCGACCTGACCTC
>NW_020450376.1:0-1085 GCF_003343035.1 Apteryx rowi | reverse complement strand
TGAAAGACATTTTCTGCTCTCCAACCACAAATAGAGCTATTTAATCCTAGAAGGCAATCAGGTTGGTGAGGCACAATTTACCCTCGGGAAAACCATGCTGCCTCTTCCCTATCACCTTCTTCTCCCTCATGTGCCCAGAAATGAGTGGACTCACTCCATGACACACTCCTCAACCAATTGAGGCTGAATGGCCTGTCATTCCCTGGGTTGCCCTCTGGGCCTTTTTTGAAGGTGGATGTAACATTTGCCTTTCTGCAGTTATTGGGACCTCACTCCATCTCCACGACCTTTCAAAGATGACAGAGGGCGGCCCTGCTATGACAGTGGCCAGCTCTCTCAATGGCCTTGGATGAAGCTGTTGCAATCCCACTGACTTGTAGGATTTGAGTTCTTGCAAGTCATCCCTCACTCAACCCTCATCCCCTGCTGCCTCTTTTTCTCCTCTGGAGCCCCGACTCGAGGCACAACAGCCCAGGAGATAGTGTTGGTGAAGAATGAAGCCAAGAAGGCGGCACTGAGCTCCTCAGACCTATCTGCATCTGCTAATAGTAGAGCCCCTGCCCCCTTCAGCAGTGAGCCCAGGTGTTCCTTGCTTATTTTTCTCTGTTAGCAGAGTAGTAGCAGCTCTTCTTCGTGCCCTTGACGTTCCCTGCAAGTGTCTACCCTCTGGGAGCTTTGGTTTCACCATCCCTACTTTGGTGGACAAGAGGGTCGTGTTTAGCCAAGCCCATCTCCCCAAAGGTCTCCTAGTTTTAATGAGTATAAGTACGGACCATCCTTGTGCTTGGTGGCTGCTGCCCTTAAAGACCTGCTGGCTTTCCTAAGCTCCATTGCCCTTCAGAGCTGCCTGCAATGGGATCTCCCGCCAGTCCCCTGAGGAGGACAAAGTTTCCTCCTTTGAAGGCTGGAGTCTGTACACTACCGCTGTCCTTCCTCACTGCCCTCACGATCTGGGACTCCACTGTTCCATAGTCACTGCAGCCAAGGTTTCCACAGATTATCACAGCCCTCATCAGTGCTTCCTTGTGTGTGAGTACCAGAACCAGGTGAGCGTCACCCTTACTGGCCCATCAGGGAGCTGTGCT
>NW_020450375.1:0-1120 GCF_003343035.1 Apteryx rowi | reverse complement strand
GGCTAATGGGGGTGGGGCTTGGGCAGGGGCGGGGCTTCCCTGCAGGCCTGGGCAGCTGTTGTGGGGGGCGGGATCTGGGCTGGGGGGGCGGTGGCAGCTCAGGCCTCAGGGCGGAGCCAAGCTGGGTGACCCCATGGGGTGTGGCTAATGGGGGTGGTCCTGGGGCGGGGCCAGTGCTGGGGGCGGGGTCTGAGCCCCCCACCCCCCTGGCGGCAGCACTGCACCCTGGAGCTGGGCAGCTACATCAAGGACCTGTCGGTGGTGCACAGCGACCTCTCCAGCATCGTCATCCTCGACAACTCCCCGGGGGCCTACAGGAGCCACCCAGGTAGGGCCCAGGTGTCCGGGGCTCCCCTGCCCTCCCCCCCACCAGGTGGGGCCCAGGTTTCCGAGCCGGCCCCCACTCACCGTTCCCCCGCAGATAACGCCATCCCCATCAAGTCATGGTTCAGCGACCCCAGYGACACGGCGCTGCTCAACTTGCTGCCCATGCTGGATGCCTTGAGGTGAGGGGCAGCGTGGGGGGGCTGGGGGGGGCGGCCTGACGCCTGGGCCCTGCTCTGACACCCCCCCGCTCCCCCCGCAGGTTCACCGCCGATGTCCGCTCAGTCCTGAGCCGCAACCTGCACCAGCACCGGCTGTGGTGACGGCAGCCCCTGCCGCCGCGCCGCGGACGGGCCCGGCCCGGCCTGACCCCCCCTTGCCGGCCCCGTGCGGGGGTGGAGCCTGCAGGAGGGGGCGGAGCTTCCCCCCGCAGGGAGGAGCGTGAACGCCGCGTGCCTGGAACGGCGGAGCCCGCTCGGCGCGGACGAAGCAGGGGCTAACGAGAGCGCCGCCCGCGCGCCCCCCTCCCGGCCGGACGCACAGACATGGACGCACGGGCAATGCTGGCCCCGGCCTCTTATTTTTAAAAGACCTTGGTCCCACGTGCAGCGTCTTCGTCCCTTTCTGTCGCTGGGGGGGAGTTTGTCTTCCCTCCCCGCCACTGCTGCGGGCCGGAGGCTCCGGGCAACTCCCTCGTCCGGCAGCCGCAGTGGGAGCCGCCGGAGCCTTTCTGCCTGGATGCCTGGGTCCTGCGGGGGGGGCAGGAGCAGCTCTCTGGGCTGGTGGGGGCTGCTCT
>NW_020450374.1:840531-897216 GCF_003343035.1 Apteryx rowi | reverse complement strand
CTCGTCAACAGCAGCACACCTCCTGCAGGAGAGCTGGCTGCCAGCCCAGGCCTCCCGGAGAGGCCCCAAGCACTCCCTGCAGCCTGAGACCTGTAGAGCCGCATCTACTGTCAGAGGGTCGGTCTGGGTCCCAGCCTCTGACACAGCAACTCCAACAGCCGCTGGGGAACGCGCTGTGYGGCRTGTCWCRACCATACTTGAGGAAGCGTACACCACAGGGAACAGGAACGAAGGTACCTTCGTGCGCCCTTCTGCGCAAACTGCTGTGCAAACAGCTGCATCTGCTCACTGCACTCTAGGCCTGGCTCTTATATAGGCCTCTCCCCAGCACTGGCTAAGAGGGTGCTTGATCTGCCCTAATCAAGGGCCACCTGGACCAAAGGCCCCAGCTCCCTCTGGTCAGGGGCAACCAAGAGAGCTCGTAAGCAGCAGCCACTCCTAGCCAGAGCTTTTCCCAGGAGAAGTCAAGGCCTCCTGCAGTTGTCCTTGCCTAGCTTCCCCTTTCCTGTTCACAGCAATCACCTTCTAGTTCCTCGGGGGTCCTCAGAAAGCCCACAACTTCCAACAAGATCCTTAAGTTCTAGTCAGAGCCCAAACACTGCTGCGCAAACTGCTGCGTCTGTTCACTGCCTCTGTTAGCTGCGCTCATTTGTGCACGGGTTTCAGTATCACTGTCAGACCTGCTTGCAATTTAGCATTTTCAATACAACCTGGCTTGCAAAGAGGCTCAAACTGTCATGGGAAAACACTGGTGGCAGCTATACGTAAAATGCTGTCTGTGCTACCAACATACCTACCACTGCTGCTTGTATCAGTGAAGGAGCCTTTTCTTGTCATCCTTTTAGTATTTCCACCTTCGAATAACAGAATCCTCTACCTTTATATTCTGGTAACTTGTAACACATCAATCAATTAACTGAAACATTGGTTAACCACAAGGACCTGAGACATCCCAGGGCTAGCATGCCCATCTAACAGCTAGACTATTATTCCAGGTTCCCTTTGATGGTTGCCTGGAGAAGTTATCCTTCTTTTCCCGGTACTTCAGTGCAGCTATTGATTTTCTAGAAGTATTCACTAGATGAGAGGGTCATATTCGTTACAGTCAAAGAAGAAGAAGAAAGTTAGCTTTGCTAACACCAACGCACAATCTTCAAACTCCTGGGGAGCGATGAAGAGCCCCATCCCCGGTCTCTGCAGCATGGAGTTCACCCCGAGCTCCTCTTCCCTCCCAGCTGGTGGCAGTGAGCCGAGGGGCTGTTTGTCTTTCGCTTGCGTTAGTCAGACATATGCGCGGGGCTGACGTAACGTGGTTACTGAACCCGCTGATGTAAACCATACTGGGAGGATCCTCACAACATGGCAAGTGAAGATTTATGACTGGAAGTCCAAGAAACTGCCTACTCCAAACAAGCAGACTGTGAAAGAGTGGGTGAATAATTCATAATATTACATGGAAAGATATTCATGGATGCAACCGCAAAATCTTTTCCATGGGTTTATCATCAGCTCTAAATATAAATGACTGCCTACTCAGTTCTTTTTGCCTTTGATTGCAGCTGTAATATTTGCGGGCTTTTAATACATATGTTTAGTCTCAAAACAGGAACTGCAATTTAATGGGTTAGATGAGCACCTAAAGAAATATGAACTATGGCCAGATTTGGCTGCTTCTGATCTCTGCTCAGTGCAGCCAAGTGGGAAGCAGAGACAGCTTTCAGCTTGGTGTTTCCCCAGGCAGTAAGGCTGCAACAACACAGTTCAAACCTGGGATACAGTAGAGCGGTCTTGGAGATGGATGGATCCATGTTATTTCACTTGGATACAGATGCTGACCTTTATTTCAGCTACATCTTCCATGGCAGAGTGCTGGGAGATAAAGTCAGGTTTAAATTCCTGGGATATTTGCTTATACCAAGCGTATGCCTAGTTTAGGCTGTTTTTAAGCGTGTTAGGCACTAGCAGAGCATTATAAGGCAGACTGACTAGAATTAAGGCCCTAGCACTGTTACCAGAGCTAACATTTTAATTTCATATCTGGAATCAAAATAACCTGTGATTATTTACCCCTGCCCCACCTGTGGCCATCCTCCCTGCACTGATTTTTAAGGGCCGTTAGTGGAAGCTTCTCAGAAAAGACCCAATGTAAATGTAATGAAGGGCTGTAAATAGTCCGTAAAAATGAGCACTGATGTGTGTTTTGATAGAGCTACTGGTGGAAGATTTTTTTTTTTTAAAGGGAAAATATGAACTGGGACAGAAATAAAATGAGATTCAATCTAGAAAAGCACAGTCTCCCCTTTACAGGGGCAAGTGTTGTAATAAAATTCCAAACTGTTTGAAGAGCTTGGGAGGGCAGAAATGTTAAGGAGACATCCCTGGGATTTGGGGCTGAGTCACTGACACTTGGCAGGGAGCTGATTTTTCCATCTTTAACTCTCAGATATGGTTTTCACTCCCCAGTATCTCAACACAAATGAAAATTATGAAAACTTTAAAATGAAAACTTTAAAATAAATAACCAGTGGACAGATTAATTTTATGTCTCCCTCCTTTACTTGTCTGCCAGCATGCAAGAAGCTTGGAGAAACACGGTGGCCTTTGGGACTCCTGCCCCTTGCTCAGGTTCGGTTCAAAAGTTGGTGGAGAAGCAGCAAGGAGGGAAGGCGGATGGGCAGCCTGGGAGCACGAGATTTGGTCCCTTAGGACACCCAGCAGCAGCAGGGAGTGTAAGGCAGAAAATCCAGGGAAAGCTTTTTCAATGTTCAGTCCATCAGATCATGAATCCTCTCTGCAGAGAGGATAAACCGCTTGACACAGCGCGTGGAGACGCTTCCTGAGGACAGCAGGAGCGCAGCAGGAGTGCAGTCGAGATCTGCATTTCTGAACCAGCAGGACACAGCAATTAGTCATTGGGGTCCAACGTCCCACCAACACTGTCACTATCTAAAGGAAAAAGCAGTCTGCTTGGCTCTTCAAACTCCCAGAGTAAGCATCGCTTGCCAGTCTGCCTGCACTCACTGATCTGGATTTTGTTCTCGCTTTTATAGGAGGTGTCAGGGAACAGGTAAATGCATTTGCCTCTAGTTACAGACCTGCAAAGCTGGGCAATGCAGTCCTCCACGGGCCACAGCTGGCCACGGTGGGGATGGGGATGGGGGGTCCTGAGCCCCTGCCATGGACACTGACCCTGGGGGGCGATGGGCCCTTGGACCTCCTGTTATTTGGTGCATCGCGGGTCACCCTTGCGGGCTGGATGCTTCCATATTGCCCCGCCACGCTGGCTCAGGTGGCTCTGCGCTGCTCAGTGCCTGCCTTTTCCCTTCGGTGGCATGGAAGATGACAATGTGATCTAGAAAACAGAGGAAGATTTTCTAAACAGAAGCAGACATTTTCCCTCCCCCCAAAATTTTAACAATGAACATGGACTATATTTACTCTTTGAAACCTCCCAGGCGCTATACTTGGCTTGTTAAGACCACTATACAGTATAAATATGAGTCCCCAGATAACATCCACTCCACAAGAAATTTTAAAATCAGCATGTTGAGGATTTCTGACTTGGAGAAAATTTCCAACATTTGTGTATTTGTTCCGAGCTGGAATAGAAAGGAAATAAAAATCCAAATATCAAAATCTCTTCTGAGCTGGTAACATCCATTTTGACCAATGCAACAACCACCAAAGCAAAACAAAAGGTTGCTTTAGCTAGGACCAGTGCCCAGCATCTTCATCCCACCTACAAATTAGAAAGTGCAGTGTGCTTGTCTCTGCTTGAATACCAGGTAATTAGCACATCGCTACAGTAATGCTGCACAGGCACCAGCTGGAGTGATAAATTACAGCTCAAGAGCTGATTTCCCAAACAAGCCATGGCACGCACACAGCCCAGGCTAGCGCTGGAGTCCGTCCAAGCAAGGAAGCAATGCTACTGACATCGGCTGTGGGGAAATAACAAGTACAATTTTCAGTAACTGTTTATAAAAAAGATAGCAATATATTTTTGTGTTTCCGTGTAATTGGAATGTGTCCTCTTAACTTCACCAGAGACTGGTCTCAGATGTACAACAGCTTAAAATTAATGGGACTTGCTGTAAGTTTAGGTGATTTTAACCAAATGTTACTTTATTCATTCATCAAGGGAGATTTGTCAGGGGAAGAATACCACATTTTGAATTATCACTGCAGAGAGAGGTGCTGACAACTGCGCTCAGATTTTTACTACCTAATTAGCAGCATGCTGGAACTGCACCTCCTCTCATTACTTGCTATTATAGACTCATTTCATTTTGTAAAGAATTAGCGCAATGTTTATAGAACCCTTCCTTGTGAGTTTGCTTCTGGGGCTTTTTGCACTGCTGTCCTCCTGTTGGCTGCGAAGATGTTCACCCTGGAGCTCCCTGGCGGAGGGCAAGAGCCAACATTTTGTTCCCACAAGGAAGCRGGGGGCAGGGAGAAGCACCCTCCCGTGGCCACCTCCGGGGCTAGCCGGCTTGAGGGAGCGCTCGCAGAGCCGGGCTGGGGAGGCAGCTGGCCGCTTTGTCCCTTACGTGAGGCTCAGCTTGTCCTTCCCATCCTGTGAACAATCACTGCTCAGCAGGTGACTGGGAAAAAATCCACCTCTCTTCATTGAAAAACCAGTATGTACAACTGGAGCACTGTTTGGATTTTAACGATTAACTACCCATCACAAGCACAAAGATGCATGCTTTTCAGGCATCCGTCCTGCATCCGTTCATTACTTGTAGTCTGACAAACAGAAATTCTCAGAATTGGTTGCATACTTTTTGTTAGGCAGAAAGTGGTCCTTTAACAAGCACTTTTTATCATTGTGGAAGTGATGGGACAGGCCTGCTGTTAAAACCAGGAGCAGCAGTGAGACAGCCATACACATAAGAGATATTGCTACACCCAGAGTTTGTTGTATCGTGACTTTTCCTCCTTGCCTTAGCTGGCAGCTGGTGAGTTTCATGGGTGACATGATGAAATAGCCATTGCGAGGGTTTCTGCAAGCTGCTTACCCTCTGGCACGCTTCCCACCAGGGCAGCACCTGGAGCCCGTCAGCTGGAGCTGCAGCAGGGTGGACGGGGTGTTCTGGCTGCCAGAGCCGCTTTTCCGGGAGCCCTCTGGAAGACTCTGGGCCTCCACCACAACTGCAGAATTACAGAAGCAGAAAAATCCAGTGTTCCTGCCATGCAAGACAAAACATTACAATGGCAACAGTGTCCCATGAAGTCAAGAATTAAGAATCCTGTAGATTCCTCATTCCCATAGATCCTCCCAGAGAAGGAAGAAAATAAAAGAATCAGGAATAGTATTGAACTAATATCACAACACAAAACATGCTGTTTCCATCACTGTCACGGGAAACACTTGTAGGAATCTGACAACAATTAGGAGCTTGACAGTAATGAATTCCTCCCATTTGAATGCCTAACATCCTCCATATATAATGATTGTTATGACTGCCATTCCACAGCATAGAGGGCCCCAGCCCCTCTGGGCTTGTGCTATATAAACAGATACTAATAATGTGGTTCCCCCTACAATCTACAGATAAGATCACAACTCACTGGGAAATATAAACAGACAGGAGAGATGCAAATTGAAAATGAGAAAATGATGATCAGTATAATAAGCAGCACATCAGATGCCCCTGAATCCCTTGGCTCTGTTTAGGCATTATTTTACAGGTGAGTTTCAGGGATAATTTTGCTTAGGAAGAAGATAATGAAGTGATCTTGCTGATGTGTTTAGTTTACACATGATTAGTTTTTAAGCAGAGCACTCATACTATGCATAAAAGGAGATGTAGGAAAAAGTACAGTGAATTTGCTAGGAAAATTAAGGTGATATTGTTGTTGAAGCAGGAGCACACAGAGAGACAAGCAGACCACTGATAAACAGAAAGACTTATAAATAAAGCAAGTAGCTTTTGTATAGCACAAAAAAAAACATTGCACAGGAGAAAGGACTTCCAGGTAGGAAAACAGAGTAAGTGGTAGTATCCTCTACGCTAAGCAACTTCTGCTCAGCTCAGGCTGCAGGGTAACTCCATGTTACAGAGAATAGCTTAAGTCTGTGAAACAACTGCAGCTATCAAAGGTGGGAATCATAGTCACAAAACAAATGGTGGGCTAAGAGGCAGTCTTCAATCTGTAATAGAAAGCTGAGAGTCCATCTTTCCTGTGTTTTTGATAAACATCCTGCTGCTGAGCCCAGGCAAGGAGAGGCCAAGCACTTTCTTATTTGAGAGCAGAGCGAACAAGTATCGGACTGACACTAGGGGAGACGCAGAGGGAACAAGAACAGACCAGGACTTGGACATGATGGGAAGAATTGGGGCTGGGATTTGAGGCAGAGGATGAGGGAGGAGCAGAGAGTGCAACTGCATGGGTGAAAAGACCTATCTTTAGAGGCAGGAAACGTTAGGAGATGAGGAATAGGTTGTAAGAAAATTGACTCACACACGTAAAGCAACCAGGACCAGAGTCAGGGAGAGGAAGGTGAAGCTGAGCAAGGGGAGGAGAGACCAGGCAGATGGGAGAGGAGGACACTGCTGGCTAAGACTGACCAGACACAAGAATACCATGAGAAGGCTGAAAACACAGTGAGAGGGAAAGGTGCTGAGTTCAAACAAGGAGCCTAGTGAGAAATACTAGGAAGAGGGACCTTCAGTGAAGAGTCATGTGTGATACCACTTAGATGTATCACACAGGAGTAGCTGGATGAAATGTATAGCTGTGATATACAAGAGGTCACATTAAGTAATAATAGTTCTTCAGCTTTAAAGCATTGAAAATGGGATCTGGGCTCTTCCCAGGGGTGCATAGTGGGAGAATGAGAGACAACAGACACAAATTGAAGCAAGAGAGGTTCAGACTGGGTATAAGGAGAAACTTCTTCTCAGCAAGGACAGTGAAGGACATGCAGTGGTTGCCCAGAGAGACTGTTCAGTCTCTGCCATGGGGGTTTTCAAGACCCAACTGGAAAAAGCCCTGAGCAACCTGACCTGATCTCAGAGCTGACCATTTTGTGCAGGAAGTTGGACTGGAGACCTCCTGAGGTCCCTTTACACCTGAATTATCCTATGAGTATATGGAAACACAGTTTTGGAAAGGGAATAGTTTCCACACTATCATCGACTGTCTCTGCTTAATTCCCCAGGGCTAAAAGCAAACAAGCAATGGCATAAGAAAGCAATCGAAAAAATGGACTATGGGAAAAGGGGGGACTGGAGCAAAGAAGGGTTAAGTAGAAAATTTTCTCCTCCAGCTTGGGGAATCAGGAGCTTGTTCCCAGAGTAATGTATTTTCTTCAGAAAATCCCTATAAAGCCCACTTGCCACCTTACATGGTTCATTCCTTTTCATACCAAACTGTTCAGAGGATAACCATCCTATTGCTTGCTCTATTAGCTCAAATGTCAGGCTTTTTGAGTTTTCCCCCGCATTGTCTTTTTTTAAAATCCAGAAATGAATGAATGTTATTAGCCACATGAATGTTATAAACCCAATGAATGTTATTAAGCTTGTAAAGTCAAGCATGCAAAGGGTAGAAATGGGAGGAATGCAACCTTAATCCTGTCTCTTCATGCATATGCAATAACATCCACTGAAGCCACTGTGGCATGTGAACACCTTGAACAATCACAGCCTCAAGATATTTACATTTAAACCCTCATGACTACTGAGTAGCTGGAGTAGCTAAGGGCTCTACTTTTGCAGAGAAGGTAGCCCTTGAAAGTCAGGGCCCTACAACACCCAGACTCTGCACTGCTGAGCTGAGAGCTTAGATCTCAGCAGACTGGAGCACTGTAAGTCTTGGCATCTCCTGCCACTGAAGAGTCCACATAACAAAGTTGCTCCAGAGTCCTAAACTCTGGGCTTCCCCTAAATCTGTTAGATGAGCTGGCAGGCAAGTAAACAGGTTGCTCTCTTAGCTCTGCAGCTGTTTCACCACAAATTGGTGAATAAGATTCCCACATAATGCTTCAGTTTTCACAAATCATCAATTTCTGACACAATCATCTCTGCTGGAAAATCATCTTTGCTGGAAAATTCCCACCCAATTGTAGCTGCAATATTATATGTATTAATAGGAGGTGTCCCTCTTCCAAAAGTGTCAAACCTCACTCCTGTAAATTTTACCCTAGCCATTGCTAGTTTGGGTACCTTCATTACTGTAAGTTTCAATCAGAGAGAGAAAGATTAAATTTGAGAAACTTTAGGCACATTCCATGAGAGCTCTGAAGATCATGAGTAGCACTTTGGGTTTGAGCCAGTATCTTACGGGAAGCTAGCACCGGGATCAGAGTGCTGGGGCGTTATGTTTACTGTGACTAGTGCTGCTTGGTAGGTGGCCTGCTGCATGATCAGCAAGCTGGAGCTTCTTCAAAGCTCCCTCCTGCAATTCCATTGTTTGCCCAAGCAAATTGCTGGATTTTGCTTTTGACACCAAAAGAGAACAACATGTTTCAACAGAATTAGATTCCCTCTTTTCTCATAGCTGCTTGTGCAGCTCTGTTTTTAAAATGTATGTATCACTGGCATGAACTTAACTACTTTTCCTCACAACAGCACCATGAAACAAAACATCCCTAACACAGAATTAGCTTTTAGTGAAATTCCAGGTGACAATCAAATACATAGCAACATATTATATGTGGAGTTGTCTTGGAAGGAGTGGTTTAACTAGAGTGTTTAAATTCTACAGCACAGTGCAGTGTTCTTCCTGTAAGATATGTATAGTTGTATGTGGAGCCCAAGTAACAGGGCCAAAGTAACTAAGGTGACAGCATAGTCTCTTAGTTTCTTTACTCTACATTGCTTGGTAGTAACTAATGGTTAGTTCCAGGGTAAACCATGAATTGCCTTTTCATGAAATCATGATTTTGGATAAATGTTCCATATCAATAGCATTTAATTTTGCCTTGTTCTTGAATAATATGGGCAACATTAATCATTGTTTCACAGTTTATATAAAACTGAGTACACATATTGTGTACAGTGGCCAGTATTTGCCTTTGTTTACCAGTTCTAATCCAGCAACAGAAACAGTAGATTTAGTTCTTATTCTCAGGGCTCTTCGAAAAAAGCATAAGATAGACATTAGGGAAAAGTCAATATTTGCATCTGGTAACCAAAGTATAATTTACCAAAAAAAAAAAAAGGTTCCATTCAGACAGCCATTTTATAGCTCAGAATTGCACTTGATTAATCAACATCATCAATGTTTATTGCAGTATTTTTATCAAATGCATATACAATTTCACAGAATTTCATGTATATGTTTATATAATTATCATTTTTAAATTTAGTTAAGGGGGCTTCTCAAATACCATGTATTCTTATCAAAAACAAAGAGCCTAAGGTCAACAAGACAACAAACCAAAATAAGCATGTTTCTCCAAGTGTTATTAATTCAGTCCCAAAGATTTAAAATTCTGTATGTAATAAGAGAGCTCTTAGTGAACTGGGAATGAACTAATCATAACTACATTTGGCTGCATTGTTCAACTCAGTTCCAGCTTGAAACTCATTCATTTGAATATAAAGGAATCCAAATTTATTGTGGAATCTTTTCTGCAAGCCCTGAACACTCTCTGAAAGAGCCTAGATTAAGTTCTTGTGAAAGATTTGTGCAATTCAGCTGAACACAGTGCAGTTATTAGCAAAGACTATTCAAAGACTGTTTTAAAAGACTATTTAAAGAAGATAGAACTTTTCTCCCACACTAAGTATGTGAGAGCTGTTGATGTTGGTATTTTTGTATGAATAGCATTAATCATTCACATACACAAATTTGTGCTAACATAGGTTTGAATATGCTTTGCTATTGTGCCACACTTAGCAATGGTCAAAGCTTTAGGAATATTGTATTATTAGCTCCAATGATTTTAAGAAAACTAAAATAGCATTTAAATGTTAAATTGTTCAATGCTAAAAAAAATATTCAGAAGGGTAGGTTTTTAATTGATATTGAGACAGTTTCAGGCACTTGAGTTTCAAAAGTTTTTGTTTTTAAATACATAGTCTGCCTTCCAGTATCAAAGTAACATTCTGAAAACATCCATGCTTAGAGATAATGTAGAGTTTAAGCATTTGCATGCCTACATTCAGCCTATATTTGCATGAAAATGTCAAAATGTTTTTCATTCCTCTTCATGCTTTAGGAGAAACATCAAAGAACTGAGGAATTTGTAGAAAAAAAACCCTCAAGCTGGCCATTAGCAAAAGTCAGTCATCTACATGTAATTATGTAGACATCCACAACAGACCAATCTACCAAATAAATGGAATACTAATGTGACAGCTGACTTCTAATCTCCAAATTTTCTTTACTATAATTAAAAAAAAATAAACAGCAGCAATGGAAAACCAATGTTGATATAAGCAGTCTTAGAACTTGAACTAACCAAACTTAATAATTTGCAAGTAATATTTCAGTAAACTATTAATCACAGAACTTTAGAACAATTTTTAGGAAAGGTTGTGAATATAATATATATATATATATAAATAAGAAACTGTTCAACAATAAACTGTGCCACTAGGAGGTCATATCCTTTGATAAGTATATAGACATGAATCTGCTTTTCACAAGGCTGACTGGAATTATTTTTTGCTTCTCTATAATACCTGGAAAATTCTCAGGCATGTAATGATCTCTTCCCCCCCACCCCTTGCTTGCCTTTTTTTCTTATTACTTTGAATGAAAAACATCTCCAGCCTCAAAATTCACATAGACCTTGCTTGCAGAATGGGAAGAATGCCTCACTACTTTTCATTCCACCAGAAAATTAATTTGTATTGAATCAGCATCTCCAGGATGATGCTTAGGAAGAGTTGTTGCTTCTTAAGGATACAAATGCTCTTAAGGACTATTTTAAAGGTTTGTTCTCTCAAATATTCAAGATCACAAACTTTCAGCATTCCTTGCTTCTGCAGGAATTACTTTTGCACTATCCTATCTGTGGTCCAGATCCACAAAGGTATTTAAAGTACGTAACTCCTATTAAATTTAATGATAAATTGGATTTTTGTAATCGCTCTGTATGCTGACCCCTGCGATCTTGTCCAGCCCTTGAGGGAACTAAACAGAAAACACAGTGCTTCTCTTAGTACTTACGTAAATAGCCATGAAACATCAGGAAGCGCTTTCCATCCATGCACTGCCAACAATGGAAATTGGAGTCAGACCATGGCTTAATGAGCTAATCTCCATGAGCAGATGCTAAATGCCCCTCAGTTAGAAACCACCAAGCAGAGCAAGTTAGAACAGGGATTACTTGAATATAAAGAATGCTGGGGATATGCAGAAGTCCTAGAAGCTGCTGTACCTGCTGCACAGAAACAGAAGAGCAGACAATCTACTTGTGTAGCCTTTTTCCCAGTCTTACATCCAATATTGCAAGGAATGCTTTCTAAGATAGAATTCTGTGTACTTCATGTATGGGCAAAGTGCCAGCCTGAGCAGTGGTTGGAATGCTAGACTGCAGTGGAGTGAGTGGCAGGTAGGCAGGAGTCCTCCAAGGAAGATTTGTGACAGCTCTCAAACACACAAGTTTTCATGAAAGCAAATACTGAAACAGGATTGGATCGTTCAGGACTCTGGAGAGTAATACTCAGTGTTTTCAGAAAGCCAAGATTTCTTTTTTTTTTCCAGGATAAATGGCAATTGTTTTTTCACATTATCCCTTCTCAGACAATTTCTAAAATTGAAGTTGACATTTGTGCAGTTAAAGAGGCAAATATTCATGTGCTCTAAGTATCATCACGGGTATACTCTGTGAAAGTCTTGGTTGAACAAACAGCTGGGTCTTCCAATGAATTTGAATATATTTGACATACAGCATAAGCATTTGGATATACAACTTTTTGGACATGCAGGCCCCTAATAAAGACCATCTCTAACAGCCTGCACAAAGAGCGGTCTGGTAGGATGCTCACTGGGTCCTGCTAGAAATACATTGTAATTATCAAAGGTAGTGATACCTCCTTGATATCTGGATCATAATGGGTCTTAACATAACCTGTTATTCATTCTAATAGATCTCTGTGTCAAATGGTCCTGTCTCCACACTGAACTCTAAGCAAACTGAAAAATAATCTGAAGGATCTCTTTTATAAAATAAATGCTTCCTTGTTCAAATATTTTCCTAGTTCTGTAACAATCTTAGGGAGAAACCTAGAATGGCTTTCTGAGTTGCTTTAAAAAGAGGAAGAAAGGGGTGCAGTGAGGTTGCATTTGTTCAATGCTGTGACTGCAAAAAAGTCTTTTTGATATTGAAGAAGAGCAGGAAAACTTTCACTACACTGGCATGAGAAGACAAAAAGCTCCAGATCTTTTCAGTGCAAAAATCTTACACGTTTATCTTATCTCTGAAACACAGTTCAGTAATTTAGCAAACATTGCCTGTAGCTGTGTATCAGCAGCCTCCCTTGACATGAAAGATGCACAGAGAAGACTGACATGCAATAACATTAGGGTAATCAGTTTCTAAAAACAAATAAATGTGTACACATGGAAGTATGTAACTGGAGCTGAGCATCATTAGCAGTATCTTATATGAGCTGATTAAAGCAGCTACTACCATAAAGCACCATTTGTGAAATAGAGTTGAAATAACAATCAAAGCTCAAAGCAGTTGATACACACTTGTGTTATGATGACAATCATACTCCAAACAGCTGGTAAGATCCTTGACAGCAGTGAGATTTCTAGACATCCATGGATTTTGAATCACTTAATAATATAGCATGCTAGTAAAATATTTGGAGATCTTAATTTTTTTCTAATTTAAAAACAGTAACAGAAAATACAAAAATAAGTATTCCTAGTGAATAGCTGAAAATGCTCTGTAGATTAGACCATTAAAAGATTATATTTCATTTGACTGACATGTATGCATGGAAGTTAGTCTAAATTGTTCCTGGAAGAGCATTTAGTAATGCAGTCATATCAACCTGATAGATTTATATACAAGAGGGAGGTTTTGAATATAAACTTAAAYAACAAATTAAACACACACATACTTATAAAGATATGTCTCTCTAATAAGCAATAAAAGCCTAGAGTATGGCAGGCCATTTTGAACAGATCCTAAATTCCTCAAACACCAGAAATCTGCATTAAATGTAACAGTTTATCTTTCAGAAAATGCTGCTTTTATAACTAGTATGTTACTAAATAATTGGAAAGTTGCTTCTCTTTCTTCTCTGAAAAATCTATGCTGTATATTTTCTCCCTTGGATTACCTAACCTGTGGAATGCAGATCAAGGACGAAATTTATGATCCCTCTGTAATTAAGGCTCCCTAATGTTGCCAACAGAGAGCTCTACACAAAAAGCTAGGTAGACAGTACCTCTGTCCTTTTCTGAGCCGTTAAAACCTCTCATGCAGGCAGCAATCACAAGATATTAGAGGGAAAGAATATAATTTATTTGTACATTTGGGAAGAAACTGGAAGATATTACTCAGCTCTTTTCAAAACTGGTGATGTCTGCAAACAATCCTCCGTATATATCCAACACATTCTTATAGAAGTTCCCCAAAAGGGATTCATCAACTGCAACAGCAGATTTTTAGGTTTAGACTAAAAATTATCTCACTTCAGGAAAAAAAATAATTGGGAAGAAGCAGTTTTCCAGATGTTTCTGAATACCAAACTAAGTTTATTTTTGCCTCACCCCACTCCATCATTAAAACTGAAAACAATAGCTTTCAGAGATCTTTGTATTTAAAAGATGAAGCATGTGTTTGTTTGCATGGTAGCTGACCTGCGTAGTTCAGTTATAACAATCAATCAGCAGCAAAGCTGCAGCAAAATGAACAACTCTTGAATACAGATTATGTAGAATATGAATTGAGTACTTTGGAGGCTGAAGAGACCAGTGTATTATACATCTCACATGATACCGTGAGAGGTTAGACTTTAAAGCCTTACAAGAAAATTACAGAAAAGAAAATGTGCACATTGTATAATCGGGGGGGGGAGGGGGGGGAAGACTGAATTTATAAAACACAAAACCTTAAGAACAACCCAGACAAACAGGGGAGGAACATCTTGGACTGTAAAGCCACTCTTTCAGAGTGAACAAACCATATCTAGATTATTCTGCAATGTGACACTGCAACCCATGGATTAATGTTTACTAAAACTAAGTTTTCTCCTCTTACAGATAAAGTTAACTGAAGAGATACAGGTACTGCTGCTGTAATCTATTAATACACCTAAAGGGACGAAAGCTAGTTTCAAATAACTATTCTCAGGCAACTTAAAAAACAAACAAACAAAACCCCCCACTTTTTTGGTATCCTCAGTTATCCATGCATTTTTGACAACTTTTAAAATTTCCCACTGCCAGGCTTTCAGCCCAAGCTGAATTCTGTCATTGAACAAAGCCAAGAGTCAAATAGAAAAAAAAGGATGTCACCTCTTCATGTGTATAAATAGACAACATTTTGTGTATATAAAAAAAATCATCCTTGTTCTTTTATAATCCATGTTGTGTAGGCATAGTATGCTCAGAGATAACTATTGATTTTGAATGAGCAGTTGGCAAGAAAATTACAAGGATCTGTTTATTACATTAACTGTACACAGTTAGTAAGATTTTTCTTGTAAGGGAAATTTCTGCAGAGAAAAGAAAGAAGGAATGCATCTAAGTAATTTCTGTTAAATGAAGACTGAGGATTTCAAGATTTCACATATTAAAATTTCATTTAAACGGATGAGCTTAATAACAAGTCTGTATACGATCATCTTAAACCTACAGCTAAGAGACTGGAGCAAATAGCACAAGATAAAATTTCTTTAATAAGGGAATTATGGAAGTAACTAGAGGCCCCAGACATTTCAGGTTTTAAACTTTACAAATATCACCACGAAAAAGTAACCAAGCAATATGAACTTTCATCTGTATATGCACCCAACAGTGCATATGCAATAGTGCTTGTGTAAACAGCCACAGCCACATGGGAAACAAGGCAGGATGTCCTGTCTGGCTTCTAGTTGCTGCTCCAGAAGGATGCAGGTCTTCTGCAGATCTCATGTCATATCTGCCAGTCTTATGTGGATGTCTGAGGGTGTGGTAGAACATCTGAAAGGGCATCAAATCCCTATGTACTGACATCTGAATGTCACCTATTGATATTCAAATCTGATTTATGACTGGCTTTTGAAAACACAATTTAATTTTAACCTTCGTCCATGTACCTAAACACTACCTGAAGTCACTACTTCCATGCAATCAAAGGCCATGGATGTGGTCTTCCCAACTACAAATACGGCAGGATATAAACTGTTTGTAAAACCAAAAGAACGTATATTAATTACAAACAGTAGTGTATACTTCAAGTAAAGAATGACTTGCTACTGAATTGTAAATGGATACTGTAACCAGCTGCATCTTTTTCTTCTGATGCTGGACTCCAACTCTTTGGCCAGTCTCTCTCCTATGTAAATGCTGTAAACACTCTCATCTTCCTTTCCTTCCCTTCTCCCTCCCACAAAGTGGGGATCCAAAAAATCCCTTACGTAATTCAGATACATATCTTATAGAAAGGTACCTTTTTTGAGGAAATGAAAGTCAAGAAAGAATGGTATTTGAAAACACTCCCTCTTCTCTACCTCAAAAACTAACAACTTAAAATCTAATTCCAGAGAAGTACAGTACATCGAAAACATGAATGCCACAGAACGATTCTCATAACAAAAGATCTAGAAAAATATGTGATGCAGCATGTACAAACACACCTGTCCCTCCATGGCTCAGGGTAGTTGTCTTAGTGCAGGAAATTCTAGATACTTTTTGTAGGTTTGAAAACACTGTAAAGCACAAAAAGCAGCTGACTGACCATCAGGGATCTACAAAGGATACAGTACTTACCTTTAGAGAACATACTTTATTTAATAGAAGTTTTTGCTCCAATATACAAAATAGGGGACTCTAGTCCCAATTAACATTTACATAGTTACACAGCAAATCATTTCTACCATTTACAACAACTGACAACCCTCCCACACTTCGCATTGCATTACAACCAAGAAATAATTCTGTAACACTTTACATACCAATCAGTTATATTTTGTACTTCCCTGCTTTTTTTCCCCCCACTCTTTTTTAAAGTAAATTGCAGTTTCTGATATCAGTTTAATCAAGAAGTTATGATTATTTCAGCTGCACTGGAAGTAAAATGAAATATATCATTTGGAATACTATCTCAAAACCCCTATACAAAATTAAAGTCAGTATTTTTATAAAAATACATTGCAGGAGTAAAACAAAATATCTTGTGGCTACCAGTGAAAACAAAAATGTTTTAAATATTATTATGGTATAAAATATTTAGCTACTAAACTTGGCTTTTAACTACACACAAAAAAAAAAAAAACCCAAACCAAAAATCAATGACCAAATATTTGCCAATTAGGAAAAAAGTAATGTGACAACTCTTTTACAATACTGTACCTTTAGTACACAAAGGACTTCATCCTTCTAACATGCACCATTATCCAACTGCTTTACCCTTTAACCCTTTTTTCACTGAAAGCTGAATAAATAAAATAATTTAAAATAATTGGAATCCTTTAAATCCAATCTGTTATATTTGTATGCATCTCCCACAGTATTCAAGCTTTTCTTTAAAATGCTGGTAGTTTAATCATGATACATAATTTTATATAAAAGAATTATAACCAAGCCAGAGCTTTAGAAACTTTGCATTTTATAAAAGCAATTTGTTACAGTATGACAGTTGTTAAATAGCCCAATTTATTTAGTGACCCTGTTAAAGATTTGTTCAACTGAATGTATAGGTGAAGTCATTTCCTGAGCTAAAAGATACAGGTAAGTAAATAGTCAGTTATAGCAGCAGACAGGAGACATTCTTTTAAAAATTTTAAACAGTATCAATAAAATAACCTCAGAAAACTACGATAATGTAAAAACTACTAGCTGAAGAGGGGTGATGAGGACATCCAAGGCCTGACTGCCATAATCTGGAATGCGTATCCCATGATTCTCCAGAAATTACATTCAGTTACTGTCAGACAAAGAATATTGGTAAGTGGAAGAATGTCAAATCATAATAGTTCACATTTAGTACATATAAGGTGTTGTATCAAACCTATAGCAAGGTAAACTGTTTAGTTTCAGAAAAATTCACTCTACAGGACCTAAGCATTGTTATTACTTTTAAAGGAATGTGGTATCTTCAGTTTCATGAAATTCCAAGCTTATTTCTTTTTATTACTCAGACATATTTTACATTTGAGGCCTTGAGTGTTTTTTGAGATAGTCACCTATGCCACTGGTAACTGAAGTGGATCCATTTTCTGGAGAAGGAATAATATTCTGAAAACTGTTTACTTTGATCGAGGTCATTCTAATTTGCTTAGCATATGAATCATTAACAAATAATTAAAGATCTATAAAGACCATTATACCACCACTGCACCATCATTTTCTTATGATATGCATTCTTAAAGTCTTCTATGTAGTAGTTTGACCACTTTTTTTCCACTCACTAATGCACAGAGAATATTCTAATTTAATTAAATAAAGTAGCACACTTAGATACCAGTTCCTCCAGAAGGAAATCTCTCTTCTGTGTTATTCATTTTTAAAGACATTGTAGGCATTGCTTTTAGAATTTATATTGGCTGTTTTTTTAACACTTAAAGATAATTAGTTTTAATTCAAATCAATATAAAAAAATTCCAATACTTGTTAGAATAAAGGACAACACACAGGATCCTCAGAAGTTACAATAATTTATAAATAAAAATAAACTATTACAAACCAAATCTTTCCCCATAGGGAGATTAAAAGCCATAATCTTGACTGATTGTTCCCGATCATACATTATAAATAACGTAAGCTTCTTCAGAGAAGCAAAACATACTTGCCTCCCTGACATCAGTTCATATTTTCAGTTAAACTACTACCATCAAGAAGGCAATTGTGTTGGGCCCAAATATATCTTCTTGCTTATACACTAACCCTCCCAACCTCATTCTTTCAAACTTAAGTACAGGAAATGAAGTTCACAAAAAGTCCTTTACCTTTTATACAAGAAGTCTGTATAAAATATCAGATTTCTAATACTCCTATTGCACTAATCTGGCAGTGCAGTTAGAACCTGATTCAAATTCCACTGAAGTCCATGAAAAGTTCTCTAGTGACCTTAATGGGGTTTGAATTAGGACCACAAAGATAATATCAGCTATTGAAAGCTCCTGCAAGAGTGGCTGGTATCTCTCTTTTTGCTTACGGGATGCAGTGGAGATGTGTAGTCAACATGATACCTGAGCAAATAAAATGAAAATGATATGAAGGTTTTAAAAATCTCAAACTCTTTGCTTAGTTGTGTGCAAACTGTGCTACTGCCCCTGGAGCTTCCTGCATTCCTTTCTTCAGTGCTTGCTCCATTCCAAGATAGTCAGAGAAGAAGCGAGGCATAAAAATCTCTCTTCACTACAGTTCCCCCTCAATCCCGAGACTGATAGAAGAGGATGTAACCAGACTCAGAGTTCTTTGAGATGTCTGATGTCAACCCGTAGAATTCTTCAATAGCTTGTGCATCAATTTTCTGTATGCAAAAAACCCAAAATTTAAAGTAAGAATATCTTATATAACACATACATTACATTAAGTTCCACTCTAAAACCTGTTCTCAATATCAAACAAAAATAACTTTCACTTGCTTCAGAAAGTAATAAAATCCAAGTAATTCTTAAATCTTTTATGCTTTGGTTTCCCTCCCTCCCATCAACTGCACAGATGGTATCATATCTCTGTTTTTTAGTATTATGTGAATCTGTTACAAATGCAACTTTAGGTGCAGTACTTGAAAAAAAAAAATCACAGAAAAGGAAGTTTTAAAGAAAATACTATCCCACTGAAACTTTAAAATCAGTATGAAGAACGTATGTACAGACTGTCATTACTAAACTAAACAGTGTAAGCCAATAAACTGCAGATAAGAATAAAGAGAAGGCAGGGAAGGAATACTAACTTTTTCTAAGTTTGTCATAAGCAATGTTTGCCTGTGATCATATTAGTCTGAAAAGCCTCCTATAACAAAGTTTTTTGGGGAAAGATGTAAAGCTACTAGAAGGTGAAAAGAGTATGGTCAGGTTTTCACTGTCAACGTCTTTGTAAACAAAAGAAACTGAAAATAAAAGCAAACTCTCTTGTCACATTTTAAATCAAGGGCAATTAGGCTACAGACAACAAAAAGGTGGAAAGATAAAGTTTTCCTTCACTTAGGCAAACTTCACATTTAATCTCATTCCCATTCTTCGGAATGAGTCATTCCAACTTGAAGAACCATGTGCCTAGCAGGCAGTGAGATATTTTAGATCTACGAGCAAGAATATTCTTTCCTTCTTTGAAACGGCTAAGAGAAAAAAATACATTACTGCCAAGTATTATTGCTTAGAACTGGAGAGATTGTCCCTAATGTTTGTGAAATGATATGAGATCTACCACAACTCCATTTGCTCTCCTTGTAGGAAAGCAAACTTTCGATACTACAGAAGGCATTTCAATTTACAGTGTATCTTGACAAGATACAAAGGCAATCCTTTTACTTTCCCTTGCATGAAAGGGAGTTCTTAACATGACTTGCAGGAAAGAACCCCTCAATATGCTTACTTGTCCTGCCACTTAACACAGTAAGTCCAACTCCTGTCTCACCTATTTTTCTTCTTTTTAATTATGCAGTTCCTGTGTATTGTAAGGAAAAATATACAAATAAGGTCAGAAAAAGAATCTGGACAGCACAGTCATACCTCTGTCCATGCATAAGCATAGACAAGGGGGAGGCACGAAGGAAGATGATAGAACAAGAAAAAAAAACACCTGAGACAACATAAAAGAATAGGAACACCAGCAGTTTCTGCTCTTACTCTCCAAGAATAAAAGGTAACTCATTAAACTGAAAGATGACAAAGTCAAAACTGGTGAAGGGAATACTGCTGTTCCAAGAAACTAGTTAAAAGTCATTTACTACAAGTCCTTGATAAAGATTTAGAAACATTCAAAAGAATTTTTTTGAATAATAAAGAGTATATGGAAGCATGCTTAATGTTAATAAGATTATCAGAGACAAAAGGCTCCCTGTTTCCAGGGTTAGCTTTTAAGTTTCAGGGTGAAATCTCAGAAACCTGAAGCTTCTGCCTATTTTGATATTTGTTTCACCTTCTTGTGAAGCAATCCAGGATATTCAATATAACAATGTGACTAAGCCATTATCTTAAATCATAAGGTCCTAAAAAAAACATGAACAAGTGATTCCTCCAACAAATCATTCCAATTTAACTCAACTTATCTATATCTTTATTTGCCATATGTTCTGGCCACAGGAGTAGCTTACTGAACAAAGGAGAAAGAGGCTGTCCATACACAGAGAAGCTTCTCTCAGGTATAAAAACCAAAACACAATTCAAACTATTGTAGTTTGTAGTATTGTAGTCACACCATAAGGTGAAGCTCTGCACTCACAGTTACCACTCAATTACATAGGGGTTGAACCCTCTTCTCATTAGCATACCAGTCCTTCTACTTTAGGTAATCACACATATATGGGTGATACAAGTGCTCTGGTTAGTAGGGGGAAAAAAGGCCAGGGTTACACAAAGCTTACCTCTACAATATCATCATCAAAAAGCAACCAAAAATCATGACTCTTCACTATTGCAATATAATGTCCTCTATTAGGGCCACTGTAAAATAAAATTTAAAAAAAGGACATAAATCATAACACATACGTATGCACAAAAGTATTTCATTAAAGTGTTTTTTTTCTTGTAGAAAAGCAACATTTAACAATAATTAAAATAGATATCAATACAGTTTCTGTTTGCATGTTTCTTTTCTTCTTTCCCCACTTAAATGATCTTCATAGGAAGGTCTTGCCTATCTCTACATTTAATATTGTGCTTAAAAAAGGGATTATAATTCCAAATGAGGAATAAGCAGCACAGGCATCGAAAATATAAATGAAGATAAAAAAAAAGAGAGAGAGAAGGAAAATCAAGAAAACATTCTGATGTTACAAAAGGATGGACTAAATTCCAAACCATTTCTTCATGAAGAAAAACATGTAGAGCTGCTGTTCATCTACAGTCTCAATCAGGAATCACTATAGCTGATGCACAAACAAACAAAAAAACTCCACTCTAAAGGAAAACTAAATTAAACTGATAGCTCAGAAGTCTGAAGAATCCTCACAGCAACGAGAAGGGCTTCCAATTAAATTAAAACAGTTCTAATACACAGCACTTTAGATTATGACAGACAAGAAGTCTCTCCACAACTATTACAGGAAAAAACCCTGTATCTTAATGCGTCCTGTATTTTAATCAGATTTCAGTCAAGGAAACAATACACTTTCAGTTGTAAGGTTCAGCTAGTTCTGAAAGTGGACAACTACTAAACAGTTCTGAACTCCCTTAACTGACTAATGGCACTCATACAATTTTTCTTATGTCTAGATTGGGGCAGGAAGGCTACCGTCTGTGAGTGACACGTATGTGTACTTGACCATTTTGAGGGACCTCAAAAAGCTGGAAGAATGAGCTGACAAGAACTTCATGAAGTTCAAGAAATGCAATGTCTTGTACCAGAATAACTTCATGCAACACCACAGGCTGGTAACCAACTGGCTGGGTAGCAGCTCTGAAGAAAAGGGCCTGTGGGCCCAGGTGGTCAGCAAGTTGAGTTGATAGTCAGCAGCACATCACTTTGGTGATGGGGCTGACCGTATACAGGGCTGCACTGTAAGAGCACAGCCAGCAGCAAAGTGATTGTGTCCCTCTACTCAGCACTCTGGGGCCCAGAACTGGACATGGGATTCCAGACATGGGCTTGTCAGTATAAGATATTGATAAACTGGAGGAGGTCCAGCAGAGGGTCACCAAGATAGTCAGGGGACTGTAGCACAACATGGATGAAGAGAGACAGAGGGAGCTCGTTTTGTTCGGCCTAAAGAAGATTAAGTGGGGGATCCAACTGCTGTCTTCCACTACCTAAAGAGGAGGGGTTATAAAGAAAACAGAGCCAGGCAGAGCTCAGAAATGCACATTGAAAGGACAAGAGGAAGAGGTCACAAACTGCAGCAAGGGAGATTCTGACTGGATATAAGGGGGCGGGGGGGGGGGGGGAATCCACAGTGAGAATGTTGATGGTCTGGAACCCATAGCCCAGCGAGGCAGTGAAATCTCCTTCCTTAGCGATTTCTGAAATTTGACTGGACAAAGTTCTGTGCAACCTAATCTAATGTCAAAGTTAGCCCTGCTTTGAGGTTGAAGTAGTTGACCTTCCAATGTAAATTATTCTATGATTCTAGATGTTAAATCATTTCCCCACTTAGGGTGTGTGTTTGTTTTTTTTTTTTTTTTATCTACTCAGTAAGTAGTTTGTACTGCAGCCCTGATTTTAAGACTTAAAACAATAAAAACATTTGTTGAACATAGCAAAATCTAACACAAATCTCCCAGTCATACTTTGAAAGCAAGAAAACAACCTAATCAACAAAATTCATACTTCAGAAAATGTTGCTCAGGTCTGTAAAAGAAAGAAATATTAAAGGAAATGCTTTATAAAGGAACATCTGTTCTACAATGTTTTCCTTCTGAAGAGACTTTTTTTTAAGAGACTTTTAAATGCTGTTAAGAGTTATGAACAATTTTTTATTAATAAAACTTTTTTTTTTTTTAAACATAGTTAAGCTCATACAAATATCCTTTATGTGAAATACACTGTTATTACCTTCCACAATGAACTACCACAGCAACAAGGTCATACATTCTGTCAGGATTGGTGGCATCTCCTGAGGTGTTAAATAAACGAAGCTCTAAAGGAAAAACTACTCTATAAGAGAGCTTTGTGTATCGATGCAGCTGATCCATGTATTTAAATCTCTTCAGGTGGAGAGCTAGAATCATAGGCAGCTTTTTTACTTTCATCCTGAAATTAAAAAAAATAATAAAAATCTAGTATTTCCAATATCCAGCGAAAGTGCTGACATTGACAAACAGAAAACTCGTCTACTAAACTCTAAAAAAATTGTGCAAGCCTTAAAAGATGCTCAGATAATCAGCTGTTTAACAAATACTAAGCATGTCCTATGTTGCAAAGCTAACAGCAGTTTGTTTTGTTGCTTAAGCTAAGAGTAGATTTTAACAATTGAGAGAACTGCAAACGTATTTAAAAACTGAGCTAAAAAAAAGAGCCGTGATCAACTCATTTAATAACTTAGGAATAACAACCATATAGCACAGAATTCAATTTTTCAGCTTTCCTGAGTTCCCAAAAGCAAAACCTACATTCCACTTCCTATACAGTAGAGGTATTGCAACAAAGTTGTTTCAGTGATCCTGTTCCATTTGAATTTCCCAGTAAACTGGCCAAGTCAAGCATTATAAAATAAGCAACACCATTTTGTTACATGTATTACTGCAAGTTTTTATATCAAATCATTTAATATTGCTAAGGGATACAAATAACATACTGTTACTCACCTTACCTCACGCTACCCAAACAAGATAATGTTAGGCCCTAGCACAGCAGTTTTGTACTTATGTTGGAGCATTATTTAATGGAAGTAATAGCTAGAAAGTGTGAATCTGGCTTTACTGAGGGCTCACTAGCCCCTTTTCCCAATTTGAGACATTGAGATCACTCCTCAGTGCCTACAAGTCCTCACCAGACAAGCACAGCTGGCGTGGCAGTGAATAGTTTTCTGCTCACAGGGTGATAAATTTGCCCATATTAATGGAGCACCCAAGCTAGAGTGCTCTGCTTCTTGGCACAGCTAATTGCCTCAGATCAGTACCGTGCTAAATTTGTCAAACTGCCTTCAGCGCCAAAAGATAGCTCAAAAGCCTCAATACAGCCCAGTGAAGGTTTCAGATGTGTCTACTAAGACCATACAAGATGTCTGTACAGCAATCTTTTTTCAAAAGAGGGGGTTGTGGACAAAATCCTTGGAAACTCACTTTCTTTTCTTTTCTCTCATTAAATTTACAGTGATAGTAACCTGTAGGAAACCCTATTAGACTCAAGTTTTCTCCATGGCTTGCAAGGGAATCATCAAATGAAAAAAAAAAAAAAAAAATGGAGAAGGGCAGATAGATGACAGAAGAAACTATTTTTAGGGAGAGTTAATATATTTTTGTTATATTACTGAGATATGGGCATTATTTCTGGTCTATTTCCAAAAAAAAAGGCATACATTTGTCAAAGGTTCTTGAGCTCAGAATAGGTAGTACTAATAATATGTTACCTTTGGAATAAGTAACAATTTTTGGAAAGTTTTAAACAACCAATTCCTTTGACTTGAATCTACTATCTCTACAGTTCTGCTGAACCGACTATTTTGCATTAGTGTCTGTCCATGCACTATTCTTTTTATACATATTCCTTGTTTAAATTCACTGCAAAAATTCAGTTCTCTTACTGTCTCTAACATTTGAAGGTAAACATTTTTTCAAAATGAAAGTCCTCTTCTTATAATGCAATTGTGTTTGACAACAGGAGCTCTTTTGCTGGTGAAGAAATCCACCATACTACTTTTGCTAGTTGAGTAGACACTATCACAGATAAACTTCATATTATAGAAATGGAAGAAAATCATCAATATAGTGCAACTCAGCTTAAGTCCCATATGAAAAACAAAATATAAACAATAAAAGCTGTGTTTTGCCAATACAGCAGCACCTACAGCACAGGTTTATGTCAACACAGCTTACACTGGTCAGGGATCACATTACCTCCCACACAATAAAAGAGCTAAGCCAACAGAAAACAACAGGATAGCCCTGGCTTCACAACCCTCTAATACACACCAATTAGTAAGCTTAGGTAATGTGTCAAGGTAGACTTTGCAAAAAAGATATACCAAAAGTCATGCGTTTAATCTATGGTAAATCAAATAACCGGAATCAGTGGTATAACCAGCACAACATGTCAATGTTCCCATCCCTTCAACTCATCTATAAGCAGTCAAATACTTCCTCAGATAACAAATACAACACAGTACACAAAATCATAGTTGTTCAAAGATGTAAACAAGAATAAAAGCAACATTAGACAGGCAAGAAATGTTTGGGAAAAAAAAGGAGATCAGGCTTCCATGGAGTTTCTGCTGCTTTTCAGGAGCACTGTCAAGCAAAAGTTTAGCACACCTAATTATGCACCTTCAAGAAATCAGAAACTAAGTTAACATAAATGTAACATTATGAGCTTCATTCTGACTGGATCAGAAAAAAAAGCCGTATGAAACTGTCTCTTACAGTAACTGTAAAAATTAATCTGCTTTAATCTGTTTATCAGTTTTTCCTATCTTATCAAATTTCCATGAAATAGGTTTTATTTAATTTAGAGAAAGCCAAATTTAAAAAATCATATGAAATCAGTGATTTTTCATCATTACCCATAATCTTTGATTAGTGACTGTTTTTTTGCACTGTTCTTTTTATCTTGTTTTTGGGCTTAAGACCATTATATTTCTCCTTCTTAAAATAAATTATGATCAAAGGCCTCTCAAAATGCTTTACATGCATTCTTATTACTCCTGCAAGTAGGCTCATTGAATTCAAGCAAGAGGAATGCAACCAAGTTACTCTTTAGTAGAAGAGGAGTGAGGACAATTAAGGGATAAAGAACCCTTTTCCCTGCCCAATACACACACATACATAAGGAAATACAAGAGTTATTTAAAGGTAGGGGTTTTTTTTCTCCATGGTTTGATGTACCTTTTATGTGCTTCTTGCTTACTGCGACACTCTTCACAGTAATATTTGTATTCACTGCACAGAGTTTCTGTATTGCTGAAACCCCTGAGTGTAAAAAAATAAGAATAAGAAAAATAAGAAACTAGTATCTATAGCTTTTCTTTTGATTTTTTTTTATTTGAAACATAGAGCCATTTAAAAAAGTTATAAACATATGATTTTTACATTCTAGTCTACATAGGCCAAAAATTTGCTAAGTCAAATGAATGTAAGCTTATTTTTTTACTTCTTGCTTTCATCTTGTAAAAGATGAAAGACAAATTAAGAGAGTTCAGACTTTTGTATCTACCTTAAACAATGAGTGATGGAAGTATTTTGCTCCACATCAACTGAAAGGTCTAAGAAGTCTTCATCTTTGCTGCTTATCTGCAGGAAAAAAGGTCCAACATAGTACAGATAAAACTAGTTATACTGATTTACCTCGGTTTTTCAGCACCACTTACTTTTGAGAGAATGTATCTTTTACCTTAGAATAGCCTTTAAGCAAATTGTGACAAGTGGCTTTTGTATTTAAGAGGTTTGTTAGATCTCTAATTTTGTTTGGAAATCGGAAGATGGAAGTGTATATGTGTCTGTGGGGGGAATATAATGCCACTTATCATTTTGTTGTGATTTCAGCTCTTTAATATTAATGTCAAGTTCCTTCTATACCTCACTCTTTTGAAAGGAATACAGTCACTGGGATTCCTCTTCTCTGTAGTGCTCTCACCCCTGCTCTTCCTCTATGATTCCTTCTTACTGGAAGATACATATTTGCCTACCAAGTGTCCCTAATAGACAGCCAGATATAGGCTTCAAAACATGAGTGCTAGAATCATCATGCTCTTAAACGAGCAACAGAAAGCAAATTTTTTGGTAAATGAGAGCTTGGGACTTGGTCTGTCTTGTGCACAGCTATTTCTTACAAAAAATATTAGAAAATCAATTAAAATACAAAAGAAAACCCTAGAAGCAAAGGAGAACTTCCATCACAAATCCAGAATGGTGATGGGTGAAATCCACATAATAACCATGTTATTAAAAGGTTTAGGAAATACCAAACTGCAACCTTAACTTTTGTCTGCTAGTGCTTCCCCTCCACATCTAAATATACTCGATGTCACTGATGAGAACATCTGCTGCCTTGTATGACTCCTAGGTACAAAAGTGAATGTTTTTAGAAAAGATGCCTGTCTGCAGTTTCTTGACGGAAAGGGCAGAAATGAAACAGCTACAGGAAAATGAATATAAGTTCATCTTTAAGACATGTGAGATTTAAGTTCCCTTTTCAACTTAAAATAAAGACACATTTGAAAATTTGTTCTTTGATTATCAAGAGATAAGAAGCATACAGTTACTAAAGGCAGCATACATGGAGGAAAAAAAAAGTGGTTAGGACAACTATTTTTGAGAATTATCATCACTGGGCAAATCCAAAAACTTATGAGATTACATTGAAAGTTTCTGCTAACATCTGTAATCAGACTAGGGAAAGATATCTCCCGCTCTTCTGCAGCTAATCTGTCAGAGAGTATGTATATGTGTTCAGAAAATATGCCACTAGGCCAGTATACATCACTTCTACAGCATCATTTAAATGCTGAAGCGTAACGGTTAGTCTTCTAAAGGGATCACAGAATATCTATGAAGACATCCAAGATATTTTTAGGATTGAAAAAAGCCACCTGCATCTTCAGCGTGCCATTCTCATTTCCCCAATTGTTTGGGGATGTCCTATTGTTTAGGCACGTGAAGATGAACAATTCTTCAAAATATCCCATTGCAAACCACTTACAGAATTATCATACTTGAATTTGGAACATTAAAAAGTCTGAGTGAAAATCATCTTAGCCTAGGGATTTAGAACAGCTCAAAAAGAATCAGTAGTTCTAGAAAACACTCTGCTGCAGCCTTCAGCTGGAATTAAGGAGTCCTGTGATCAGTGTTATTCAGACATGCAGTTAGATACTTCTTTCTCTCTTAGTATAATCAAAGAAAATTCCATGGAACAGTAAAAATTTCATAGACAGTTTTATCGTACTTAGATTCTGGAAGGGAGGGTGGGGAGCAGAGAGGAGGATAGGGATGTGTTGTGCTTGGTTAAAAAGGAGATTGGTACTGAAACCAGAAGTTCACAACACAAATTCCTTCCATCTTAGTGATAATATTGATGATGCTGCCTTCAAGAGCTTCTCTCAGGTTAGCCAGTCCACTGAATACTTAGGATAATTAAGAACCATTAAAGATTCTATTGAAAGAAGAATAGTTGAATGGACTCTTTGCATCTATGTCGATAATTTAGAAATTGCTATTCTTTATTTTTCAAGGCTCTTCTGATACTAGTGTTTGAAAAGTTAATTTATGTTAACTCAAACAATTTTACTTAAAAAAAAAAAAAAAAAATCACCTTCCATTCTAGAAAAAAACCCCAAACCCTCTTGTCTAGAAGTTCTGCTTCAAGTAGATACCATTGGAAGTTCCTTAGACTAGAACTGACTCATTTTCAATGCTATAGATTTCAATTATCTATATAATGACAAAAGGAGGGACACAGTCAGAAGACTTCATCACTTGCAGAATCAAGCCTTGATGTGTTCAGACAGCCATATGAGTTCTCCAAATACAGTATGAGCATCTGAATAATAGTGAAGAATTTGGGTGTCCCAGCATTCTGGCTATAGTGGATGATATGTTGTACTGACCTCATGAATATAATCTGCACTTAGACAGCTCAGCTGTAGTTTGATGTACAATGCTACACAGAGCACAAAACCCAGAAGGCTAATACTCACGGAGTCTGTATTTCTTTCAGATTGGAATTTCACTAGCAATGTGAATCAGCTCATTGGAAAAAAAAAAAAAAAAAGCTTTTGTAACTGTAGGGTCCTATGGGTCCTAAGACAGAAACTATTTTTAAATGAAGATGAAACAAAGGGCATGCTTTATCTTGGGTTTAAAAGAGAGGCGGGGGGGGGGGGGTGAGATATAGGACATAGTTAAGGCTTCTACGGTACTCTTGTAAGACAGACCACTGAGATTTTTATTCTTATTGCCTTCTCTAAGTTTTTTGAAGTAGAACTGAGATAAAGAAGAACTACATGCCTTGCAGAGTTGCATTAAAACTATAGCAAGACCATCAGCTGAAGATAAACATTCTGAATATCAGTTTGATACTTTTAACCTAAGACCATTTCCCCTTTTTCTTGGTAAAAGTACTCCCCATATTTAGCTATTTCAAGTACTCAGATTTAATCTTAATCAAGTCAATTACATTATTGTCTGGTTTACTATTACTCTTTCCTTAAATCCTGAGGAAAACTCTGTAAAACCAATGAACTGCTGGATAACTTTTTTTATCAGTTAGCCACAAATTCATATTACTTCATTATACTGCCTCTCTATGAAGGAGGGAGAAGGCACCATAACAGGGAATCACATTAACAGCATGTAAAGACAACTTACAATCTTTTTTGTAACTTATGTTATAGTGTAGCTTGACCCAAGACATAAATCTTTGTTAAAGAACCATTTCTGTGTTCTTTATATTCCACTCTCCATATTCAGATTTTAAATGGGGAATGAATCTTTAAACAGTCTATTAACCTTTTAGATCAAAGAAAGACTAATGAGACTGTGTGTCCTGGAAAGAAGGTCTTTTCTATAATCAGGACAGTCAAAAGCACAAGGAAATCTTGCCATGCTGATTTTAATAACATTAAGTAGCTTGGGCCAGTTAAAAGATGATCATTCGCACTTGAAGAAAAGATATATTGTATTTTATCTTTAAGTAAGCATTATTTTCCATATTATTATATTCCAAAATATATTATTATTAAGTAAGCATTATATTCTATTTAGGCCAAAAATATACCAAAGTTATTGACTTATCATTAAAAGGAACTAATTCAACCTTTATTACTGTGTAATCCTCTACATGAACTATATTCAAGTACTCCTGAGAGTTTAAGTCATATCTCTAAACACTGAAAGACTCTAAATACCAGCAGCTTCCAGTAAACATTAAAACAATCATATATGCTATGTTTGAAAATAAGACACTCTTCAAAGTAATATTACTCATTTAATGTGTCTAAATGCATATTTAAGTGTAACTGGTTTTTGAATACACAGAAGCTGATACATTGAGTAGACAGAAGCTGATGAGATAGTTTCAAGATTATTAGGGCTTGAAATATAAAGGCCCAAAATATATTAAAAAACCCAATGCGTATTAGAATATTTCGGCTTGGAATATTCTTTAAAATGCAACTGGCCAAGGAGGCACAGCTGTAAACTGACATGGCATATCCTGTTCAGCAACAGCTAACAGAAAACATAATATTGCAAATTAGAGCAATATTAGTAAAACTCTCAAAATTGTGATAGGTCTAATAACTAAAAAAATGCTGGTAAAGAGCAGAGCAGCATTTTGAAGTTGTATTAAGGACTGCACCTAGATCAAAAGCCTGATAGGAATAATTCACTTTGACATAGCAAGGAAAAGTAAGGACTGCAGACTAAGCTAAATTCATGTTTCAAGAAAAAAAAAAAAAAAAGGTTCAGTTCGAAAACTAAAAAAGAACCAAATGACAGTTGCTATAAAATAATTATTAAGGAGGGGAAAATCTACCAGAAGAAAAAAAGAGAGGATAGTTAGAAATCAGCGCCTAAAATGCAGTAGTCTAACTGAAGTCTGCAGTCGTATTACCTATGACATTAAGAAGCTATTTTCTTTGACATAAAAGAGAAATGAGATTTCTGTAAGATGGAGGAAAAGACATATGAAATATATAGATTTAATCTGATTAATTTGTCATTTCCAACATCACACTGAAATATGTGCATTATCTAATTTCGTTAAGGAAAATAGGTATGAATAGTCATACAAAAAGTACAGTCAGTCATTTAGCTTCTTACAATATCCAAGGCACAGACCATAACACAATTACTGTAATTTTCAGATTGTGCTGCTTTTTATCTTTCTCAAGCAGGTAAAATTCAATTATAAGTTTTTCTGAAATACATGCTTTTTCTTATTGCGGAACTCAAAGAAAATTTTAGGATAGCTCTTTTTCAAAATGGGCGCTTATTTCTTAAATTATAGCAGTACAAGAATTCCTGTGGAGAGAAGTTTAAGAAATAATTACTTTTCCTACACCAAAGTTACATTCTTTGAAAATCCCAATCTAATGTCTCAAAGCTAAAGGTAAATCACAATATCTTGATTTCAATGGCTTTAAATTTAAAAACTAGAAATCTGTGAAAACTGATTCAGAATACCTATTTCCAGAAAGTATGACTAAGTATGATTAAGTCATTAAAACAGTAAGTTTGAAAAAAAAAAAAAAAAAAAAAACCAACCTCCATATCCCCAAATATCAGGCTTCATTGCTCTTAGAAATATATCAAATTAATCTAAATTTTGAAGTTGTTTATGACCATACTGACAAAATTCAACTAATCATTTTCTTAAAAATTGACCAATAGTTTTTTCCTAGAATTCATGCATTAGCTGCTGAAATTGTCTCAATAACAAAGAAAAAAACACGAATGCTCATGCAAACATAAGACTTCCAAAGAAAGAAATCAGTCTAATATGTTAGTTTGTTGAAATAAATGAGTTCTGAAAACATGAAGAATTTGTTTTACAGAGTAGATACAGACTTACAGTTTCACAAGTAAGACATCTAGTTTCATTAGTTAATGTTCCCTGAAAGATTTCATGAACCCAGGTTGGGTCTGGTGGGCTGTTATTTTCATTGTCGATGTTGCCATTAGGTAGGCGACCATTTTGTTTCTCTTGTTTTCTTTCCTCTTGCAAGATATCCGCAATTGTATTTAATAGATAGTTTAAGAACTCATGTGCATCCTGCTGCATGTAGTTATCAAAAAGTTCTATAAGATAAAGAACAGATTTTTTTTTTAATTAGTTTGTTAGTGCTMTAATAAAAAAAAAAAAAAGAAAAAAAAAAAAAAAAAAAAACACCTTTCAAAAGTCAGTCTTTACTTCAGGTCTTGAATCATACATGACAATCCAACACCATCCTAAGATGAGTACTTTACAAACTAAGCAAAAAATGCAGAAGGGAAGGGGAAATCAGCTTATATTTACAGCAATATCTCAGCTCAAAAGAATTCTCACAGAAGGGTTCACTGGTAAAACTAGGGCATGATTCAACTACCTAAATATAGGTGTACCTATAGTGCCATCTGAAATGTCTAGCTTATTCAGTCCAGCCTCCAAATGCCAGTCCATAACAATTTGGATCTTACTGGTGCCATGTCATATCAGCCAAGCCTAGGTCAATGTCTTGGATAAAACAGGGCATCTCAAATGGCATTAGATGTTTATATTTGCACAAATGCACTGAGGACTTTCAACAGGAAACGTTTCACTTTTTATATGTTCTATCAGAGGAAAAATATGAACAATAAATGCTTTATTTATTTTCACTTTTATGGTTGTAAGTCAACTGCTGCTCTGTCACAAGTACAGTGTCATGACTACTAGCAATGAAAATAAGATTAAAGCAAAGAACTGAAAGATAATGGGATTTTTAAACAACCATCGTCTTACTCAAAGCTCTTTAAGTAAGGCAGTATCTCTAGGAGCCTTGCCAAATTAGTCTAAAGACCTAGCCAAGGCAACAGCAAACAAGCTTCTGATTAGGACTTCAAGTAATAGATCCATCTTTCAAGATCTGAAAAATTGCTTCTGGAGGTTGATATATGTATATCATTCTCATAAGTCTATTCTCTTGTTTATGTTCAAAACGGTACCACCCTGAAAACATCGCCTGTTATAGTCCTTCAAGATAACACCTTGAGAAGTCCTTTGCCTCCAAAGCTTCACTATAGGAGTGGATTAAGAAAACTATAAAGGCTATAAACCAGATTTAGTAATAGCAACTTGTTCTCTCTTCCTGAGCAGGAGCTGGCACAAGGAAATCTAGTTGCCAACTGAAAAAGCACCCCATATCACTGGCTAATACCATGCAAATCTTCTGAACGCGCAATTATAACTTGCAATTTGCTTTTAGTTCAAAAATGTACTAAAAGACTTGTCTTCAGTGAAGGGGTAGTTCCCAGGATTGGAAAGATGAGTGAAAAAGATACTCAGTGAAGCCTAATTTTTTGAAGTGCATATTGGGACTACATGGAAGCTTTACTATCATTCACTCGATGGCATCTGGGGGTATACTTCTTCAAACAGAAGAAAAAATCCTGAGCAACTAGCAAAATAGGGAGAATTCAATGCTTATCTAGATCACTTGGAGAAGTTAAATAATGCAACGAGTCAGCCAAGCCGATAAAACAAGTAGCCTACTTAATGAACTGCTACACTACTTTTGAGTAATAAGAATAGGCTAATTCTGAATCTAGCCAACTGTAACCCCTTTATTTAATTGAGTAAGTACAGGCAAAACAAGAACTGCAAGTCTCTTGAGGTAAAACACTTACTTCAGAAGTTCTTCAGGGCTATGTGCCCAGTCAGTAAACTGACACGAAGTACAACAGAATGAATTCCACACATGACCTTGCTATTGTTCATTTTATGATTAGAAGAGCTTTAAGCAAACATAATGGTATACCTTCAGCTGACTTCAAGCTGGCAGCTGCTTCTTAGCATGCTAAGCTTTAAGACCATTAACGAACATATACTGGACTCAGACTTTGGCAATAAAGAATAGCAGGATTGTAGTGTGGAACACGTAAAGATTATGTTCTCAGCCATCGCTCCAGTCTGGCTGGATTCTGACCAGTGTATAATCTAGAGTTGGTATTGCATACCCATCTGATTTCTTTTTTAATCTAACTCTTACTTACAGCACAAAATTATATACCTTTACGATAAACACTTAATAGCATATATAATATCTATGCTTGACAATGTAGCCATTTACTTCTGTAAGAAGGGTAAGACTATCAGCATTAGAAGAGACCTAAAAAGCCAACAAGAGCTGAACTTTCACATCTGATCTCCAGTCATGAAGATTTCACCTTTTCCTGCCTAGAATTCTAGTGTTATGACATAATTAAGCATTAAAAAGTAACATTTTCTAAAAAGAACTTAATGGCTCCTGTGTTTTACTTTCAACTTTCCATTTGAATTGACCCCAGCACTTGCTGTGGTTAGTAATATTCAATATGATTAATTTGTTCTGTAAGTGCATCAAAATACAATTATATTTACTACATTTACTGAATGACAGTTTTCTAATCTGTGTAGGTAAGAGACTGCACATCAAATTAGAAGTTTTTTAACATTGCCAATGTCATTATTACTATTCACGGTGTGCATTTTATGGGGGTCACTTAAAATTAGGAATATCATTGTAATATTTTATTCTTTGTTTTTACTTACAGAGATGGTCATCCTAACATTTAAATTTTTTTCAGTCTGAATATATGCTCTCAGAGAGATTACAACAGTATGAACATTTCTATTGCAGCAGTGGCAAATATGCTACCTTACACTATTTATTTAAAGTTAATGGTTACTTTTTAGTAAGATTTCATGTTATAATTTATTTAAAAAGTACCCAAATCAAGTAGCAGATTACAAGCTTTCATTTGTATTTTAATATAGAATTATTTTCTAAAATACTTTGATCAACAAATACTGCGGATAAACTAAGAAATGGTAAAAATCTGTGGAAATCTCTAGAAACCTGGGATATCCATAACTCTAAGAAAATTAAATAAAACCGCTTACTGCTTCTAAAATGCATTAATTATTAAAAAAAATAGTTGGTCAAGTTAAGTACTGCATAAATCCTCATTGAATTTAAAAATTTGTTCATTTTTAAAAGCTAGATTCTTGCACAGATATCTTACTGTCCTTTCCACACACCCAATTTGGGAAACTAGTACCTACATTCAAAGAGTAATTTTTTTAAATACAGAATAAAAGCTTTACAGTGAATTTTGATTATAAAAGTACAATTCTTAAAGAGGCAAAATTAACAAGCAATTTCATAAGTAGCCACTGACAATACACTCAGTTCTATGTGAAAAGAGACAAAGATTCTCTCTCAAAATGGCTCCAGGTTTACGTCCTTACTCTAGGACCAACTTCTTTATATTGCAACACCAAGAACACTTCTTATGCTTAGCAAATACATAGGTGAATTATTCCACTATTTCAACTTCGGAACTAAATCACAATTGATATGATTATTACACGAGAAAGAAAAATATTACCATTTTCTTTTCGTAATCTTGTTATAAATTTCTTGGGAGGTATCACTCCAACTTTCTTCTTCTGGGTGGCTATACTGTGGAAGAGATCAGCTAAGCATGTAAGGAGATTTTCTTTTTTTCTTGGTTGACTCTTGTATGCTAAGACTTTGTCTCGAAATGGGCGACAAAAATAAAGTGCCTGAAGAACTGAATTGCAGTAGCATGTATTCCCAAACTGTAAAATAAGAGAGAGATTTATTAGCTTGCACTGTATTACTGTAGAGATGAAAAATTAAATCCAAAGTATAAGAAAATGCATGAGCAGGGACAAATTTTCTGCAAGTCATTTCTTCTTGACTTTAAGATAGTAAAGAATATTCCTGGTTCACAAAGGACAAGTATACTGTAAGTAGAAGTGAGAAATACCTCGGTAAATTTGAACAATGTTGTTTTTTCTTACTTGTAAATTTAACTTATTAATAATATTTTGCATTAACGTGGATCAAAATGTTCAAATACCAACAATTTTACAGCTCCCAAAATACGTCCAGAATTACCCAGAAAACCTATCCATCTATCACGTCAGCCGTAACAGTAAAGAACAGGCACAGCATGACTTGTACTGTGAAGAAACTCAGCTATAAATTAAGATAGCTTTTCAGACATTTCAGAAATTGGATTCTCCAAATCTTATTAGTTGTGATCAAAGTCAGAAATAACTGCTTTACCCTGTTCCTAAAGTGTCAATTTCCACTCCAGGGTGACAGGATTCACATTCAAGAACTTTCTTAAATCACTGAAATATCACTAGTTTAGGATTCAAAGCTATGGCATAGGTGGTAGTCTCAAAATTGAGACTGAAAGAAAAAGAATACACAATTTGGACATGCGTATTTTGATGGAGGCAGGCCCCTGAACTGAAATGGGGGAAAAGAGTCAGCTAGAAAAGTATCTGTAACCCTCTTTGTATCAAGACACTCCAGATGTTCCTCTCTCCCAGGCTCCTTCCAGCTGTTAGGCACTCCTTCTCTCCCCTTGATCTTTTGATCACTGACACTGTCTCCAGCTCACCCCAACACTAGAAACTCCCACTCTACGAAGGCATCGAGAGTGGTCAGTGGATAGAGTTCCTCTCACTGCATGCTGCTCTCTTGCAGTGGAGCCTACTACCTAACATTGAAAGTGTCAGAAATTCTTTATAAGGCCCTCAGCAAACAATCTAGCCTTTCAGCTGCACTCACTCAGGCTGCAAATTGAAACACACACCTACTACACACATTCTGTAAAATGCAAAAGTAATGTTCATATTTATCTTTTATATAAAAATGTTAGCATATACTGGTAGCAAATTATAAGGCTATATTGTGATGGGGCCACTGTTATATAGGAAAAAGAGTGCATTTAGGGGTATTTTAAGAGCCAAGTTCTTTCAATAGAAAAAGAGGACTGAAAGCTTTTAAATCTAAAGAATAACAGAGAAGTAACCATTTTTCACTATCTCCCAGTTGAGACAATGACCAACAAGAACACTACACATAATTTAAGTAGAAAACTGGCAAGTAAATAATTGTTTTTCATTTTTTTAGTTAAAGAAATATGAAGAACTGCTCTGTAAATACCCAAGATGCACAGAAAGAATGAGCAATTAAAAAACAAAAAAGAGGAGACATTACAAATTCTTAAGACCACCATATTAAAAAAAGTGAGGAAATTAACACCAATTATTTTTATTTTTTAAGCTAGAGAGAATGCTTATTTTAGCTTCTTTGTGGCCCAATTCTATACTCAAGTAGGTCACTGGTTTTAAGAGGAGAAGACAGTTTTTTTTCTTAAAGGGAAGCAGATAACGTCACACAGTAGTTTATGTCAAAACATTTAATAATATAAGCTGATTATTTATGAGTTTCTAATTAAAAATACCCATAAAAAGAGAATTATATTAAAATGTTAGAAAGTTCTTAAAATCAAATCAAATGGAAAAAGTGCTATAATTTCTGCAGCAAGTGTCAAAAGATAAAAAGGCAGCAAATTAAAAATTTCATAACATTCCAATTTTAAAAGGAAGCAGTCTGAGGACAAATTAATTAGAATGGCAAACATGCAGTGAGAGACAACCAAAATGCAAAGCAACAAAGAAATCAGAACACTGAAAGAAATTGAGATGGTTAAGTTTAATGATTATACGTTAACCTACATGCCTGTAGATAGGAAATAAAAGGAGATTTGGTTCTTAAGAGGTTTTCTCCAACCAAATTCAGAAAGATAGTAATCAATAGAAGATTGTTTGACAACAGACTCATGAAGAAATTTATTACTTCACTTTTTTTTTTATATCTAAGAACATCAATCTTCATAGCTTCAAAACTTAAAATCTTTTTAAAATGTAAGTTTACTATTATTCAGAAATTATAATGACTTTGTAATACAGATAAATGTGGTAAGATCTGCATTTATTACCTTCCTTTCCATCTTTGATTCCAATACAAAAGCACATCCCTAATTTCAAAAATACCTAAGCCCTTGTTCCAAGTCTCCTTGTCCTCCCACCATCTACTGAACACTGCCAATCCGGGCCTTTTTGACCTCTACAACATACATCCCTTTCTAATTCTCCTTCTTTAATCCTTAGCTCTCCTTCCAAACTGAAAAACAGACACCTTTCTTCTCTCCTCACTTTACAATTAGCACTGTCTCAGAAGCACAATACTTGTAAGAAGATGAAAGCGATCCACTACATAATGGGAAGCTTGTAAACATAAACTGTATGCTTTGTAGTGACAATCTGTACACTCCAACCACTCTGAGATATGAAACTGCACAGTATGGAAAGGCCATCAAACTATTTAAAACACAAAGGATATTTAGCTAGCATTACTCAAAATAAAACAGTTGGAAAATGAAATGCTTGTGAAGTCTGTCTCAGAGAAACAGCAGAAAGAAAGCAGTAAGACAGGCCAGTAAGAAACAGCAGTAAGAAAGGCCACCATAGTAATTTTGTATATTAATCTGTCAGTCTGTACAGGATACTGGAACTTCTCTATCTCAATCAGAGAAAGGTAATAGAAACTGTGTACAGTGGAGTCATTTTAACTAATGCTTTCAACTAATTTATTGCTTGCCTCCTTGTTCCTGTGAGGACCATCTTAAAACATACATATTTAAGAAAAAAAAAAAGTGTCTTTTTTCTGTTCATATTGTTCTTCTGCTCTAAATTCTGAGAAATCAGATTATTTTCTTTCACAAAAATACTGCATACATTGTTTTCTCCCCCCCCCCCCTTTTTTTAAAGCCCAATATCAAATTTACAACACAAGTCTGCCTGGAAACAAAAGGGGGGGGGGGAAGAGCAAGACGATCAGGAAAGTTGCAACAAACTGAACTCACTGCAAATAGCTTATGGCCTTACAGTTTACCCTTTTGATGCAATACACAACTGGGGGAAAAAAAGTTGTTTGTTGAACCATACATATCTCCAAGAATGATCAAGAGACCTACACAAATGTAGATCTGCTTAGAGCACTGTTTTGGTATACCAGGATGGTTCCTCCTCCATCTGATACATCAGTGATTCTCACAACTGCTGTTTGTTGCAATTCTTCCAAAACACACAGATCCATTGCAGGAGCCTGAATAATCAAACTTTCTGTTCTGGAAGTCTGTTAAACTCTGAAGAGGGGTCACCTTATCAGATTAAAAATGTTTGTTATTTGATACTCATTGGATAAGATTATGAATTTAATTTGTGCAGAATACAGACATTTAGAGTTTGCATTACTGAATTTTAGAGGGAAAGAAGAATGATATGCAGACCTGATTGTCCATGTGCATTCCCATAGTTTCTGCACACCAAATTTCTTGAATTTTCAGCTGGTTCAGAATGAATTCAACTCCTACACCTGACATTCATGGCTGACATTTTTAGTAAAATGGGAACTAAAAGGATACTTCTTTCTACCTGTTTACAAGTTGCCAGGGCTACTTCAGAACTGCAGTAATATAATGCAGTGCTGATGCTGCATTTTCATGATCTGATCCTCATGGTCCCACACTCCTTTCCCTTGCCAGCTGCATAATCCTCCCTCCTACACCTTCTGCCAGCACTGTAGTTTGTCTGACCTGGAACGGAACCATTTCAGCTTACTCAGCTGGTAGAAAACTATTCAACCAAGGCAACGAAAAAGAGGAGAGCCTGGCACCTAAGTAAGCTGAAATGGCTCAGCACAAGGACAAAGGTGGCCAGAGCTGGAGAAAGGAGTGGGAGAGGACTGCATAGCAGCAGTTTGACTAATGAAGCCTGCAACTGTTCCCAAAGAACTTTAGAGGAAAAAAAACATGACAACATGAGCTGTATTTGGAATGGTGAGACTACAGCTTTGGTAAGTATCATCGAACATATACCATATGATTATTAACGTGTAGCTTAAAGATTTGAGCCACGTCTACAGAGGCAATTGATACTTGTTGAATCTCATCAGTAAAACCTCTATTCAGGTAAGAAACCTTTCTTTGACCTGACATCAGGAATCACTCCTACATGCTCAGGCTCTCCAGATGATGTTAGCAATGCTAACTTTATTTTTCTGTAGTTAGCATTTGGCTTGACATGCAGAGAGAAGGAATCAGCAGCAAGTCTGAAGTACACTTTGACTTGCCCCTGACAGGGAAAATTAGAATTAGGTGAATAAAGTGCTCATGCTTAGCATTTTTAGGGGAGTCGCTACCTCAGATAGACAGTTCACAACGATCTTCAGTTTAGTGGATTCAAATAGCAGTACTTCATGCTAATAACATTTTCATCTTACCATGTGTCTTAAATATTTTCTGCTGAATTCATGAACGGTATTTGTCCTTTTAACTGTAAGCAGAGTTTTCTATTTAGAGCTTTCATTGACACAATCAAAAAGTCTACTGACCATCTGTTCTTCTGCATGCTTCCCATAATTGTCCTTTCTTAATTCTTCTTTTACCTCTCAAATTGTTCTTTCAGCAAAGCCTCTGAATAATTTCTGGATTCCCCCAAAAAGCTGAAGAGGAGATAAGAGGGTCCTTCTACCCTTTCTTCTTTTACATTATATCTGGATAATCTCCACATTTATGATTCACAGGTCTCTATTACAGAATCATCACCTGTATCTAAAATTCTGTCCCAGACATTACAAATGACTAGCTATCACACAGTTGGAACAGAGCTATTGATTTCCACATCACGTGGCCTTTCTCAGTTATTGTGGACAAAATTAGGACAAACAAAATTGATAAATGAATTAGAAGAAATTAGTAGTAAATGTTAGTTAACCTCTAAAAGCCTCACTTCCTGTAATTGCTATAAAACGATTAAAAAAATTCAATGGAGATGAAATTTGTGATTGCTATCACTTCTCAATCTAACAGTTCATTACTCCTAATTATCATCAGCTCTGTCATTCCTTCTGAATAGGAAACTGGCTATTTGCTAGTAAAGAGACTGCTACCTTTGCCCCTTCCTGGCAGATTTGAATTCTGCAAGTTTATTACACATGTAATGGCATCCAGATAATTAATAGTAAACACAATCAGTATAACAGATTTGAAAACCATTCAAGCAACAGTATGACTGAACTGCCTTAGCCAACCACTGTATTTGAAACACACAGCACTAGTGTGCCACAGACTTAATAGAATCCCATTTCACTTTCAGTTACAATTTGAAGAAGTTTCGTCCATAAAACTTCATTGTTTGAAGCTAAAATAAGAAATATCTATTGTCCTGTTCTACACAGGAAATTAAAAGAGTACCTTGAGATATCTGAGCTGCTGATCTCTTATATACATGGCTGAGGGCAATGACTTCAAAAAAAGACAGAGCTCCCCTCAAATTTCCTACTGCCTCTGGATGGCAGAAAGACAGAATTTGTTGTCTTCATTGTAGAAAGCGTATCTTTTATTGAAACTTTTCTTACGGCTACAAAGTATGTTGGGCTTCAAGATTAGCAGTTCAATAGAATTTTACTGTTTCATTAATTCTTAATATAATATCATACTGTGTGTGCAACTACAATTACAACAGATAGACTGCATAAACTAAAAGATTGTTTTTTTCTATTAAAAAGCTACAAAGTACAAAGAACATAACAGATTTTAAAAAAGTAAATACAGGTTTTGATGAACTGAGGCATATACTCAACAGTGTAAACATTTAGTCCTATAAGATGGCAAAGAAGAAAAATACTAGTGGAAAAATAACAACCCACTCCTGGACAAGTTTAATTGTTGACAAGAACACATTTTACATTCAACATTTCTTTCTTTAAACATACAGCAAGTAGGAGATAGGAAACAGAATACTATTAATATATACCAAAAGCATGGGCCACTTCATACCAAATTCAAAAAAATTTTTTACTTTTTTTTCCTCTGTATTTTGGATTAATCTGTGCAATAAATCAAATATTTGAAGACCTTAAAAAGTTAAGGTGGAAATACATCAGTATATTTACCCAGTTTAACATTTGAATTTAAATGGTTAACTTAAATTTGGAATTTCTCTCTAATATGTGATCTGCAGGTTGATCTGGTATTAGTTTGTTTAATGCATGAGTATTTGGGTCATTTTAATAAGCATTTGGAGAGACACAACCACAGAGGAAGAGAAAGGCTTAAGCTAAGCCACTGTTCTAAAAATGTTAAAGCATTATTAAAAGACAGTGCCAAGACAGGAAAAGGCTTTTGCTCATTGCCATAATTCATAGTTCAAATTTTAAAAGTGCCATACTCTCAAGAGAAAGGGAATTGGTCAATGGAATCATCAGACAAGATTCATTTGGGATATCTGACTGTATAAGATTATTATGAGGATGCTGTAAGTTTTCAGGTCTGTCTTTTGTATTTTCCTTTCTCCAGATGCATTTCTATGGCAAAAACAGGGGATACATTCAAATCTAAAACGTGACAGTGGGAGCACAATTGTACCAACCAATATTCTGGGCATGAGTTAATGTTAGCAGTTTTTGTATGTATAAAAGAAATAGTGCAATGATTCTCAATCCATTTGGAAATATGTGCAGAGAGACATGACAAATCCTCTGGACTGAAACAAGAGACTAGGAAAACAGGTTTATCTGTCAGAGTAACGGATTTGAGAAGAGGTAAGAACTGCTTTGAAGGAAATGAGTTTACAAGCTTAAACTCAGCTATGGAACTAACAGCAAGTGTTAACAGTTCAACTACAGTATTTCATCTTTTCAGAGAAACAAAGCCATATTTTGAAGGTATTTCAACCTTTCATGAAAAAGGAAAAAATTACTAATTTAAATTACTAATTTAAGTGCACATTCCAGAAGCCTGTCAGTGCTAAGAATGTAGAGGTAGAGATGTATGTTGTAGTAGCAGAACAGTATTATAATTCATCAGATTCATTAAGATGATGGCTCATGTTAAAATCAACCTGTTTTCAATATGTACTTTCTGAAGCCCCGAAAAAGAAAACTACTTAATAATTGATTTCAGACAGAATCATGAAACTTCTCGTAACAAGAATATTACATTTTAATTTCTGTTATTGCTTGTGAAAAGTAAGTTACACCTGAAAACTTATGATAGAATTGAACAAGATTGTTTTTTCCACACTTCTTTTTCCCCTTCAAGGTCAATATTTTTTTAACATTTCAATACAAATGGCAGACAGGAACGCTTCATATCATCAATGGTCTTCCACAGATTTTTTTTATTTTAGTGTATTTATTTACTTAAATTGGCATATTACCAACTGCAAGCTATATATTCTAAATATTTTTTAAGACTTCTACATTTTAATAGCAAGACAGTGATTTAAAGAAAAATAGGCTATAATAACTATAATGAAATAAAGTATTAAATATAGTCCAATTTCAACAATTATTTCAATATATTGAATACTGAAATATATTTCAATACATTAAATATATTAAAAGAATAAGTCTTTCAGTGTTTTAATTATTCACTCAATGAAAATCTTGTCATTTAGCAAATTCACTTGTGTAATTTTAAAGCAATCAGGTTATGCACTGAAACTTACATTAACCAAACCAAAATAGTGCTCATTGACTGGAAATTGTTCCGGACCAATCTCTTTCTCCAAAGCTGAGGCATTGGCGCCCTAGAAAATTAAAAGCGATAAAATATTAGTGTTGCAGCTATGTACACAGTGAGTTTAACCACTTGAGAAAGATATTCTGAGTTTTTTCCGCAAGGATAAATGACTGCCTCTGAAAATTCTAAAATGCTGAACTACAGCCACGAGTGGCAGCTCGTACACACCGCTGGCCTGTGAAACAGTCACAGCTTAGAGTCTAGCCACAGTAGACATCTGGGGAAGAGAGACAATGGTCAAGAACAGCTATGTTTTCTACAATGTGTACTGAGATACAGTTATGCATTTCACTTTGTATTTCAATCCTGATTCTTACATTTGCATAGTTTTACAGTTGCCTGGGTCAAATGTTTTTATCCTCCAAACAAGATGTTGTTTTACTTTCTTTTATCTACAGGAAAAAAAAAAACACCATACTGGTCACAGGTACAGAATTCGTTAACACCAAACCAGTATCATCAGATCTCAGACCACAGGACTCAGGGTTTATGAGTTAGGTTCACTTCCTAATACTGAAGCAATCCCTCTAGTCAAGAGGGAGGAAAACAAAAATAAATCAGAGAGTAAAAATGAAGAATGGATTAAACATCTTCCCATTTGTACCCAGAAAAGATGGAAATAGAGTTTGCGTCCCAGCTCAATAATCATACATGGCAGATTAACTAAATATATTCGGTTAGTCCTATTCCTTAACGCAAAGACAAGCTCTTAGGAAGGGAGATAATAGCCAAGAATGCAGAAAAATTGGTTCTTTGAGTTCTCTGTTGATTTACACTCTCTAGKTGTTTAGATTGGTGACAAAATCATTTCACACAGATCTGAAAGTAGACAGGTCACCCAGCAAGTCTTCTTTTCCATATGTCTTAGATACTCATAATACAGAGAAAAACCTAACACACTTCCAACACCAGCAAATTATTTCAACATAATCCAAAACCTCTCAGAGATTTGTTTCTAAGTATGTTCTATTCAAAACTATCTCAAAATAAGTGACACCATTTTTATGTACTTTCATGCAATTACACTGTTTTGGTGTGCTGTATTTATTATTTTCAGAGTGCAGTTCCTTGAGTAACAATTGCACTTATACAGTATTGCAAAGCAGCTGATAGAAGGCCAAATGGTGAGCTCCTCTCTACAATGGTAATTCCCACACTGTGTAGTACATTTTGTAAAAAGTTTAAAGAGGCAGATTGTTCACAGGAAACAAAGAGATGAGTCTGTTTCACTTGCACTAAAACTATATGATGTTCAAAGTACTCTGTTAAATACCTTGCATTTTGTAAATTTAATGGCAGCACAATGCAGCAAGTGTTGGTGCACATTAGAAATGCTGCAGATTTTGCTCAACAAATCTGTTGTTTTGATCCTCAAAAAGAAGGCAGAGGAAGTAACTTTGGTTACTCTGGTTCCAACATATGACTTTTGTCTGAACTGGTTCAGTAAACACTTGATTTTAAAGGAAGGAAAATGAAAAGGTAGGAAGAGGGAAGTATAGCAACATAATATTTTATCCATCAACAGTTGCCTGTAAACCAGTTTGAACAGAAGCATGACAATTCTTTTGAAAAAAAGCTGAAGTCCTTTTCACAAATAGATTATCAGCATAGCACACACAGCTTCCATAACATAAACAAAGTATTTAAATCCATTTGGGGGACTCTAGCTACATCATTTTTAGACTTGTCTACTAGGTAAAACAATACTTTTCACAGAGGATAATAAATTGCTGTATTTAAGTTTCTCCACAATAACTGGCTGTGAACATGGCCTTACCCAATGGCAAATAACTATTAAAAAAAATTAAGAGATGCACAAGCCCTTGCTCTGGAAAATTCAGAGAACAAAAAGACTTTCTATGAAGTCTCACACTAACTGCTTTTAGAGAGAAGCAATTGTATCCAACCCTAAATCTCCTTTGTTGCATACAACACTCATTGCATACAACATTGAAATATATGTATATATATATCAATACACACAGACACACATACATATATTCCCTATAAAACTAATAAATGAGCATGAATATTCCAGTCTAAAGTCAGGTCCAAGTGAAGCTAAAATAGCCCATACTATACAGCAAAGAATCTTAAGAACAGACAGGGCTCCCTCCCAACAAGTTCTTCACCTATACCAAAGATATAGCAAATGGCATTGGGCATTAACAGAATAAAGTTAAATCAAAATCACAGAGTGCATTAAAAATAGCAGTCAGGATTTCACAGATTAATTACAGATGGGGAAAGGGGACAAAGTTAAAATTATGACTGTATCAAAATGCATAAAATTAAAATAGAAGCTATATTATGTGGAATCTACCATGATGTGATTGCAATACTGCAGAACTAAGACTGGTTATACAACGTAGCTCAGTAATTCTCAAACTGGAAACACATTGCCAAAGGTCCACTAGGAGATGGCAACTTTAATTAGAACAGAGCCAAAGATAACATAATTCTGCACTTCACATGGTCAGTATAGCTCCACTCCATTCACAACATGGTCCTGGACACTTTCTCATCAGTTATATTCTCTGCAGTTCTCCAGTATCACATAGCTTTTCTTTTACTGGGGACATGACTGCAGTGCTTACTATTTTAGAAGCTGTTCTCAAATGGCGATGCTGGTGGTAAGGAGAAGGGGAATAAACCCTCATTTAGATCAAAACACGCCATGACTTCTGAATATTTGATTTTGCAACCTTAAAACAAAACAAAATTGAAATACAGCCATAAGCTCTGTCAAGGTAGGTATTATTTACAAATAAACCAGGAAAAAAAGGAACAGAGAAGGCCTTTTACGCCCTATTGTTATAATCTCCAGTTCATTAAAAATAAATAAATTCAAGAGCAACTTTTTAGAAAATGCTTCCCCCCCAAAAAAAAAAGCCAGGATGGACTAGTTGCTTTATTCTGTCTTTGGAATGAAGGTGATTATGGTGTTAAACTTTTCTGATGTTTCTTTTTTGTACAGATTCGAATACCGTATTTAGATCTCTAGCATAATAATGATTCTGACTGGCCAATAAATAAAACAGGTTAACATACTCCTATAATGTTACTATTTTCTGATTATTCAAGGCTGTTCATTCAAGGCTTAGATTTTCACTTAATTCCAGAGCAAGGCATTATCTATGTTTGACTGTAATTGTTTATGAATATTTTATTAACACAAACCAGCATGGCTGTTTTATACCAATATAAAAGCCCTCTAACTACTTAGACTGTCCTCTACAGCTCTCCTTTTGTCTGTAATAAAAGAAGTCAATCCTCCCCTCGAAGTAACAATTTATACTGTGCATAGTGTGTTAGTTGCAGAGAGTGGGGACATAGTACGCAGCTGGGGCTTGAAAGAGTATGCTAAAACGCATGTTAACATGCGATCCAGAAAAGCTTTTTAAAAGCTAACTAGCCTTTTCTAAGAAATATTTCCCATTCTGCATTACAGTACATATTATCAATACCATTTGAATCTTCCATTATGAAAATATGGATGTAAAGGAAGAACTGTGATACCACCAACTATTATGGTACCATTTGATCTTTTGCGCAAGGGGTCAGCAAAGGTTTGAGGCAGAAGTAGAGTCTATCTCCTACCAGCCAAGATGGACTTACTGGGCTTGGGACCTAGAATTGGGAGACTTCAGTCTATGATGCATGCTGCAGAGTACAGAAGTACTTCTTCTGCCATTTAACTGAGATGTGGGAAGATCCCAGAATGATCCTCTCCCCCTTTGGGGCCCACTGAACAGCCTATACAACAGGTGTTCAGTCCCCACACAGYACCTTGGCTTTGACATTGTGCAGTGGAGAGAAAGGAACATCATTAACTCTGGTTAGTAAACCCCACCTCCAGTTTCTGTGCTTCCACTCAGGAAGGCAGAGGGACCATGCAGATGGTTTATCCCAAAATTTTAGAAGTGGAAAGGAGCAGAGGCACAACAGAGATCAAACAAAAGCTAATATTTAACCTATATACACTGCATTACACTATTCTCCTTCCAGTCCAGAGATAATTATACTGGCATACAGAATATATATTTGTAACAGTTAACACAACATAGCTTTATAAAGTGAAGATAAAACTTCAACTACTATGGTGTGTATAAAGGCCATAATATGAAATCTTAAAACACATCTAGTTTGGCTTATTACAGCTTACACTGGAACAGATAATAATGCCAAAACATAAACTTCATTTGATTTAGACCAGTTAAAGCAGGTGTTAAAATAGCATATGGAAAACAACACTACAATGTAACAGATGTTAGAAAAGATCAAAATTTTGATTATGACCTATTAAACACAGATTACTTCAATACAGAAAAAAGATACAGCAAACATATAAATCCAATTCCATAAAGAAACAAATTTCAAGTTCTCTATATATTTGATAATAATTGTAAGGATAAGTTACACTACATTGTTTTCAAGTCACACAGTTCGCAGAAATGTAAAATAATATTTGGTTTTGTATGAGCTTCAGTTTTGTAAACTATTCTGTTCTAGATGCTACACATGCTGCTATGAGTTTTAAAAGACAAGTCTCAAAAATAACAGAGCTTTATTTTGTTTTTAATCTTAACAYATTAATCCTGGACAGATTTCAAGATTCGCCTAACTTCTATTTATTATTGAACATGATCCTGGAAATGATGTTAAAGTACCAATGGTTATAAAACAGTATTCTCACACATAATGAAAGTTAGGTGTAAGTGTGAGCTACTGTACACTTTACAAATCATTAATAATCTTAATTTAACCTTGTTCAAGTCACTGTTTATTACCTCTCTCCCCCACCAAGTTAAGAAAGAGGCTATATTATTGGATTTATCAAATATGCCCTTAGCTGCTAATGACTTAATTCAGGGATAAGAATCCATGCTTATCCTGAGAGGCCCTAAACAAATAGTTTCTCAATTTTTATTTTCAAAAGAGCTTGAGGTTTCTATAAATTAACACATTTAACATGAAACAAATGAGTGTTTTTATTTCAGTTTAGTGGAATCAAAGGCCAGAAAACACAGTGGGAGAGGAAAATATTCTATGTTTGTTTAATTAAGTATAGTTGATTTCCCCTAATTTGCAAGTTTTATAAATATAGATTCTCTCAAAGTTCAAAAATAAACTAAGAAATTAACCCAGGTACATTTCAATGGGAAAGGAAAAAAATGGTAAAGTGAAGATATAAGCTGCATTTGTTGCCCCTTTTTTATTTTTGTAGCAAGCTTAAAAAAAAACCCTGTTAACTACTATTTCCTGGCTTTTACAAATGCCTTTTTTCACTGCAGCAGAGGTCACACTATTTTGGTGCTACATGCAGAACTAGTACTCGAGACAGCTAATGTGCTTAAGCCAATAGGAGCAGACCTGTAAAGCACATCAGTTGGTGCTTATGATCTGACATACACATTATTTCAATTTCAGAGGTTTTTCACCAGTCTGGTTCTACCCAGCTCTGGAACTGAACACCCAGCTGTGACTGGAACACATTGCCCAATTTCATTTCCTCCAAGAGGAATTTATTTCGTGCACTGTAAGACCACTCTAAAATCAAAACCAAACTGTGGTACAAGAGGATGCCTGGAAGAAGCTCTTCAGAAGTGCACATGCCTTATTTGAACTAATACACTAACATAAATACACCCACTCTATAGCATCTGTCTAAAGAAAAAAAATATATCGCCAGGCTATATTAAAAATACTATCTAAAAACATGTCAGCATGCAGGCAAACAATAGCAGTTTTAGTGTCCTACCTTGTCATTATCATCCAGTCTAGCTGAAAGAAGTTCTCTTAAAAAGACCTGATCATAACCAGTCTAAAATGCTTTTAAAATTATACTGGTGTTAGTCTTATCTTTTCTGGGACAGGGAAGGGGGATGATCTATCCCTTTCTAGGATAAACAGCAGTTGATAAAGTCAAGAGGCCATCTTTTCAGTAGTTTGCTGTAACACACTTTATATTTTAGCTTTAGAGTTGTAAATTTCCCATGTAAAACTAAAAATTTTACCTTTTAAAAGAAATTTTCTATCTCAAAACTTATACTTGCCATCAAAATTCTAAAGATCCATTTCTCCCTTCATATATACTCTATGCCAGATTATTCCCTGCAATACTCTCTGCCTTCCCCAAGAAGCAAGAAATAATAAAGATAAGTGACTCACGTAACTAAGTCATGTTGCATAGGTACACATAAGCCAAATTTTTCAAATATGTCCTAAGCTATAGGTAACTAAAAGAAAAACATAAAACAGAACTTTTCCTGGTGACTAAAAGACATTAAAAGTAAATAGTAAACTTTGTACCCAGGAATAACAATGTTTTCCTCAACAAGAATAAAACATTACTGAATTCTGTCACAAAACATTATGAGTGCAGAATTAAACTAATTATTTATAATTTGTTCTCAGCAATATAAGCACTCATTTAATTATGCTTTCACTTTTTTTGCCAGGTATTAGAAGACTCTTCCTTGTCTGTGCTACTACTGAAGATGTACAGACTTACATAGCCTATTCTAAATAATGCACAATACTGTGGCTAATGAAATCTTCTATTAAAGAAGAAATACATATTTCTACTCTTCTAATCATGTTTAATCAGAATGTGTAAATTCACGTTTTCCCTGCATTTATATAATCAGGATTAAGAACAAACAATATAGCTATATTAAATCAGTTTACATTTGTTGTTTCAACAGAAACCAAAATGCAAATGCATTTCTTATGATGCATTTCTTGCCCAGGAAGCAGAAGTGAAATATGCTGAGTAAACTTCAGTAATCCTCGTTGTTCATTTATCTGCAAAAAAACATGCTTTAATAGCACCTGACTTTATCGATAGAGTTAACTATGAAATACTTGGGTTTTTTTCAATTCATATATTTAAAATACTTTTAAAAATGTTATTATGTTAACTGATTAGTTTAAGACATTGTCTTATGTATTTTATACATATGTACTTATGATACTTATGTATCTTATTATGTAAGATTGGTGGAACAAGGAAGATGACAGTATAGCATAAAATTACATTCTCTTCACATTTCAAATATCTACCACACCTGTGTTTTTGAGCTCAACTGAGCAAACCTCTCACATATGAAGCAGGGACTCCAAGAATTAGAACTCTGGGCTTTGTTTTTTCATGGAATGGATCTTCAAAACATGCAAAGACCTAAGGATGCCTCTACAGTTCTTACGAATTTGCTACTACACTTGCAATGGACTTTGTTTATTATCTTCAATGCAGAAGGAAGTCAATGGCATTGCTAAAAATAAAGTACTGTCAATAAGATAAGTATTATTTATCTTGTATATTTCAAAAAAAACTCCTGGGGTAATATTGTTTATGATACCAGAAGCGTTTGCTTTAAGTTCTTCCAACTAGATGGATTTTTGCCAGGTTCAATGCAAAACATTTCATAATGACATTTACTAAGCAGATTCCCAAAAGATGAAAACTATTACCTTCATAGATTTTTAGTTAAGGGTTGAATTATACTAACAGACAATATAGGAAGTCTGTGAAAAGTATTTAAGAGGATCAGGAGGTGACCTTACAAAAACTTTCACCAACTAAATACATGTATAGACAGTTTGAAGCATTATACTCATCTTCTAGAATCAGACTTACTTGATCACCCAAAATGCAGAGCATAAAAGAAATATAAGAACACACTTGCTCAAATGGTTTCATTAATAAACTGCACACTATGCTGTGTTTCATGTACCCTTTTAAAAGTTAATTTAATCTATGTAATTCCTACTTGATAAAAACAAGCATGCTGCTTTTATAATTCACAAGTTTCACATAATCATTAAATATTTTTGAGTTTATGAAAAATGGTAAAAGTGTTTTCCAATTCAGGTATATTTTTGTTGATACATCATTCTGATAACACCACTAGAAAAAAGATCTAGATTTTTTTTTTTTTTTAAGACTGAAAGAGTAGACAGAGTAAGGACCTTATTTGAAAGATAACATTTGTTAAACACATTTAACTTTCATAAACTTCCTAAGCTAGGAAAGGAAAAGTTATCAACACAAGGCTCCTCTTTTCTTTGGAAAATTTGAAAAAGGAAAGTAGAGGACATCAATTAATGAACAGATATCCTTTAAGTACATTTTTATAGAATCACCCCTACAAGTTTCAATGCAAATTAGTTGTTTCACTAGTTTAAAAAGTAAATATAAAGACTATGTAAATATTCAGGTTTTGTGTATTAATAGGATCAATTAATCCCACTGAAGCACCTAAAAATTTTCACTGTTGGCAAGATTAGAGTCGAAGGTTGTATTTCATGATGTTTTCATGCTCAGAATGAATATACATATACATACAGGTATAAAAAGAAAAAAGGGCATTTGTATAATTGAAATTATTCTAGCAAAATGACAACTATGTAATTCTCTGTGCTCTATGGTATAAATATTGCTTTACAGCTACGCAGCTTCAGGAATTTTTTTGTTTCATGTGTCTCATATTTGACATTTTTATATTAATTTAGACAGTCAAATCTGTATTTTGATGTAAACTATAACAAATTTGCATAAATTAACTAGACTATTTAAGAGTGTCACAAACCCAGTATTTTAAAGAGCAAACGTACAGACTCATCTTCTGTTGTCATATTGTAACAGGTTACATCTATGAAAGTAAAGATGACAAACGTCACAATCATGCCTTGAGTCTTAGTGTCATATTCACCATGGGAAATTCTGATTAGAACACCAACAGATGAACCTCCCTGTAGTGGTTTAAGGTCTTATGCCAACTGTCTAACACATGCTTCTCCAAAATTTAATGCACTTGCAACAGAATCACCACAACAAAACATGTGCCTACACACTCCAGTACACTGATCAAGGTGGATTCAAGTCACAATTCCAGAATGAAATGGAGTAGCTGAGACACAGCACATGTTCCTTCTTGCCAACTCTGTTACATGAGCAAGTCAGACAGCTGGGTAAAGCAATACTGTAACACCGTTATTTTCTCTGTAAGCACAAGTCAGAACCCTTACATGTGTTACTTTAGTCCTCTCATCCTCTGCTTTCTTTTCTATCACCTGCTCACTTTGAAGCTGTTTTCCTACATGACTCTTCTGTCCTTGCCGCAACTCTCAGTTCTCATTTCTTCCAGCATGCCTCTTCCTTCCACTTTCCTATGGAATCTGTTAAACTGATCATCAATTAGCAGATGGCCCAGTTAGAAGGGACAGAAGTGAATACATGGTAGTCATTTCTGGCTGACTCTGACAAACTTAAATTTACATTAAGTGCAGATTTCACAACCAGGTTTGAAAATCCTATTGTAAACATATAATTCCTTGAGCAGTAATTAAGCCCATATATGTATACATATCTTACAATTAATTGCAAGTATAAGCTTTTCTTGCAATTAAGCATTTTTATAAAATTTCTTTCACATGACGTTTGAGATAGGTAACTGTGTGCACTGCAACCTTACCTCAGCTGTGCACTTACAGGGTCTGTTTCCTCTTACCAGCCTTTTTCTCCCATAATCTTGTATGAAGTTAAGAATCTTTGAGACCTCTTCAACCTTGTCAAATGTGACTGAAATAGGCAAAAGGGTACTAGTGGGACAGGGAGACAGGAAAAGGACAACAGCCAGCCATTCAGTATGACTCCCTAAGTTTTATTCCTTTAAAAAACAAGCCTAAAACCAAAAATTTGGATTCTAAGATATGCACAGACTTCTGATACAGAACACACTGTTACATTATGCAATCCAGAGCCAAACTACAAACTGTGTGTTTGATGTCAGTTTTCGGTGTCTGAATTAATCACTGAAGACATTCTGTGACACTTCAAAACAAAGTACACTGGCCTGATATATAAGACACTAGACTGGCAGATAGAGAAAGAAGGGAACATGTAGACAAATACCTGAAAGATGAAGCAAAAGATTCTAATGTCTAATACTACAGATTTTAGATTAGCATCATTTTTAAAATGCTTTAAACTTTTTCAGGTTGTGCTAACATAATTACTCAGTTTCTTGAAAAATAAGTACTACTACTACAACTTCCTTTTGTACATCTGAGTCTGATATATTCAGACTGCTGTCTTCTAAGCTACAAAGTACATTTCTACTCTTTACTTCAATCACCAAAAGACTTGATACCTTTCAGCTGCTAACAAGCGTTTGCTAGATTCTAGACAGCAGAAGCAAAAGTCAGAAATACTAGATTCAATCTCTGTTTTATGATGAATATAGCTTGGGGCACATCTTCATTGCAGTTAGCATGGGTTACTTTCCTATTTCCTAGCCAGGCATAAAACCCCCATATAATTCAGTCAGGTAAGACTTTCATTGCAGTTTAATGCATGGATAAGGGTAAAAGGACAAGTTCTACTTTTACTGGAAAAGCATAAAGAACAACAAAAAACCTTTAACCTCATTCATTTTGCAGCAAGAACAGTGACTAAATCACTCAAGGACAGAGCTTCTCCACAATCTTCAGCCTTGTAATTAAGTCTTACTACAGCACAAAGAACCATGGGAGTGGTAACTGTAGAAAAAAAAAGTCCAAGGAAGCCCAAAGATGGGATATAACACTAGAAGAGAGTCTTTTAAGATGACCTATAACATCATTGTTATGAACACAGGAGTACAGATCAATGAACTAATGAAGAGAAGATCATCTGAAAAGGCACTGTGGCTAACAAAGTAAAAATCCTGGATATTGCTCTTCCCTGTACCCACACAACCTGCCAGTGCTGTAAAACCTAATTTATTACTTTCTAATATTCAGGGCTTGAACAAAAAGGATAAGATGCCTAAAATATAAGTGAGTCAGAAGAACTAAAACTTCAATTTGGATACAAAAAAGGAAGTCATGAAATGCAGGCCTGAGATGGAAGAGCTTCTTCAACATACGTAGTTCCCAAAAAGCTGTTTTACAGATCGTAAGTGTACATACATGTTAGGTTTGTGTCAGCACAAATCGTCTCTGGACAAAAATAGCCTGTTACTGGTTTTGTACTAATCAAACACAAGAAGAGAAGCAAAAGCTTGAGAGTTCTTGTAAGAGACATGGGGAAAAGGTGAGGAAAAACCTCGTGAGAAATTTCAGAAGGTTATCTGGGAGCTTAGTCAAACAGTGGATTGACACAAAGAATAACTGCCAGAAAAAAAAAAAAAAAAAATCAATATTTATATTCATTTTTTTTCCACAAAATATATACTTTAACATGTTTGTTAGAAAAGATTTGCCTGACCCTAAACACATTGTTCTAAACAACTTCAGAGTAAATATCAAGTCCTTTTCAGTACTATCCTTACTGAAATTTTTTTAAGCACAATCCTACATTATCTATTAAGTATTAAAAAAGGTTTTACTCTGGGCATCCCTTGCTAGCTCTCCTATCACACAGCACTGTTAAAGCTCAAGCATAGAAAGGCATGGGAAAAATCTTATGCCTGGAGTTTTTCACCTCAGTGCACATGATTATGATTGGACAGATAATACCTAACTGACATCAGAATTTCAGCTTCATGGTTATAGACACTTTAGTTAATCGTAAGAAGATTTTTAGTTGAAAAAAATTGTTTATGGATTGACATAAATAGTTTAACGTCATTTCTAATATCCATACATAGAGAATAATCTTAAACTAGCTGCTTGGCCAGTCCAGAGCTGTAACTTCCAAACTGTCTATAAGAAGAAAAGTGAGCTCCCACACCAGACTTAAATCAAGGAACCAGCACTGAAACTACATTGTCACAAAGATGATGGCCAACTGTGGGTGGAAATATGTTAGCAAAGACTGCAACAAAATGGGACTGCTCCATTCTACAAGGATCAATCACATTGGCTCCTCAACAGCCTCACCTAAAATACAATTACTTCAGAGAATGAGAACTCCTGAAGTATATAGTACACATCCTACAACATTTGGCCGCATAAGGATCTTAGCATATAGCTCATGAGTACAAGAAGCCTGACCCTCCAAGTTCAAATGAAAAGATGTGATCTCCCATATCACAAAAAAACAAGACTACAGCTGACTAGCAACCACCTGAGCAATTTTAGCCCATGAACTTACAGGCATTCATTCATTTAAAATACTCTTGGGCCACCTTTGAAATGACTGCTTGAGATATTAAAGCCTCTTTGCAGCAAGATTTATGAAAATCATAGAGCACTTTACAATGATAAACATGTAAGCATTTCCCATTGTTTGACATTAATGTATGTTATAATCCCAATTTAGCAAAGTAATGAACTGGATGAGAGAGTGCATTCCCTTCCTCTGTGGAAACAGATTTGGGAACCAGAATTTTCATTTGTTCAAAGAACAGGTAGAAGAGAGCACAGATACAAGATCTTTGACTATGACCCATCAACACATCTTATCCATGACAAGTAGAAACTATCCACAGCATACTTCCTTCCTTAAATTCAGCATCCCTACATTAGTGAATCTATTCAGTTCCCGATCCCTCTTAAAAAAAAAAAAAAAAAAAAACACTCCGAGAGTCTTATTATATCTATGCATCTGCTTATAGCTCTAATTTATAAAGAGAGAGTGTAATGAAAAGCAATCACTGAAATAAGTCTTCTATCAGGACCCGGATCGATGCAAACAATTCAAATTACATGCAAGTGCGTGGTGCGTGCTTGGCTAAACAGATCACACGGAATGCTAACACTTTTCCGGGTAACTAGAGAAGCACCCGCCTGCTAATATGCAAGGCAATTAGAGCGCCACAACAATAGTAAAGTACTGTAAAAGCGGAAAACAATTACAAGGTGGATCGAGAGTCGGAGAGCACTTGCAGAAATCCTGTCCTAAAAACATATTTGCACTAAGCAATCCCGAACTCCAGCCAATGGTCCTAAAGCTCCCCCTCCCAGCTTTCGGCACACTTCGGGGGAAAAGCTGTGTTGAAAAACCACGCATTTTATCACCTTCATAACCAGGATTCCCCTTCACACCTAGCCCAACCCAATCCCATCAGCGTCTGCATCAAGATCCAGCCTCCCAAATCCGATTAACCACGCTCCACTTCCGATCCCCACCCACGGTCGCGGGTGGGGGACACCTCCTCGCCGCTCGCCCCGCTCTCTCGCCGCCCSGTCCCCCACGCCGCCGCACCACCCACCGCCAGGGCGCTGCGCAAAGCCGGCCTCCCCCGCAGCTCGCGCCCGCCCCTCGCCTGCCTCCCCGCAGCCCCTTCCACCACCCCAAAGGGACCCGCCGCGCCCGCGCCCCCACCCCCCGGGGAGCCGGCAGGACAGGGCCGGCCCCGGCCCCGCGCTCACCATGGTACAGATGGAGGCGATTTTGGAGACTGTCATTAGGATTTCCATCCGCCCAGCGCCATCTTCCGCCCAATCACAGCGCCGAGCCGAGCGGAGCCAGGCTGGGCCGGGCGGGAGTAGGAGGAGAAGGCGAGGCAAGGCAGGCGACGGAAGCAGCCCTCGCCGGCCCCGCCAGCGCCTGCCGCAGGGCGCACGCAGCCCAACGGCCCTAACGGCCCTAACGGCCCTAACGGCCCCAACGGCCCGGCGCGCGACTCCCAGAGAGCGCCAGACCCGCTCGCTCCCTCGCTCACCCCCAGCCCCGCGC
>NW_020450374.1:822509-840157 GCF_003343035.1 Apteryx rowi | reverse complement strand
GCGGGGTGTCTCGTCGTGGCGGGCTCCGCGCCCGGGGCGGCCGGGCCTGGCCTCGGGGCCCGTCAGGGCCCCTTTCTCGGTGTTTTTAGCCCTCCTGTGTTTACTTTCCCAGGTGTTACTCTTTACTGTGACCGTAAGCGTCACGTTTAATTCTGTTAGTGGAAGGTGCGACTCGCTCAGTGAACAGCTCCGGCGGGGGATGTGCTCGTAGGGCTGCGGTCAGGCGCTGGCAGTGAAACAGGGCCGTGCCGGGGGGCGCGGACGGGGTTTCGGTTAGCCAGTTTAACTCCCTTTCGTGTGCTGAGGGATGGACGGCACGCTGTGAGGAAATGGAGATGAGGAAAAGAACTTGGGGGGCTGGCGGATGCTTCCTTGATGTAAGTGCTGAATGACTTCCAGGGAAGGAAGGAGTTACCTGGAGGGGTGGGGAGAATAAGTAGACATAATTTATAGCCAAACAGCAAAAGCAAATTAAAAAATAGAGCTAAACCTTCTGCCTCCTATCAAACTTAATCAGTCGAATGCCAAACTAACTTCAGAGTAGCTTCTGACATCTGAATAGCAGTTGTCTTGTCAAAGCTTTTCCTCTGGGATCCCTCACAGAAAGAGGGGGGCGCAGAGAGGCACGCACCCAAGACAGGAGTATGAATTCCTTCCTTCCTTCCTTCCTTCCTTGCTTTGTCTCTAGATTACCAGCTCTTTGGGTTCACTGGGTCTGGGATTCTCCTGCCCCACCTCAGAAATCCTCAAAATAGAAGCTGACCTGCAAGGTACCCATCTGTATCACTTAAGAGACTTAAGGTGTCTACTCTTGAATGAGATGAATCACTTCCTATATGTGCCTGTTTCTGTCTGCAGACTATATTGGAAATTTGGATGACCATGTCAAATGCTGATGTCTGCATTATAGAAATCTAAGGTTGGCTGTATCCTACCTTTCTAAATATTTGGGAAATATCTAGCAGATTGAGATATATTATTCTTAAGAATAATATGTAGCCACATAAGGCATGTATCATGAAGACATCCTTTCACTGTGAAAGAGTTATGCTTAATACCTATAAAATTAAATTATGTAGTTTTTATGACCTTCAGAAGTAAACAGACTTTAAAAATACTTACAACTGTATTAATGGAAATACAGAATAACAGTTTTCCTTCAGCTAAAATAGAAAGAATCTGACTTTAAAAAGTTTTATAACTGAACTCTTTACTGAACCTGAAATATAACCTCAAGCAATCTTTTATATAATATCTGTGGTCTAGAAGTGCACATTTCAAAAGTATAGTATTTGAGAAAATTAATGCCTCTTGGATAACTACATTCAGAAACTGTTGCCACAGAAACCATGGGGGAGGACAACATCAAGGGAATGAGAAAGAAAAGAAACAAAAGAAGTGGCTTGGCCATTTATGAGCAAAAAAGGGAAAAAGGACATTCGTCCTGCTAGAATTGTCAAACCATCAGATCTTCAGCAATTCATCTGCAATTCAAAGCTGCAATATACATATGTAATATGATTCCTTGCAGTATTAATCAGGTATGCTACAAGAGATATTCCTGTGTAACCCAGAGTGGACAAAATATTCAAAAAATGACACAAGGAAATATGACAGCATGCCATCTCCCTTGAGCAAAACCACAAAATGTAATTGCACTATTGGACAAGTTTGTAAGATTATCTGAAAGGTAATTCAGTTTGGAAGTAATTATATGGCACCAAGTGGAATTGTACAGGTCAAAGAAAACTGCAGGAATCAGGATTAGCACTCAGATGGAAAGTCAGAGATTGTCTTTAAGCTCCTTCCTGTCCATGAGTTAGAGAAAGAAGACAGAATATACTTGGTGTGAACTGTGCTTTCTGTCTGTAGTTCCAAGAGACAATTTAGATACAGTGGAATATTGAACCATATTTCAGAAAGAGTGGGGGATGTATGACTATGTTAGCTTGCATCTGACAGGTATGGGGGCTAATCTCGGAGGGAGTCTAAGCAGAGGAGCTGGGAAGATGTTAAATTAGTAACATAGAGCTTGATAAAAAAATGCTGTGTAAACTGAGATGCTGTGTCATGAACAAACTGAGCTCATGCTGCATAGAATGGGGGAAAATACTGAAATACTTTCTCTTTGACTATTAAAATGACCTAAAATCTGAGGAAACAAGTAAGAGAACTGAAAATTCTCATTTAATTCCCATCATTAAGCCCCTTGAGGTGATTGGAATCATTCATGAGTTCAACATTTTGATTATTTGACCTGCTTAGGAAAAATAGGGTGGGTAGACTAGGGGTGTTTGTGTGTATGTGTTTGTGTATGCTTGAGGAGATAGAGCTTTAAAAAGTTTGTTACAGAGTTACTATAATGTATATAGACCGGTATGCTAACTAATCCTATCTGAGAAAAATATCAATGATATCTTGTATTAGTGGGGAGAGACAAAATCCACCTGACAAAATGGGACAAGAACATCTTTGCCAACTGGCTGGCCAACCTGGTGTGGAGAACTTTAAAGTAGGAACAACAGGGGAGGTAGATTATGACCCACAGTTAAATGAGGAAACAGTGGTTAGGGGTGGTAAGGGCATTGAGGAACGAGAGTAGCAGAGTATGGATGCTGGACTTTAGGAGAGCAGACTTCAGCTTATTCAGGGAACTGCTAGGTGGGATCTCCTGAGCATCAGCTCTGAGGGGTAAAGGAGCTCAGGAAAGCTGGCAGGAAAGCACAAGGACGGTCTATCCTAATACTCAGGAAAACAAGTAGATGTATCAGGAGACTGGCTTGGCTATACAGAGAACTCATGACTGAGCCCCAATGCAAAAAAGCAGTTCTTACAGGACATGGAAAATACAGGACATGGAAGCAGGGATAGGTTGCAAAAGAGGAATTTAGAAACCTTGCCTGGGCATGTAGGGATGATGTTAGGAAAGCCAAAGCTCACCTAGAATTGATGCAAGGGTTGTCAAGGATAACAAGAAGAGTTACTACTGCTACTTCAATAGTAAAAACTGAATAAAGAGAATGTGGACCTGTTGCTGAATAGGATGGGTGATTTAGTGAAGCATTCRCAGATAATGCTGAGGTACTCAATAGCTTCTTTGCCTCAGTCTTCATCAGTAAGTTCTCCCAGGACTCTGTGCTTAGAGGCAGGGTTCAAGGAAAAGAACTACTAGCAGTGGGTGAGGATCGAGTCAGGGATTACTTGAGAGATCTTGACTCTCCATGGGACCAGATGGGCTGCATCCAAGAGTATTGAGAGAGCTGCTTGATGTCCTTGCAAGGCTGTTCTCTATCACCTTTGATAGATCATGGAGACTGGGGGAGGTCCCCAGTGACTGGAGAAAGGCAAATGTTTCATCCATCTGCAAAAAGGCCAAAAAGGATGATCATCCAAAAAGATGATCTGGAGAACTACGGGTTGATCAGCATTACTTCAGTCTCTGGGAAAACGATGGAGCGGGTCCTTTTGGAACGCATTTCTGGGCACAGGAAGGAGAAGAAGGTGACTGGAAACAGCATGAATTTACCAAGGGTAAATCATGCCTGATCAGCCTGATTGCCTTCTAGAATAAAATGACTGGATTTGTGGACAATGGGAGAGCAGTGGATATCATTTGCCTCAACTTTACCAAGGCTTTTGACTGTCTCTCACAATATTGTTGTATCCAAATTGGGATGTTACAGTCTGGAAGGTTAAAAAGCTGGCTGGATGTTTGAGCTGAGAGGGCAGTGGTTCATGTGTCATACTCTACCTAGATGCTGGTAAAACATGGAGTACTGTCCTGTTTAACACCTTTACCAATGACTTGGAAGATGTGACAAATTGTACTCTTGTCAAGTTCGCAGATGACACCAAATTGGGGGGGAACACTTGATATGTTCGAGGGCAGGGCTGCTACCGAGAGGGACCTAGACAGGCTGGAGAAATGGGCTAACAGGAACCTTTTGAAATTCAAGAAGGACAAATGCAAAGTTCTGTTCCTGTGAAGGAAGAACCCTTGGCACCAGTACAGGCTGGGGACAGCCTGCAGGAAAGGCCCTGTGCGTTGGTGGGCAGCAAGGTGAGCATGAGCCAGCAGTGTGTGCTGGCAGCAAAAAAGGCCAACAGCATCCTGGGCTGTATGGACAGGGGCAGAGCCAGTAGATGGAAGGAAGCGATTGTCCCTCTTTACTTAGCACTTGTTAGATCACATCTAGATTAATAGGTCCAGTTTGGAGCTCTCCAAGGCGAGACAAATGTAGATCAACTGTAACATTCAGCAGAGGGCCACCAAGATGGTCATGGGCTGAAGCATTTGCCCTACAAGGGGAGGTTGAGGGAACTGGGCTTGGAAAAGGAGGTTTCAGCAGGACCTTATAGCAGCCTATCAGTACTTATGAGGAGATTATCTAGAAGATGGAGCCAGGCTTTTCACAGTGGTGCATGGGTGGGAGGATGAGAGACAATGGACTTAAATTGAAACAAGAGACGTTCCAACTGGATATAAGGAGAAACTTTTTCATGATGCAGACTGTCAAGTGTTGGAAGATGTACCCAGAGCGGTTGTGCAATCTAACTAAAGCCCTGAGCAATCTGGGCTGACCTCAGACCCAGCCCTGCTTAGAACAGGAGGTTGGACTAGAGACTTCCTGAGGTCCCTTTCAACTTGAATTATCCTGTGTTTCTGTGATTCTAAGAGAAATCACCAAATCATCTTAAAGAATAATTTACTCCTTTTTTTATTACTACTTTTTTACTACTTTTCTCTAATGTGTCAAAATATCAGTTATTTCTGGGAAACATTCACTTTGGAGACATGTTGGAGGTCCCATGAGGCAAGTAGTAAATTATCATTGGAATTTCTAGAAATCATAGTTGATAATTGTTTAATACAAAACATACTGCTACCAGCAATTGGCTTCTTTTTTTTTCAATTTTATTAAGACCAAAAAAGATTGATGGTGGAGGGATAAGACTTGGGGCTGGACATCAGTGGTTGCCTTCTCATTAGCAACCTGTTCTATATTCACTCTGAGCAGAGAACTAAGTGTACTACCACCCCCCATCTACTAATGGACCTATAGTATTGAGATGATGTATTTTGTTCCTAACTTACTTGGAAAGCTAAAGGTCATCTCAAAGCTAAAGAAAAGTTTGAATAAAGCTAAAAAGAGTAACATAGAAAAATGTCAACAAATATTAGATATTATTAAAGAAGACTCTATTAGACAGACGGACATTATTACCCCATTAAGAAAGAAAAAATAGGGGGTAAAAGCCTGTCCTGACTTAGTAACAAAGCAAAGGAAGTAATTAGAAATTGAAAAGCATAACAAAATGAAAAAGGCAAAAGATTAATCAATATGAACTAAAATTTCTGAACTATAGAAAATCACAACTGCATGTCAAAGACATAAAAAAATCCATGATTTGCAGAGCTAATGTCAGTAAGAACATGTTTCCAAGTATGTTGGGAACAAAATGAATCCTGTTGACCATTACTAGATGGAGATGGTAGAACTGTTAAATAATGATCTAGAAAAGAAGTTTTCAGTACATGTTTCTATCCAGCATTTGGAAACAAATAAGACTGTGTATTTGTTCTAATGATATACCATTAGGAAACAATAAAGGCATTCACAAGGATAACTAGGATAAAGATTATTCTAAATATTGAGAGAAGCTCTTGATGGATTAGTTCTAGACTATATTCCAGTCAATATTGTCAGCAATGTGAAAGCAAAACTTATGTTCTGTGAAGAAGAGAAAAAGAGTGGCTAAATGGGAAATTAAATTAAGGACATGGTTATCGTAAGGATCTGTATTGCTTGGTAAATCTGTCCCATTCAAATACACTGTGTTTTAATATAGGCACAAGTATAGTTACTTAAGAATATATTGTGCAGGCCATGCCTGCAGAGATGAGGGGCTGTTTTATGGAGCATGGTGATGGAAAAGAAATTAAGAGTTTTCAGTCTAATGTTATGGTACAAAAAAATAATGGAATCTGTGACTGTATAACCAGAGACATGGCAAGTAGAAAGAGAGACATTATTTCACCTCTATGTATGGCATTCATGAAGTTTCTGTGGTCATATTGCATTTGCCTCTGGTGTCCTTACTATCAAAAGAATGCTGAGAAATGATTTGAGGCTGGAGAAAATTCTTTGCAGAGAGAGACTTAAAAGGGTGCAATCTGTTCGGCTTATCAAAAAGAAGATTGAAAGGTGACTACAGTGCTCTTTAATCTAGCACAGAGAGAGAAATAATAAGAACAAATATCTATAAACTGAAGTCAAATAAATTCGAATTAGAAATTATACACATTTTTTAACAGTGGAAGAAATTAATGGTTGGAATATGCTGCCAAGAGAAATGGTACATCCGGTATCTCCTGAGGGTTAAAGAATAGATGGTTTTCTCAAAGAAATGCTTTAGATGAATGGATAGAATTAATTCTCTCTTTATATTTGTTGTTCTTATTATACAATATTTGAATTACCATAACACCTAGAAATGCAAGTCAGGGGCCAGAACCCATCACCTCCTTAATCACTCTGCAAGACATAGAGAGAAGACCACATTCCATCTTCTGAAGAGCTTATAGTCCAAAGGTACAGAGACACCAATAGACGCAGAGGAGCAAAGAGACAATATCACAAGAGTAAACTGCTGCTACTCATCCTGTGCCTCTCCTTGTTTTATAATCTTATGGTTTGGCAGGAGCCCAGCTTACTCTAGGGTGTGTGGGTAGGTTGGCTTTAGAAACTGAAGTGTAGGCTTGGTACAGGTATGTTTATGCCTGTATCTACGTCTGCCTGTAACTACAGATGGTTTTGCTGAGTCTGGGGCACATGAGGTTTTCACTGTTGTTGCCTGACAACAAAATTGGTCCCATCAATCTATTTTCCCTCTCTACTTACCAGTCAATCAACCAATCAGTCAGCCTGTTTCTGTAGTATCTGAATGCAGCCATGTTGTATCTGTTGTTGGACTAATATAAATGATTGTAAGATCAAAGGGTAAAAGGACCATAGGATAATTCAGGCGCAAAGGGACCTCTAGAGGTTTCTAGTCCAACCTCCTGCTCAAAGCTGGGTCAGCTGTGAGATCAGACCAGGTTGCTCAGGGCTTTGTACATACCTTCTTTCTTGTTCTAGAAACTCTAATTTTAGATCCAGACATGATAGCGGGGTTTTTGGTCATTGCAAAAATACCATCTGAATTCACCATCTGGATTTTTATTGACACACAGCCCAGTGGAGTCATCCACTGTTGTCATGATACAAGTGAACCAACCTTGCTCTGGAAACACACCTTACCTTCTGGGCAACTGGCATTACAAATTTTGTTCTAGGAAGTAATATAGAATGAGACATAAAAGGAAAATTTCCCCAAATTGTATTTTGTATTTCCAAGAAAATGTGAAGCTCTATGTAAATTATACAGAACTTTGAATCTTAGCAGATTATGTGAGTGAAATTGGATCCTTCTCAGGGACAGAAGAGACAAACAGGAAATATATTTGGAAAGTCATGTCATACCAAATCATCTTCTACTGACTGATGGTTAAACAACTACATTAGTGAATTAATCTTTGTAAATTATGTTCAAGGTACGTTTTCATAAAATACAGCTATTTTCAAAATAGCTGTGCCTGCTGTCTGGGAGCCATGACAGTTGGGTGAACTAACCACATATGGGGGAATTCAGGCATGTAGTTAAAAAGGTGATATATTTCATTCATAATTTCAAAAGAGTAAGTTCAGTCTTAGTTATAATCATAAACAAGAAATTAATGTTATGTATTACTATAGAAAAATATACAAACAATGCAAAATTATAAAAATTATAACTATAAACTATTATAATTGTACAGTACATAAATAAATATTATTTAATTCTTTAGCACTTTTCATCAATACATCTCAGAATATTTTACAAAGAGAAATTAGAAATAATCATTTTTAGATCAATTTTATGAACAGAATAACTCAGGTGAAAGAGTTCTATGGCAGAGTAAAGTTTGTTCATGATGTTTTTTGCCTTATGCTCCTTTCGGAAGACCAAAGCTTCCTCAGTCATTGTGGCCTTTTTTAAAAAAAAAGCAGAAAGTAATATTTGTTTCTTGCAGAGTTCACACATGAGGATATTTTGATACTTTCACTTTCACAGCTCAGCTGATACTGAGAGTCTTGCCACATATATAGCTGACAAACGATTAACCTTTTGTTACACAAAAGGCTACCAACATATGAAAAGTTAAAAGAATAAAAGAGAAGGTAAAAATTATACACTACTGAACTGAATACAATTTTCTACCAACTGCACTTAAAATATACTTCAGTCAGAGAGGTGTCCAATATGACTGTAAAAATGGACATAGGAGAATTTAGTTTTGTTGAAAATAACAGTAGATTTCTAAATTATTTTCACTRCTTCAGCCTTTAGACTGCTAAAAGAAGATGAAATTCTGTCTGAGAATAAAGTTACAGTTCTTAATCAGAAAAAAGACTCCACTTGAAAAATGGGAACTCTTTTGAAAGATTTGATCATATTCTGCAAGAGAAATGTGTATAACCTGGGTGCCAGTGATCTCAATATGAGAGGATGTGAGTTAGGTGTGAAAACAATAACCATGTGTTTTTTTCACAGTGTTCTGAACAGCTGCAGAGTCCTCTCTGCAGGATCCTTTGCAGAAATAGGGCCACAAGTATAGGTGGAAATAAGGCTGTTTAATATTGTAAAGAAATGCTTTCTGTAATAGTAACCTTTTTAAAATTGAGTGGATTTGATCCTTGAGACAGGCACTATGGGAACCACTGCATCGACTAACTTCAGTTCCTCCTTAGAATGAAAACCTCAAAAGTCAGTGACAGTTCACATGTCAACTTTAACTTGGAAAATCTATTACTAGAGGTGAGTAGTACAGGACACTTCGGTCTTTGTGTTCTCTATCAGAGTATCTCGCAAAGCTTCCCACTGCTGCCAGTGAGGTAGTATTTTTGTGAGCTTGGCATCATTTCTCCAAAAGTAAGATTAGCTGTCATGTAATAACAACACTGACTCACCATATGACAACAGGCAGCCTCCAAAGAGTCTTTGTATCATTTCAGTCTCCCTAATCAGTTCTATACAGTATTAAGATGCAAAGGAAGCTCAGGAGGAATTAGGTATTTGCCACCACAAACACCAGGCATACAGCAAACAGTTACATAGTGGAAAACCTGATTAATGAGAGGTGGAAAAAATACTGGAAACAACTTTGTGTAGAAAACAAAATTGTTAAAGAACATTTACTGTTAATAGCCTATGTTTTTCATGACACTAATGGGTGGTTCATTATTTTTGTTCTAATTGAAACATATGTCACAGCACTATTTTGTGCTTCCGCTGATCTAAAGCTATTGTTGAATTACATGTTGCAATCAGTTTTCATACAATGCTCTCTTTGTGAGTAAAACAGAAGTAGAATAATTTTGATTTCTTCTAGAAGTTTTATACCCTGGAAAACCCATAGTTCCCCTCTGTACTTGCAGATGGTCAGTTAAATGCTCCCATCTGGTTGTACTTAGAATTTAGTTTTCTCTACAAAAAAAAAAAAACAACAGCTATAAACACAGGTTATCCCATGAGCAGCAGAACTAACGAAGCTTAACTTCCTATGGATTTGTGCCCTTGGTCTTTACACTGCAGCAAGCCCAGCATCGCCTCTTTGTCCCATATGACCTCATTTCCTCCTTCCATTTCCCCTCTCCGCTTCCTCCCCCATTTCCTCTTCTCTCCCTGCAGTAGTGATTTCTGCCATTCCCCCTCTGTTTTCTTTGCCCCTTTTGCCCCTCACTTCAACTCCCTCTCTCCCCCTTGTCCCCTCCCTCCAAGTTGGATAAGAGCACCATAAGCTGTGGCTGGCCTGCAGCAGCATGTATTTTGCATATTCTAGTTAAGGACTCCATAGCATTTTGCAAATATTAATGAATCAACAATAACCCTGCTCAGTAAATATACATTATTATTCCCATTTTGCATGAGGAAGAGTTGAGGTATAGCTTGGTCAAGTTTATTGTTTATTTATTCTTGATTTCACTTAACTCACCCTTATGTTGTTCTTTTGTGGCTTGCATCTTTGTTCAGAGCAGCTCTCGTTGTCTCTTTGACGGAGTTGTCAGAGCATAGCCAACGCTCATTATTTTATCACAAGCCTTGTGATATGTGATAGTTCCCTTGCCACCACAGTTACTGGGRTCAGGTGATGAAGATGAATTGAGAAATTCACCTTTTATTTATTATAGTAAGTTTCTAGCTCATTAAGCTAGAAAACTCTTGAAAAATGTGATGGCAGAGGACTGAAAATGTTCAAAAAAGGGTGAGAATAAAATGAATTTCTTTTTATTTAAATATGACTATTTTAAAGCATTTGTATCTTGTGATGTCATGGGGTCTGTCTCATGATATGTGTAAGACTGCAGAGGCTAAAGACAATTTTCCATTTTGGAGAGGAGGTTGGACTGCAAAAAGGCAAATCAGTGATGGCTGAACCTTCTGAGCACAAATTCAAACTTTGCTGTAGCACCTAGGAAAGGGAATATAATTGGGATTATAATCAAATATGAAGTGTTTTAATGCAAAGAACAGTATACTTTTTAGTCCTGTAGTTTCTGTATTTGATTCTTCTTTCCTTTTCTTTCAAGAAGTGGCTTTAAAGGTAGGAGAGGGTTTTCTTTTAGCATCCAGAAGATATGTACAACTAGAGTAAGACAATAATGTTTGCTGAAAGATTGTTACAGTCTACTGAATACTCGAGTTTGCGGTAACTCTGGTTACTTCATGCATTATTAAAAAGGGCATCTTGTATTCTTTGTATTCATAAAGAACAATCAACTTAATTTGGTATCCTTTGAAAATGAAATTAAATTTGTATTTACTGGAGTTCAGCTAATGCTAAGCAGAAAACATTCCTTTACTTGAAATAAAACTAGCAATATTTTGTAAAGCCATTCCTTTCCTTCCAGCAAGGTTCTTTGTCATTTCATGGGCAATTAAAAACAATAGTGTTAATGGCTCTGATTAGAACAATTAATGACAAATACAAATGACTACCTCAGATATCAATATATCAATACAATTTCCAAGAGTATTTAGATAATAGAGAGTGATTCCACCAAAATTTTTACTTTACACTGTTGTATCCATCAAGTATGTTGCCTTTTTAAATTACAGCAGATAAAGTTGAAAAGTTAGAATCAAAGACTCACACAGTCTCTGGCACCTCTGGAGGTCTCCAGTCCGAGCTCCTGCTCAGAGCAGGTCCAGTTACATCAGGTTGCTCAGGGCTGTGTCCAGTTGGGTTTTAAATAGCTCCAAGGACGTAAATTCCACCACCTCTCTGGGCAACCTGGTCAAGTTTTTGACAACCTTCATGTTAAAATTTTTTTCCTTATATCGAGTCAGAAATTTCCAACGTTTCTAACTTGTGTCCGTTGCCACTCATCCTGAGGGGCATCTGGCCTCATCTTCTCTACACTCTCCTATTCAATAGTGGCAGTCTACAATAAGATCTCCTCTTTGCCTTCTCTTCTGCTGGCTGGACAAACCCAGCTCTCTCAGGTTCTTCTCATATGTCCTGTGCTCTAGCCCCTTCACCATCTTGGTGGCCCTTTGCTGGGCTCGCTCTGGTATGTCCACATCTTTTGTGTCCTGGAGGGCCCAGAACTGGACACAGCACTCCAGATGTGGTCTCCCCAGTGCCAAAAGGAGAGAAATAATCACTTCCCTTGACCTGCTGGCTACCTTCTTGCTACTGCAGCCCTGGATGTTGTTGACTTTCTTTGCAACAAGGACACACTGCTGCTTCATTTTATACCTGTTCTCAACCAGGACCCTCAGGTCGTTTTCTGCAAAGCCACTTTCCAGCCCGTCAGCCCTCAGCCTGTCCTGTTGCGTAGGGTTATTTCCTGTCAGCCCATTTCTCCAGCCTGTCCCAGTCCCTCTGAAAAGCGGTCCTGCCCTCCAGGATATTGACTGCCCCCTACAGTGAGGTATCATCTGCAAAGCTACTGAGAGTTAGCATAAAAATAACTTGTTTTGTAATATAGTTTCAGTGAGATTTCACCAGTGCAAAATGAAGTGTGTCATTATTATAACCGATCTTATATATGATACTTTTTCAGGTATTAAATTAGAGCAAAAAAACCTCATATTCAGCTCTGTTTAAAGCTGAATCTCTGCCCTCCAAAGTTGTCTGTCTTGAAAACCAATTTTCATAGGTTGAGCTTCTGTTAAAATTATACTTCATTGTGAATAAAATAGTCACATGGTGGAAATCAGATAAGGGAAAGGTCAGCTAAGTCTGACCCTTGCCAGTGTGCAATTTTTCTTATATTTGTTTTGCTCTGGCCAATCTATTTTAAGCAATTAAAGGCCAATTCTGTCCATGTCTGTTTATTCCTTATAGACAAAAATTCTTTGAAGATGCTGAGAATTTTCTCTGAATAAAAACATGAAGATTTAAAACTGACTTTGTGCCACTCAGATCACTGATAGGCCTGCCATTCCATGATGTTAGATTCAGAAATTTTACTCCTAGTTCCCAGCTAGCAAGCTAAAGACAATCAATGGGAGATTTACAGCCAGCAAACAATCTCAGTCCCAGGAGCTTCCTATTTCATGGAATGTGATCATATTCAGTAATAACAGAAAGTACCTCACAGATAATCAATACACTGCAAGTAAGCTAACTGCGACTATTGCATACAATTCTGATCGTTGATATTCGACAGATGTGTGGGAATGGGAGCAAATGCATAGAGTCTATTATGTATGTGGAGGCTGCAAGAACCTGGATTATTTAGCTTAGTAAAATGAAGGTATAAAGAGGATATCATTCTTCTGTGTAAATAATTGAAGAAAAATAAAAGGGGTTAACATTATTGCTCTTCAAGCTAGAAGTACACATAAAAGTACATGTAAATTCACACACAAACAAACAAACAGAAAATAGCAGTATGATCTTAACCAATAAGCCAGCACTTCTTAAACTGTAGTTAATAGCTTCCCAGATGGTTGGGGAGGGCTCAAAGGGGATTGTGAAAGATCAGAATCCTTTTTTCATGTATTTTAATGATTAATTATTTATGTAAATTAAATTCATTATCAAAAAAATCCCAACAAAACTCCCAAATTATACAGATTTACTGCTGGCAGCAGCTCAGTTCCTCTATGACGAGGAGTAAAAAGTATCTGTAATTACTGGCTGTGCTAGCCAGGGAATGGCTAATCATCTTTTGTCAAAACAACTAAATATCCAGCTAAGCTGATGCTAACAATAGGAGGAGTTGTTTGGTCCTGGCTAAATGGGCTGGACTCGGGGGAGGTTACACAAAGACAGATGACCTCAAAAAGTAGTTCCACTTACAAGAAGATTGAAAAAACACTGCATTAATGAAATCAGTTTCCTGAAAAGCCACTCAATTGGTAAGGGAGACAAGAGAGGAGAGGGACACTAATTACTTTTAAAATGAAGTTTGAGAAATTTATTAATGGATTATATTATTTAGTATTTGTGAGAAGCTGGTCTAAAGTTATGCAGCAGGTTCCTTACAATCCTGTGTTCCTGATGATTACTGTATGGTCAATAATGCAGTATACAATGAAATATATATACACCAAGAAGATGCAAAAGGAATACAATTAGGAATTAAGCATTTAGGAGCACAAGACTATACCTGTATATGCACACATGAACAAGTAGATTGCCACATTATTCAAATATTCAGTTGAAAGACATAATTTGTTCAATATTTCAGATTTTATTTGGCAGGGTCAGAGATAATGATGGAAAAAAGGCCATTTGTTTGGATTCAGTATAAATCTACCAGCATCTAGTAACATTTTGAATTAGCAATTAATGTATAAGTAACACCAGTGTAATGAAAAGTTTCACCAGTATGTGTGACTTATTTGGCACCATCACAATTCTTGGTCTAGACGTTTTTTGCCTTTTCATTTCTCTCAAAGGCACATTGTTACCATTGCCCATTCTTTTCTCCATGAAATGTCTGTCTCACTGAAAATTCTGTTCAGTTATTTTACCTGCGCTGGCACTTGTGCAATTCCGCAGGGAGCCTATTCAAGAAGCTCAGCTGTCCAATCATTTTTTGGTGGGTGGGTGAGGGGCTGCTTAGCCCCAAATTTTATTTATTTAAACACCCATGAAACTGTGTTCTGGCTTACATTTACAGAATGGGTTTTGTGGCTCAGGAGCTGGATTGATTACCAGAAATAAAAAGGTTGTTAGAGCTAGAATCATTGAGAGGCTAAAGAGATCTATGAAAGGGCACAAAAGCATGACCTTGAGATGCCATGTTAATGTTGTCCTTTTGGAAAGAGTGGACAGTGGAACTATAGGATCAAATTAAGAGATGACACAGATGACTCTAGACAGTAACTTTTTGATTAATAGAATGGGGTAAAAGCTGCACTTAGGAGTTACACCCAGTGTAACTGATCAACTTTACAAACTTGATTTCCAGTTTAGACTCTTGTTCTTTCAGTGCTATCCCAAGAGAAGCTGCAGATTTTGATCCTCTTTACATAACACCTCACCTGAGTTACTTCTGTTAAAATTTTGCTCCAGTCATAATCAGCTATCTTTTTTTCATGTAATGAATGCATTATGTGAAACATAGTTGAAACCCACACCCTACTGAAGGCAAATATAATTTTTCACCTCAAAGCCCTTTATAAACACTCATTAATTAAAATTCTCTCCATATCCCCACTGAATAACCTAACACAAATGGAATGTCACACTCTAGATCTCAGTGTGTATCATTTGGTCCTTTGAGCTTAGGAGCAAGCCAGATCCCACTGTGCATCAGTGAAGGATTCCTGACAACCCCATGTGCAGAATCATCATAGCTTATTTATTCTTTGGAATTCTTTTAAATGTCTGGCCGGACAGATGCTGCAGAGAAGTGGCAAAAACAAAATGGGGCTCTCCCAAAGAAAATCTCAGTATCCCGACTATGGAAACTTGGTAACTGGAAATGTTGTTTTTACATGTTTTTACAAAAATGAAAAACAAAGTGATGTTTATCTAGTCCCTGCTTCTCTGACCTGTAATAGGCCCTCCCATTCAAGTTCCTTTCCCCAGGCACCTTCAAATTTGCTCCTTTTCAAGTTGCTTTCCCTCTCTTCCTCTACATCCAATATGACTTCATTAAGAACTGGATTCCAAGGGAATGCAAATGCACAGGAAAACTAGGTCAGAAGACCAAAACCTCTCTATAGATTATCAGTGAAGTAGAGCTGGTTTTCCTGAAAGAAATCTTGTCAAAGCCTGAGGGTTTATGTTTTAACTCCTACTGCAACAATATAGTTCCTTCTTTGCAGACCTCCTGCAGAGACATTAATGATGAGGAAGGAAGGCAACAAAGTGTTGGTAAATGGTCTCAGGCTATCACAGTGTAGTAAGATTCCTAAAGCATATTAATGGGTGGAGCATCAGGCTAGGACTTTGTGGAGTTCTAGATCTTCATGTGAAGCTGGGTGCTGCCGTTCACGTTCGCCCTGATCTCAAGGATGGGGTGTTTCTGGAACAGAACCAGCTTCTTGCTGTAGAGCCTGGAGGGGAATTGAAATTTGGATCATTAAAGATCCAAAGGGAAAGAGCAGTTTAGGCTAGGTATTTGAGGGGAAGAGGCAGGGTAGCAAGGGGAGCACATGTGGTCTGGAATACAGAGCTGTAGGTCTCCTCTAGGTCTGCTTGGCTAGCTCTGGTTCCCTGAATGCTCACTCACCCCAAACCCTGCACAGCCATATGTTTATAAAGATAAGGACTTCTTGATCATATATTAAGATGTCCTTTTGTGAGTAACATACAAAGGCTTTGCAGTCTTTCAGTGCTTAGCAGGCCCCAGTTTTGGGAAACTAGGTAAAATTTTGGTAGATAGGATGGACTTCAAACACAGACAGCAAGGCCAGTGGGGACAAATTCTGTGGGGACAAATGGTGACACATAATTGTTTCTTTGAAATGCTGAGCTATTGAAGGATCCTAGGAATGTGCTAACCAAGATAAATTTTATGAATAAAATAATTTATTGAAGCTTTGAATAAACTTGTCATGTAATTTATTCTGAAAAAAAAAAAGGATGGGGCAAATCCTGAATGTCTTACCTGGCCCCAAAAGAAGCAAAGTTCAATTAGATTCACCGTTACTGCTCTCTTATGAAGTACATGCTATGTATGTGGAAATGAGTTTAAACATGTGGAGTTTCTTCCCCATTCTTTCCTGCTCAAAGCAGAGATTTTCTAAGTAAATCACTGGCAAGAGTAGAGGAGTTCAGCTCACTGAAAATGCCTGTCTTCCTTTATTCTGTAGGGTCTTTCAGGATTTGTTTTCCTGTTTTTACTTTGCTTGATGTCCTCCCTGAAATCTGTATCTCTGTTGCTAATATTCCTCTCCTCGGAAGAGCTGTTCAGCTCAGAAGTATGTTCACACTCGGAAAAGTTTCATGGTACCTAGGTTGAATGCATACTAAATGATACAGATTTTCTCTGTGTAGGTATGAGGTGGTGTAAATTCTGGGTTTTCCATGGTGCTGAGCTGGAATACACACAAAATGTTATAATATTTTATTCCAAGAGATTCTGTGTGTAGACAGAACCTCTGTCTGTCATAACACACTCTGCTAGCTAGTTTTGCAAGCAGAATCTGATAATGTATTTAATACTCCATATCCATTCTTGTGACCCATAAATATTAAACTAGCTTTCAAATGATGACAGAAAGGGCTTACACCTAAGTTTTGCAAGACAACATTACAATAACTGTAAAGTTAGTCAGTGGATCAAATATGTTTTTATATGCTGCTTTAAATAATCATCCCTCCTCTAAATTAAGTAAGTGCTTCTTTCGTTCAAAAAAAAAAAAAAAAAATCCCTGCAGTAGGGCAACTTCTAGCTGAGACAAGTTTTGAGCTGTCCTTACGTGTTGAGCTCAAGGGAGGGAGGCCCTCTTTTGACTCATTTCTGCCTACAAACAGCTTTCTATTCTAATTCCTGCCGGCACTAATATTCATGATGCACAAACACAATGAGTCACGGCTGTCAGTTCTGGAAGCTGCCAACGAGTCCACTTCGTTTTCAGGCACCACACAGCTGATGCAACCTGTGGCCACATAAAGACTCTTTGTTCAGAATCTGTACTTTTATTTATCTTTGTGAAAACATCTGTCATGCAAATTTGAGATTACAGCATTTAATAAAAATAAAAAACAGCAAAACACCTGGCCAGCCTCTTTACTTTTGATTGCTGCTGAACTCTGCTGTTTTGCATCTTCGACAGTGTTTTCCTGGCCAGGATTACCTGGATCTCAATTCAGGCGGCTGTGTTTGGCATATAATAGCGGCAGGTTCGCCCTGCTGGAAATTTAAATTTCGGTAAGCCGTTTTAATGGCCGAGAATAACTTCTTGGCTACTATATGCTAAATTACCAAACGCAATTCCTTAGGGACGGTGAACTAGTCACTGCACGGCATAGCACACACCCCCAGGACCCTAGACCGCCATATAACTCCTCTCATACCTCCCCCTCCAACCCCGTTATCAGCCCTCGCGCTACGCCCGTCTCGCAGCACGGGTCCAGAGCCCCGAGCCCCGCGGCC
>NW_020450374.1:809689-822144 GCF_003343035.1 Apteryx rowi | reverse complement strand
CGCCACCGCCAGGTTGCGGGGGGCCGGGAGCGGCCGGCGCTGGGGGTCGCGGCGGCGGGGCAGTTCCCCGGGGCGGGCCGCGAGGTTCCCGTGTGCCTGCCGGGGGTACGCGAGGCCGGGGCGGCGCCGGGTGAGGTAGCGGCGGGTCCGGGGCTCCTGTCGTGCGTGGAGCACAGCTTGGAGCTAAAAAGCTGCTACGCGCAGAGTGCAAACGCGGTTGATGGTATCAGATGCAGCAGTGTTTGAGAAACTAGGCGGGGGAGATTTTGCCTTTGGGAAGAGAGGTTGGGGGAGCAGGGCTTGCCCAGCCTGAGCAGGGAGGGCTTCGGGGTTACTAAGCAGCACCCCCAGTGCCTTCCTAAGGATATTGAGGAGACAGAGCCAGGCCTTGATAGGGGCACGTGGCAGGTGGACAAGCAAGAGGCATAAGCCGGAATGAGAGAGGTTCAGCCTGGATATAAGGGAAAACTTTTTCATCATTGGCAATGTCAGGCCTTGAAACTTTTAAGACCTGATGTGATAAAGCCCTGAGCAAAAGCTCCGGTCTGATCTCATAGTTGGCCCTACTTTAAAGAGGAGGTTGGTCTAGATGACTTTCTAAGGTCTCTTCTAATCTGAATTATCCAATGGTTCTATGCAAATACTGAACTCTTATGAGTGTCTGAACGAATAGTATTGTTTGATCTGATCCTGCAATTCAGAAGTGCTATTGTTTTGAGTAGGCTTAAAGGCTGATTTTTTTCTAAAATGTCGGAAGTTATCATTGGTTAGCTTTTTAGTGAATGAACTAATAACTGAATAATTTGCATTAATTTTCAGAGTAATCAGCCAAAATGACGAACACAAAGGGGAAGAGGAGGGGGACACGTTATATGTTTTCAAGGCCATTTCGCAAGCATGGTAAGTACAGCTTGTAATAAATGCACTGCATTAAGTTACTAACCTTTTCTCTTGGATGTCAGCTATCCCCATGTAGCATTTGAAAGAAAATGGCTTATAACAAAGGATATCTAACAACTTAGACCAAAAAATTTAGAACAAAAAACAAGTAAACTTCAGCAGCAGGTCTTATAACTTACATATTAGTATTCTGGTTTCTTAACAGTAGTAACAGTATTAATTCTGTCATTGCTTCAAAATGAATTTGAAGGGGGAAGTGAGGAGAACACGTCAAAATAGTCATATATACTTGAAATGTACAGTTTGTTGCCTCTTAGCAATGAGCAGTGATAACAACTATTTACAATGAAGAAGTAGTAAGTAGTTGGAGCTAATAGTTGTCTTCTGCATTAGGAAAGAGATTGAAGCTGTAAGTGTTCCTGAGTTAGCTGACTTTTTAAAAATCATTTGGTAGTGTGTGAAGAGAGAGTTACAGGGGAAAAAATGACTGGAGTTCTCGGTTTTACCTATCTTTAATTAAAAATTTGAGATTTTTTTTAAATGAAATGCTATGAAATACGTGATCTACGCTATTTTTATTTTTTAGTGAAATTGTAAGCCTGATAAGTATCCAAATTTGTATCTCTTAACAGGAGTTGTCCCTCTGGCCACCTACATGCGCATCTATAAGAAGGGTGATATTGTTGATATCAAGGTATCGTCTGCAGTGCGGCATAATCATTTTCAGTTCCTGATTTCTTGATGTAGCCTTTCATATTATTCGTATCATGTCTCAACAGAAGTATGTGCTACTCACTTTTGAAACAATACTGGAATAAAAGTGCTGCTGAAACAACAGTAACACTTCAGTGTCACATATACTGTTGTATGTGCAATGTATACATTATATTATGCTCTGGTACTATATGTTTAGCTGAACAAATCAAGTGAAGAATGCCATATCAAATACTTATGCTACTATGTGGTGCCTATTAGCACTGTCTTCGCAGTGAACCCAACTGTCGCTCTGATTTGCATCTCTTACTTGGAAGAGCCATGGCCCATGGTGTGGTAGCAGTTGCTAAAATAAATGTGTATACAGAAGCTATATTAAACTAGAAACCAAGAGATACATGTGAGAATAGAGCATATATGATACTGCAGAAAAATAAGTGCAGTGTTTTTTTCCAATTACTTGGTACTTTCTACAACTGGTCATTTAAAATCAACTATACTTTCAAAATTAAGTTTTACTGAAACTTAAAGTTGCTGAGGAATCCTACTTTGAAGCCTTTAATTTCATTTGAAAAGCCACATTTTCACAACAGTTGCCCAAAATCTGGTGTGGGGGGTTGTTTGTTTGTTTGTTTGTTTGGGGTTTTTTGGATTTTTGGAGAACTACCTTGTTCAAGCATTAATACTTCTTGACATTCTGGAGCTTGATGATGATTGTCTCCTATGATTGCTTCACTAAAAGTAAAATGATCAAATCATTTCACCGGCACTGAAAGCAACCAGAATTGTCATAGAAGAATTTGGTAGTCTTCAGATATTAAATACGTTGTTGCAAATTTAAAAGTATGAATAAGATAGGAATATTTTTAAATCAGTCTCAAGTAGATGTGTGCTTTCCATTAACTTCTGAAATAAAAATTCATAACATTGCCTCTATTTTCTTCTGAATTAAAGCTTACGCTTCATTCTTGTTTTAACTCTTAACAGGGTATGGGTACTGTTCAACAAGGTATGCCTCACAAATGTTACCATGGCAAGACTGGAAGGGTGTATAACGTTACTCAGCATGCTGTGGGCATTATTGTAAACAAGAAGGTTAAGTAAGTAATGCAGTTCTGTTCATTGAAACTTTTATATTCAGAGAAGTTGGTCTGTAATGGCACCCTCCTTTCACTTTGCCAGTTAGACATTTTTTGTCTTGATTGGTCATTCAAGGTGGGTAAAGTATGTATCCTTTTATAACCCAAGCAAATGGTGGTCATTTGTCTTGGATCCTGTCAGAGGAAACAATTCTGATTCTTCTGAGCAGCACTTAAATCAACAGTACTTAATGGAGATTTTCAGCCAGTTATCATACTTATACTGAGACCTATTTTAAATAGTACCTTGTAGCTATGTACAGCTGTGTTTTATACAGTTTAGTCAGAAAAGGACATATTCTTTTTCCTCCCAGAACTGGAGTGAGTACAGTAGTAATAGATATGATCTGTATGCTACAAGGTTAGAACTACTCGTTCTCCAGAGTTTTAATCTTCAGCTGTCAGCATATTGTTGTGTATTAGTATGCTTTCAGTTACATAAATTATATATCATTTGCATGCAGTCCATCACATCTGCAACAATGTATTCTGAATGATTGCTGTTTAAAGAAAAATGATTTATAATTGAGCTTATGAAGCTACTTAGATAGCGGTTATAAAACTAGCTTTGAGATGGCCTTTTTTGTAAGTGCAGTAGGTTAAAACCTGATTTCTTTTTTTAGAGGCAAGATTCTTGCCAAGAGAATTAATGTGCGTATTGAGCATATTAAACATTCAAAGAGCAGAGATAGCTTCCTGCAGCGTGTGAAGGAGAATGAAAGGAAGAAAAAGGAAGCAAAAGAAAAAGGCATTTGGGTTCAGCTGAAACGTCAGGTAATGTTTTTATTATAGTTGACACATTGTTGATTCAGTTCACCAGAAAAAAACATACTTAAACCAAATCAATTGAACAAAAATGTTTTCTTTCAAAACAACAGAGGGTTATGCTATAAAACTAATTCTTTCTGTTTCCTTTCTAAAAGAAAATATGTTAATGAAGCTGCTTACAGCATTCTGAAAAATCCAGGTCTATGACAGATTGTGTTGGAGTTGTCTGATGCTACCACCCTAACTTGTGTTCAGTTCCCTTTTTTCACTTTTTTTTCCACTTCACTTATTTTTAAGTAGGGTGCCAGCATGTAGTGTATCTGCATCTGAGGTGCTATTTGTGTCTGCTGCCTTAGCAGAACTGCACCATCCCTGGATGAAGATGACATCCTTGGCTATGAACAAAAGGACAAGTGCTTCCTGTTCTGACATCACTTCTAGGGGGTTGCTAATCCCCAGTACAGGCTTTAATTGATTGCAGAAGCTCTGTTGGTTTTTGGATTGGGTGAATTTAGCTGCAATAATTTCTGTTCAGAAAGGAATGAACAACTAAACTGTAGAGAGAAGAAAATGATTCTTCCTTCTGGAACCACAATGTAGATAACTTCATGTTAACTTGAATTAATAAATTGTAGAGAGTAAAGCCTAGGCTTCTTCATTCAGCAATGAAAGTCAGGTACACTTTCTAAAAAATAATTTTAGTCTTACTGCTAGTCTTTGAAGCAAACTTTAAAGAGACTATGAGTGATAATATTGCTATATAAGTTTATATAATAGTGCATTAAATGTTGTCAAAATTAATTTTTGCATAAGATTTGCTTCGCGTGCCAGTTCTGTGAGTTCTTTCTCTTTTGTTTGCAGCCTGCTCCACCAAGGGAAGCACACTTTGTGAGAACCAATGGCAAAGAGCCAGAGCTGCTGGAGCCAATTCCCTATGAATTCATGGCATAATGTATGTTTAAAAAAATAAATTAAAAGTCTGGTTTTGGACAAGTGTATGTGGTTGTAGCTGATTTCTTTCAATAGTTTTTGGAACAGATGCTTCAGAAAACCTGTACTTCCTTCTATTGAAGATTGCTTGACTTGTCTCACATAGTGCTGGGTCACTAGATAATCTGCAGCTTTTGGTTATCAGTTTAGTCATTTATGTAGACTGTAAATCTTGGGGACACTGAAATTTGCTAATGCTCAATGATGATCATCCTTCTTTGATTACCTAAGTAGGTAACGTGAGAGGACATGGAATATTTCACCGGCGAACTGAGAGCATATAGCAAGACTTGTACAGTGTCATTTGAAGATTTATTTTTTAATGGGAATAGAGATAACAGGCTTCAGATCTCAGTTATTATAAGCCTTTGGTTAAAGGGCCTCAGATTAATACCAAAGAACATTTGGTTCACAGTTGTGGAAAACTATCCACAGCCATTTCTCAAAAGGTACACTTCAGTGTTTCATCATTGTAACCCCTAAAAGAGGGATCCCAGGCCAAGAAACATCCTTAGGAAAAAGTAGTAGTTTAGAAGCAAGTCTCAACTGCCTCTCTTTGGCATTTGTTTTTATTGTAATCAGCCTGCATAGCTGAATATTTGAATTTTGTGTGGAAAAGATTGGATGTCTGAATCTAAGTACCTACCTGGATGCTCTAATGCATTCTTCCCACCCCATTGATTTTATTTTAATACATCACAAAAAGGAAAATACCATAGGAAACTGAACCCAGTGCTACCTGCCCAGTGTTTCTTAATCAAAAAACCATCTTTAGCTAACTCTTATTGACCAATGCCATGGCTTTTTTTTTTTTTTTGGAGTTTGAAATTGTGTAAAGGTTGCTAAAGAAACTGCTGAAGTTTACTTGCTCAGTTAACTTTGAAAATACATAAGCTGAACCTTAACTCTGTGGGTGTGGATGACCTTTTACATTCCTAGGTGTGATGTAAGGTACTGCTTAGCTACCTCAAGCAAGTTATGCCAAACTAATGTCTACATGTACTACATGTATAGGGGGGTAGAATACTAAAGAAGCTAGTGACCTCAAGCACTCTGTAGGTATTGACTATTGAAAATTACCGAATAATCAACTGTAGGAAAAACTAATTGGTTTGGGAGTAAGAAATGGAGAGATGATGAGGCTTGCTTTTCCCTTAATTCTAGAGTTGCTTTAAGCAGAAGTATTGAACTATAGGTACTGATTACATTTAAATGAAGGGATTAAGCCCCATTTACAGTTATCTGACATTGAATTATGGGCACTCCCATTCTCATGGAATGTAGTTTTTGGATGTGGAAATTGTTCTCTGACTTGGCCTGATATTTAAYGGTGAGAGGCTTTGAGCATCAGAGCTTCATAGTCACAGTGATCAGGTACTGCGTTTGATGTTTCTCCAGACTCCCATCTTGGAAGATGGAACAGGCAGTATAGTTGGAATGACTTTGAAACTGCCTTGAAGAAGGTGGAGCAAAGCATACCCATTAGCAGGCTGATATGTGATATTTGTGACAGTTCTTGAATTTTGGCATCATATGTATTAGGTGTAGAGTGCACCATAGTTCTCTGAAGCAATACTGATGAATATATCTTAACTTTCACTGTTGTGGCTCATTCACTTAAGATCAGGTGGGGTTTTCTTGGAGCAGCTAGATGTGTATACTAATGCATAGACCTTTATCAGCTTCTTTGGCTTGTAAACTTTCACAGCAAATTAAAATGAATAATCAACTTGCAAGATAAGCCTCATTTTCCTTTAGGCTTGGCTTCTTGAGTTAAGTGGGAAGCTTTTTTGGGAATGATCTTTGGTATTCTCAGTTTTCTGCTTATGCGTGCATGTGTAAGTTATTTTGATTCTGTATGTTTTGTACTTTTCTGTCAAGGTACTAGTGGTTTGGCCTTAGCATCATGATGGAGTGGTTAACAGTAACTATGAGTAAGTGGTGGGTTGTTGAAAATAAATTCAAAAGTCTAGAGCTACTTAAAATCAGGAATAGACAGTATGCAGTTTAGTGTCATTTCTGTGCTTCTGGAGACCCTGTGCATAGCAACATTTTCCCATGTAATTGGTCTCTGTTTTCAAGGTCACTGTGCAGACAGTAGAAGCTCATAAGCACGTATTTGGAAGCTGAGTGTGGGCTGGGAGGAAAAGAAGGAAATTCTTTCCTTGGTCAGGATTCCTAGAAATGACTGAAAATGAAATTGGGTTTGTGTGACAAGAGAATAATCTTTTAAAGGTTGCTTAATGTCTGAAAAATACAAACTGACTAAAGATTTAACCTGTCATAGGTTTATAGACATTCCCTTTCAGTCACTCTCAGTGCACTGGTGCTCTTCCTGGTAATCTCAGAGGTTTGTAGAAGTGCAGCTCAGATACTTACAAATCTTGGTATCTGCTACTGAAGCTTGCTTCCCATGTGCTTAGCTGTCCTGTTTTTGCACAGTCCTGACAAAAGAGGGAGATCTATGAACTGAGAAGTTGCTTGAAAACCTGCCTGTTGGGATATCTTTGGTCACAGAGCTAGTGTCTAAATTGAAGTGCATCCTTCTTTATGTAAGACAATAATTTTAAATGTATACAGAACTTGCTGAATATTGGGGGGGGGGGGGGGGGTGGTGGCACAGGGCATGGACAGGTATTCTGTGGTTTAGCACCTGTGCCTCTCTGGGTGTATGAAGCATTTTTCCTTAGTGGTTGCAGTTGTAAGTTCTTGCAGTCTTCAACATACTCTGTATGGGGTATTACACATTAGACCCATAAAAGAATTGTGGCTGTAGTCAGTACTCTGTTGTCCTACTTTGAGGCGGTACCTAGCAGGCAAAAACTTGTATCTAGCATGCCAGCTATGTGCTAGGTGTTTCCTCTGTCTTCGTACTGTGACAGAATTGAATTGTTTCACTCCCTGATACTTTGAATTGTGACAAACTTGTATTTAAAGCTATAAACTTGTGTTTAAAGCCCATGTACTTAGGCACACCCTAAGGGCTAGTGGAATTCAAGAATCTCTAGTTTAAAGGCCAGTCTCCCAAAAATGTTGTTAGTGTACATTACCTGTCTTTCAGGCTGCCTTCTAGTACATGCACTTCATAACACCCGAGCTGGTGGTCAGGTTCCTGTTATACATCACAGGTGGAGAGTGAAGAGCTTATGAGTAGGATTAACTCAGCTTCAGTGAACTGATGGAAAAGACTAAAGTGACAGCTGTGATTTAAGCCTGACTCCGTTGGTGATTTACTGTCAGGGAGATAGTGTCAAAACTGCATAGCTGAACCCCTGCTCCTAAAATCCTAGAGGTAACAGTGATATTCCCTTTTGCCCACTACTCTGTGTGTTTTGGAAGCAGTGCTGCTCCAAATCTCCCAATGGCTTACAATCCTATATGCTCACATTCCAATGAAAGCTTAGCTGCTGGGCTGTGGCACATTGGGCTATATATATATATTTTTCCTCCTCTAACCCTTTTGCAGATGCCACTGTGCTGTAGAGGCATACTTAAATATTTGGTAAGACAAGGACAGAGCAAATGACTGCAAATGGCTTGGCAGCTTTGTTCCTAGGCCAGGCCCTTGTAGAAGAGAGATTTGATTAAAAAGTTCTCCCATGTCCTATCTGAATACGCCCACTGGGGAGGAAATGAAGAGAGCTTTTTCTCTGGCTTTCTTGGGTGGGTGGATCTAGAGGCATGATGGATGTGTTCTGAGAACATCTAGTAGATTGGAGCTGGTAGGGATTTGGTGAAATCTCTTCTGGTAATCTGGTAATAATGGCAGGACATCATGTATATGTCCAGTGATAGTTCTTTATGGGCTATGGGGCTTTCTTTTGAGCTGTTTGTCAGCTTCAGCCTCTTTAGCATATCACTTGCACCAAGGTCAGAGTTTTACTGAGGGCTGTGTAGTCAGTATTAGTGTGTGCTAATTCTGTGTGACCAGGAAGGATCAAAAAGAACAAAAAGCATTGGGGAAGAGAAACCATGTCTCTATGAAGGGACTGCAGGCTGAGGACCCCGGCAGGAAGCAGATGAAGCAAGCAAGCCTGAGTGGGGTGAGAAATATGCAGAGACACTCCCATCCCCATTCCTGGGGGAGGCAGATAAGCAGCTGACACAAAGACATTCTTTCTTAATCTTCCTGTTGTATATAATGCATAGGGGAGAAAGATCTTGAGGTTTCCTTCCTTGTCCTTCTCAACCCAATTCTGGGCTTGACATTTTCATGACGCTTCTGATCAAAGGGACAGCTGGCCATCCCAGACACAGGTACCATGCTGTGGGGTGGCCTAACAGGTTGCAGAGCATGCCAAGAGCTGTGCATACAGCTGCCAAAGAAAGTGATCCTTGCTGTTCCAGGCCAGGCAGATGAGCTCAGCAAGACACAGTGGGTTTCTGTAATTCAGGGAATGTAGGGAAAGAACATGGTTAAACTGGGCCTGGGCTTGTCACTGTCTAGGTAGCACTTCCTGGCTGGGATGCAGGTGTGTGTCCCACAGTGTAGGGAGACATACCACTGCAAATGTTTTTCCCTTTTGGAAAGAGTACCAGCATCCCCCTTGATTCAGAGGGTAGTGGTATGGAAGACAAATTAGAAGCATTTCATGTGAGACCTGCTGAAATGTCTGTGAATCTATCTATGGAGGTGCTGCCAAGGCCTGGGCAAGAATCAAGTTTTAGATCTTGGGGTTTACATAGTCATAACCATCCTGAGTTAGGCACTAAGTAGGAACGTGACTCCCATTAGCAGCACTCATACAGGTCAGGAACCCGAAGAGTGCAAATATCTGATGTCTTAATTCACACTATTTGGATGATGACCTTGGAGGCCTCAGTCACCATTTTGCCTATGCCTATCCCAAACTGATTAGTCATTGACCATCAGGAATTGCAGAATGTAAGGCTCCTCAGGGATAACGGCTGCACTCGTGTATGTGGGCTTTTGCTCCTGAAATTTCATAGGAGGGTGGTGCAGCCATACCAGCTCACAGCAAAGATCCTCACCAGTGCTCTTTCACATAGAAAAGCTTTGCACCTGCTGCTGGTTATCCCACATCCTAAGGATGATATGGTCCTGCCAACCTTGAACCCAGAGCTTCTACTGGACTGTAGCATCAGCTAGGACTCCCAGGAAAATACTGTGCACATCTTGTTTCTTAGAGGAAAGGGGACTTGGAGGATCTCCAGGTGTCCTTCCCAAATGGCTACTGCAGCCACAGGGGGAGTTAGTACCCTACTCACTCCTCCAAAAGTACCTAGTATTGAATGTTATCAGAACTTGCAACCGGGAGGTGATCAGCAGCCAGACTGGTGTCAGTGGGAAAACAAGTGGGACTAAATCTTGTTTCTGTGAGAGACGCCTTATATAGATGATAAGGATGATGGCATGTGCAATCTGCAAGGGATGGGTGAAAAGTACAACTTGATGCTTCCAAGCAGGACCTGGAATCGAGAAAGCAAAGGCTTCTTGGGATAACTTTGAACTTCTTGGGGAGTGTTTGGCTCCACAGGATGGTAATAGATCTAATCTGAAATAAAGCCTCTGTACCACACACGTGAGGAACCTCAGCTCCAACTGCTTCAACCTCCTGATCTGGTCCATTGCACCAAAGCAGTTGATGTAGACACAGCCTGTTGCTCCCTGGAGATCAGTTCCTTCACAGTGTTTCCTACCCAGTCAGAGATGCAGTCATCTCTGAGCATGACACCACTGGCTTTCCTTGGGGTGTAGGGGAGTGGTGGTGGGGGATGTCCTAAGGAGCAGGCAAAGCAGCATGAGCACTGCAGCTTCCCAGAAACAGGATGAGCTCCTCAAGTTTTGGGGACAGTGTTAAATACTGCTACTTTCACAACTCAGCACCTGGCAATCATCTGCCTGGAACGGACTCATTTTAATAATGTTGTTTCAAGAGCACAATGAATGTACTCTGATAGCTCTTTTGTAGAGAAAAACATAAAAATAGCTTGTGTTTGCACTGTGTACGAGGCCAAAGACAAGTGGTGGTGCATGACAATGGGAGCAGATGACAATAACATTAACCTCTGGGAACCAAAAGCTTTTAATGATAAAAGAGAAATTTTGGTTACAAAAGAAAAAGGACTCACTGGCATGATGGGAAGTTTTGAAGTAGAAATTTTAGAGGCAGTCAGTTTGCAGGGTTAAAAATGGCCTTGATACTGTAGGAGTTCTTAATCACTGAAGTAATACAAATAATAAACAGCACTTATTCCACAATGTTTTTCCTAGGCACTATTGTAACTGCTGTTAATTAGCATGGTGTTAACTACTCTGAGCCATGTGTGACCCTTCTCTACAAAGTAAAGTGGAATCTTTATCAAGTAGAAAACTTACGGGGTTCCTGAGGCATAAGGGGGGAAACTCCTTTAAATGGGGCAGAACAGTTCTCTTTGGGCAGCTGGTCGGCTCTTTGGTGGGTGCGGGGTGCAGAGCCTGAGCTGTGCCTCTCTGCTCTGCTGACAAACTGCACCCATAGGAAGTGGAGAATGGTCCCTCCTCCCATCCTTGATCTGGCAGCACTGAGGATTTGCTTCTCAGGAGCATCTTCTTATGCTCTAGTAGACCAGAGCTGGCAACTGCATTCCAGTGTCCAGKGGCTCGGAGCTTGTGTCACTGGAAGGGTCTGGGACTGAGGCCTTACCCAAGACGTGCCTATCAGGGTATCTGAACTCTTGTGCAGACACAAGGAGAAAGAAAGAGGGAGGACAAGGGAAAAAAAGGAAGAAACATGACCTGTTGTCAGTACATGCATCTTATGAGAGCTGTAGCAAAGGCTCCCCTGGAAGGAGAGTAACATGCCTCTCTGTAGGCACCAGCCTGCTCCCCATAGGGGTAACCTGGCAGGGCTCCCCTGACCCGTGGAGTGGCAGTCTGTACCCCTCCACTCATCCTTCCCTAGAGGCCAGGACTATGTGAAATGCTCATTTGTAGCCCAGCTGCTGTCAAGGTTCAAGTTAGCTGCCTGCATGCAGGTGTCCAGCACCTCTTGGGTGCCCTAGGGCATCTGAACCAGGTAGGTGGGACACAGCAGCTCCAGAAGACCTGTGTAGCCTGGCAGCGAGGGCCCACTCAGCACAGCCCGGGTGGCCCTCAGCACCTAAATTTATCTGGCTGACCAGAGCCCCTCTTCTTCACAGGCAGGAAGTGAAAAGGCCTGGAAACAGCCAGCTGCAAGCCCAGGCCAAGGGTGGGGAAGAAGGAAGGTGAATTTAAGCCCCGTCCTGGCAGCTCAATACCCCCCACGCAGCCCCTGAGTGCCCCCATGCCCAGGTCTGTGCAGCCTGGCTGGCATGGAGCTGGCTTCCCCGCGGTGCTGGACCGTGAAACCACAAACCCTCCCTGGGATTTGGATGCTGACGGTTGGCCCTTCTGGTCAAGCTCCTTTCAAATACTGTGTTACTGAAATCTTCCATGTTGTTTCCCACTGGCTTGTGTTATCTCTGTGACAATATTAAAAAGACAGCCCTTTAATGAATTATTTGATCTTGTAAACGCTTACATGCTTGCAAAACAGTGTGCTGCAGCGGCAATTTTACAGAAGCCAAGGCAACCATTCACGGAAAAAGATTTAAGCATAAACACAACTGTTTGCAGGTTTGAGGCTTTAACTGCTAAGTTACGAAATTAAGCCCTCCTGATGGAGCACCTTTCATTTCTGAAACTTGCATCCGTGCTGTGAATCTGCATGTGCGTAATCATACCAGCAACGAGAGGGGGATACGGCGCGGATGCGCAGAGAAGAGGCCTTCCCGGGCCCACGGCCGGTAGCTGCATTTCCCCCACTCCCTCGTGAGCCAGCGGCGGGCAGGGCTCTCGCCGCTGCTGAGGGGCAGCTCCCGGGGCTGGGGCGCGGAGCCGCCCCGGGGGCGGTGCAGACGGAGCGGCGCTGCCCCGTGGGCGCGGCGCGCTGCGCGCACGCCGCTGCCGGCGGAGCCTTT